>NC_053165.1:116080880-116455880 GCF_016835505.1 Polypterus senegalus
ATAGTATAAAGTTGACAGTATGTGTACTGTAAGTCAAGAAATATCAAATATTTTTAAAATATATTCTATTACTTGTCTTTGACAGGTAACATAACTAATATGACATATTTCATAGCAACAATACAAATAATGTTAATTCTCTGAGATTTTATAGATTACAAAGACAGAAATTCAGAACTAAGATTGATCTACTCACTAATTACAGTGGTGTGAAAAACTATTTGCCCCCTTCCTGATTTCTTATTCTTTTGCATGTTTGTCACACAAAATGTTTCTGATCATCAAACACATTTAACCATTAGTCAAATATAACACAAGTAAACACAAAATGCAGTTTTAAATGATGGTTTTTATTATTTAGGGAGAAAAAATCCAAACCTACATGGCCCTGTGTGAAAAAGTAATTGCCCCCTGAACCTAATAACTGGTTGGGCCACCCTTAGCAGCAATAACTGCAATCAAGCGTTTGCGATAACTTGCAATGAGTCTTTTACAGCACTCTGGAGGAATTTTGGCCCACTCATCTTTGTAGAATTGTTGTAATTCAGCTTTATTTGAGGGTTTTCTAGCATGAACCACCTTTTTAAGGTCATGCCATAGCATCTCAATTGGATTCAGGTCAGGACTTTGACTAGGCCACTCCAAAGTCTTCATTTTGTTTTTCTTCAGCCATTCAGAGGTGGATTTGCTGGTGTGTTTTGGGTCGTTGTCCTGTTGCAGCACCCAAGATCGCTTCAGCTTGAGTTGGCGAACAGATGGCCGGACATTCTCCTTCAGGATTTTTTGGTAGACAGTAGAATTCATGGTTCCATCTATCACAGCAAGCCTTCCAGGTCCTGAAGCAGCAAAACAACCCCAGACCATCACACTACCACCACCATATTTTACTGTTGGTATGATGTTCTTTTTCTGAAATGCTGTGTTCCTTTTACGCCAGATGTAACGGGACATTTGCCTTCCAAAAAGTTAAACTTTTGTCTCATCAGTCCACAAGGTATTTTCCCAAAAGTCTTGGCAATCATTGAGATGTTTCTTAGCAAAATTGAGACGAGCCCTAAGGTTCTTTTTGCTTAACAGTGGTTTGCGTCTTGGAAATCTGCCATGCAGGCCATTTTTGCCCAGTCTCTTTCTTATGGTGGAGTCATGAACACTGACCTTAATTGAGGCAAGTGAGGCCTGCAGTTCTTTAGACGGTGTCCTGGGGTCTTTTGTGACCTCTCGGATGAGTCGTCTCTGCTCTCTTGGGGTAATTTTGGTCGGCTGGCCACTCCTGGGAAGGTTCACCACTGTTCCATGTTTTTGCCATTTGTGGCTAATGGCTCTCACTGTGGTTCGCTGGAGTCCCAAAGCTTTAGAAATGGCTTCATAACCTTTACCAGACTAATAGATCTCAATTACTTCTGTACTCATTTGTTCCTGAATTTCTTTGGATCTTGGCATGATGTCTAGCTTTTGAGGTGCTTTTGGTCTACTTCTCTGTGTCAGGCAGCTCCTATTTAAGTGATTTCTTGATTGAAACAGGTGTGGCAGTAATCAGGCCTGGGGGTGGCTACGGAAATTGAACTCAGGTGTGATACACCACAGTTAGGTTATTTTTTAACAAGGGGGCAATTACCTTTTCACAGAGGGCCATGTAGGTTTGGATTTTTTTTCTCCCTAAATAATAAAAACCATCATTTAAAAACTGAATTTTGTGTTTACTTGTGTTATATTTGACTGATGGTTAAATGTGTTTGATGATCAGAAACATTTTGTGTGACAAACATGCAAAAGAATAAGAAATCAGGAAGGGGGCAAATAGTTTTTCACACCACTGTATTGCACCATACAGTGACATGCTACATTTTGAATACCACATGTAAGTAAGAACTTCATTGTACTCTGTACATGTGATAATAATGACCCTAGAAACCTATAAATTGACCTGTTGTGGGCGTGTGCACCAGTGACCCTACATTGCCCTTATGTCCACTGCTACTGGGAAAAGGCTTTGTCCCAACTAATACCATATTTTAGATTTTGTGTTTTTGAAAATTTTATGTTAAATAATATTTGTTATGCTAAATAATACATATTCTGTTATTTATATTAGATAGATAGATAGATAGATAGATAGATAGATAGATAGATAGATAGATAGATAGATAGATAGATAGATAGATAGATAGATAGACATAGTACATATTCCCATCTATCTACTATAACACTAAATGGAATGCTGAAGGCCTGTAAGAAGGGTGACAATGGCATCATTATCATTTGTATCACTCTTGTCGCAGATAACCCCCTTTGTCCTTATTCCTTCCGGGTCAGGGTAAACAGTCCTTTTCTTCAACCCGGGAGCATGTTGTTCCTTCCCGTCACATGATTGTGACGTACTCCCGGGTTATAGGGCACATAAGAGCCCACGAGCACCCCTACAGTGACTCCTAGTGGCCCCCAAGGTATCCAGCAGGGCTGTGTATAAACACTACATAGTCCATGAGGCCCTGCTGGAACTCGGGGCACGATCATGCTGTCGGGAGAGCTCCTCCTGGTGCCCTGGGGGTGAGGGCCAGAGTTTTATCAGTATGCTGCTGCTGGAGTATGTGAATTTCCCCTTGGGGATTAATAAAGTATCTATCTATCTATCTATCTATCTATCTATCTATCTATCTATCTATCTATCTATCTATCTATCTATCTATCTAATCATCATTATAGTACATTCTATAATTATCACTTTGCTTTTCTGAGGCCAATGTGGAAACCATTTGTTATATTTATAAAAAAGCAAACAGTATGTCATTGGTTTGTTGCCCATAAGGTAATGTGCCACTGTTAGCACAAGTAGCCACTTATTTGCCTTTTTTAAAGGGGTCAAAGTTGGTCATCCTGTTTGCAAGAGCACAAAAAGTATTGGAATTGTATATTAAGTTCCTGGTGACTGAGTGACAGCACTGGTTGTGAATTCCAGGCGGTTCATTTTCAGGGAAGCAGTGGACCCTTAGGGGTCATGTGACCCTTGCGCCAGGAAATTTGTTTTCCCCCCCTACTGAACCACCTATATCTCACTTCCTGAAAGTACCTGTCCCTCTCACTCACTCTCAAGGACTCAGGCACTCGCGCTTTGTAAATAGAACTATGCTTTATAATTCTCTATTGCTTTGAGATGGCCATATCAATAATGCAGAAAAACGCATCTGTCCAGAGAGATGAGATTATTTTTCTGATTTCGGCTGACAGTTATGGTAATAGTTTGGCAAACAATCTACTCCAGCGACAATGACCACAGATTACAGCTGTTTTTAAATCTCTGCAGCCTCATGTGAAGTCAGTGATTGATTACACCGGCAAAGAGAGAAGCAGGCAATCCAGCTTTCAAATTTCTCCACCTCTTAACTCTTGTAGTACACAAATCTGATCTCCACCACATTTCTTTTTTCAAGTTTCCCAGAGGTAAAGATAAAAACTGTAATGTTCTGAACTCTTAATGTTGTATTCATCTACATTAAAGACATTTTTTTATTTATCTGCTCTTCATTTTAATTTGACCACTGACTGATACTAAACATTTCATGAGATTTAATGCACTTCTAACAGTTACAATTGTACTTGACTGATTAATGGCAGATCCCATAGTGTTTTTTTTCTCTCTACACAGCAGGGTGCAATCTGGGGAATCATTAGGATTTGCAGATATCAGTGTCTTAGCTCTTTTCTGGTTTTCGTGTGCAGTCTTACTCAGATTACTTGGATGAAAACACTAAAAAAAAGTGTGGGGTTCTTGAAATTTTGCAATCAACTGTCTCATGTATAAAATCTAGGAGCAGGAGGGTTTGGGGGCTGTTAGGGCCTCGGTCCACTCTTCTGTGTATATTAATTAAGCCATTCATTATATATCTGGGCAATATATTGAATATGATGGACTTGAAAATCAGGGATTTGTGCTATTGATCGGGAATGCCCGGAATTTAGAGATTAGGGGTGAGGTGCCAGAGATCAGGGGTTAAAGCTTCTGATGCCCCACCAATCAATGCCACTGGATGCAACACTTCAAATAATTTATCTGTTTACCGAAATTGCTTTATCTGTTACAGGGACAAAGTACGTGTAAATGCGATTTATGTAAAAATATGTATAATTTTAGTAAAGGTATAGTTTAATTGTAAATATCAGAAAGTATAAAAGTATAGGAATATGAAATAATTTATAATAATTAATTAATTAGTAATTAATTAATCATTCTGTTTAATACAGGGTGAGTCAAAAAGGAGTACCACATTTCAAACGTTTATTCTACATAAATTCTACAAGTTAAAATACATTTCATTACAACACAAGAAAGAGTATACAAAATAGATTTTTTTCACTGTGTTTTAAAAATGATGTCTTCAAAGTGGTGGCCATCATTAGTGATACACTCTTTGAAACGATTTCTGAATGCTTGCATGACTTGTTTGGCCATTTGAAGGTGAATAGCTCCCTTGAGGGCTTCAAGGTTTTGAGGTCAGTGTGTGTATACCTTCAACTTTATTTAGCCCCACAAGAAGCAATCGCATGGAGCGAGGTCAGGTGAACATGAAGGCCACCCAACATCACTGCTCATGGAGATCAGCTTCCCTAGAAACATCTCCCACAAAACTTGCATGGATCTTTGTGTTGTATGAGCTGTTGCTCCATCCTGTTGAACCCAGGCATCCACCACATCCATTTCTTCCAGCTGGGGCCACAAAATGTTCTCTAGCATTTCAATGTAACATTCTGAAGGGTCAGTGACCATTGCTCTCACCTTCTTAAAATAGTAAGGGCCTACAATGCCAAATTCTGCAACAGCGCACCAAACTGTAACACACTCACTGTGCAGGGGTCTCTGATGAAGATATGATGGTTGGTTTCAGCCCAATAGCGAAAGTTTTGCTTATTTATGCAACCATTGAAATGGAAATGTGCCTTGTCACTGCACATGACAATGGCATCTCGATGAATGGTTTACAGAATGTTTGCGCACAATTCTCAATGGCTCTCACAGACTCTTCCAGTGAGTTCCTGCTCTACAATCATTTTGTATGAATGGAAATTAAGGTTCTCATGAAAAATCCTCCTCAAAGACATATTGGAAGTGCCTAAGGCAGAAACACGTTTGTGCACTGAACATCTAGGAGAATGCAAAATAGATGCTCTTACAGACTGGATGTTTTCAGGTGTTTGTAAAATCTGAGGACAACCTGGAGATTTTCTGTTCAATGTTGTACCCATCGGTCTAAATTTAGCCACCCACTGTAGAACTGTTTTCTGATTTGGGACATCTTTGTTATTGTGTAGTGTCTCAGGTGGCTGGGGGTGGTACCCCACCGGGACACCCCGGAGGACCGGAGGAGGGCTTACGCCTCCCCTAGACCACGTGGGGGTGACCACCCTGGTGGCTTTGGGAACCATGGGAACTGAGCTTGGAAGCTAAACTGCATAGGGGCCCATGGTCGTCGCCAGGGTGCACCCCAATGCCTTTGGAGCCCTGGCCCTCAGCACTTCTGCCACACCCGGAAGTGCTGGGGAGAAGAAGACCAGGGACACCTGGAGTGCTTCCGGGTGCGCAGCCACTGGGGAGTGCTGGAGGAAGCTAATCAGGAGGCACCTGGAGCACGTCCAGGTGGGGATAAAAGGGGCCGCCTCCCTCCATTCGATGGCTGGAGTCTGGAGTGCAGAGGACAAGGTCTTGGTGGAGAAGAGTCAAGCCGTTTGAAGAGTGAAAGAGGTAATGTGAGCCTTGGACTTTGGGGTTGTGTGCACTTATTGTATATAATAATTGTAAAATAAAAGTGTGTTGGGTGTTAAAACGATGTCTGCCTGTCTGTGCCTGGGCCATGCTCCACAGTAGTGATGATGGATTCGTTGTTTTTAAAGAACGCTTCGACAGCAAAAGCACGGTGTGCACTACAACTACAAGGGATCACCTATCAAACCCTAACCCATTCGGTTGCCTCTACCTCATGCAATGACCTTGAGAAATTTAAAATGGAGTTTGCCACTATGGTAGACATAACATGGGGTGCAACACTGAATGGGATCCAGTTCTACTGCAGGGCATTCACTCAGGCTGGACTTAAAAATGCCAGTTAATCCAACTTGTAACTTTTTGTAATGTGAAACAAAAAAAGAAATCTGGCACCCTAGAGGTTCTATGTTTTACTCAGGATTACATTTCCAGCTCAAACTTTCCTTTAAAATTTATTTAAACCTTTTTTTTTTTTAATATTATTTGCATTTCCTTTTAATTATATTTAAACCTTTTGTTGTTTTTTAAATATTATTTGCATTATGTTATTTATTCTGTTTTGGTTTTGTATTCTCTGTGTATTATTTGTTTACTAGTTATTTTGCATATTCCTGTTATGGTGGTATCACTGTATATGTATTCATTTGCTTTGTTTTCTGACCTGTCACCTTTATATGGAACCTAAGACCTGGTGCCTCAAGCTTAACGCTGTGCATAAAATGCACACTAAAACATGCCGTACGGACAAAAGCGGAAATTTGTGTACACACAAAAAAATCCGGATGCAGAAATCTGTGCATACGTCAACTTCCATGTTCTTCCACTTCATAAATCCCTTCAGAGTGCAAGGTAACGCACGCGCCTACTGCCCCTCCCCTACTCCTCCCAGAATTACGTCTCTTTGAATATGCAAATCAATATAAATAGCCCTTAAGCTCAGCGTTCTGTGAAAAGGCAGTAGCAAAAGCACGGGGGGAAATAGAATAATTTCAGCGAAAACCAAGTGGAGGCAAGGAAAAATACACTATTTGTCGGTTTAAACAGTGGTATAAACTACAAAAGGAAGTTGATTGAGTGACATAGAGTGTCAGAGAAACTCAAAAGCTCAAGTTCACAAAGTCGCACAGTCACATATCAAAGTCACCATGCAAGCCATAGTTCACCGTCTGAGTGTCATATGGAAGCTTATTAGGGTACAGAGAAAAGAAAAAAAAATTGGGACACAGTGAGAAAAAAGTATGAAATGTCAACTTTAATCTCGAAATTTCCAATTTAATCACGTAGTTTATTTTGTCATTAAAGTAGAATATCATAAACTTCATCTTAAAATCGTTTAATTTGCTAGTTTCTCAAAAACCATTGTAACTAAAGTAGCATGTTAAATGCTTTGTATTGTATTTGTTGTTCTATGTGCTCCATGTGTCTGAATCACTCTGTGCTTCTTAAATGGGCTTTCTCCTCCTCCGACAGGACACAGAATCCATTATATTCGTGATATTATAGCTCTCTGAATAATTTAAATATGGAGAGGTATGCTTGATATAATTTTTATGATTATAGAAATTAAAGCATGTTATTAAACATAGGACCACGGTGGCGCAGTGATAGTGACGAACTAGCGCCCCTTCCAGAGATTGCTCCAGCCTCACATAAGATGTCTGCTGTGCCGTGCGCGACCTTTGATGAAATAATTTATTGCAGCAATACTGTCTCTTTCAAACGTACTAATCCCCTATTCCTGACCTTGCTTTTCTTTCCCCAAGTACCCAATTGCCACACAATCAGCTCTGTAATAGACGTTAAGCCACCTGTAAGCTTAGAGCGCTGATTCTTCAAAACTTTTAAGGAACATTGAAATATCTTTGTAGTACATGTTTAATTATTCTATCCATCTCTCCTTCCAGTGTCTTGCCAGCCCCAGCAAGAATACAACGCGAGGCAAGATCAATCCCTGAACTGGGCGCCAGCTTGTTGCTAGCACTGCAACACCGTGTCCTCAAATGTTTAATTAATAACAATATAGATTATTTAAATAATGTTAACATTTTATCTGTATAACGTAATAAGCATATTTTGCTGCATTTCATCTTAAAATGATATATCATACATAAATATGCGCTAAAGTGGCTCAGGTTGTGCAATATTATAACTGTATCGCAAGTTTACAGTGAGGTAATTGTACTTATAAGTACAAACACTTCTACAAGGAGCACTTGATGGACTGATTGAGTGCGTTTATAGTTCTTGGGATGAAACTGTTTCTGAACAGCGAGGTCTGTACAGGAAAGGCTCTGAAGCGTTTGCTGTATGGGACCAGTTCAAATAGACAGCATGGCTAAGGCAGCGTGTGCTAGATGCTGTATACCGATAATTCTCTTTCTGATCAGCTGCTATAGAGCTGTGATTCCACACTCAGATACAGTGATATAAATACTCTGAATGCTGCAGTGAGAGTAATATTTAAAAAGATGATCCACTGTGGCAATGCCTAATGGGAGCAGATGTAAGAAGAAGGTGCAGTGAGAGTAACAACGCTAAAGCAGCTATGGTATTTAGAATAGTTTGGCCATTCCGTGGACCATTACATTGTTACAGGTTAATTACAATTAGATGCATTAAACTAATAAACAATATGCAGTGTATTTGATAAAGCCGCATCAGAGATGTGGATCTAAAAAAAGAAAGGGAAACCACACTGGAACAAAAGCACTGCTTTGACTTTGGGTGCTGCTAGTTTGCAAAACTGAGAACTTGCGTACGCCAGGGATTGAGCTAGCATGAAAATGTGCGTGGCTTTATGACAAATTTAGCTTTTATACAATGCAACATTTTTGTGCATACACACCGTTTATACATGAGGACCCTGATGATTATCCCCAGCAGTATAAGTTCAGCATTCCTCTGGTTTTGATTGCTGCATTTTGTTTTGTTCTTGCTGATTTTGAAATTTTCCTGTATTTGAACCCTGCTCTTATTTGAAGGTACTGCTTTTGATTAGTGATTATTGGACATGTTTGCTTTTTCAAAACCAAATTTTGCTCTTTTTCGTTATGCATTGCTTTTTCTATGCTCTTTTTTAAACTTAATATAATACGCTACCGTGGCTGTCCGTTTGTCTGTCCAGGATTTTAAATCACCTGTAGCTCACAAACCGTTTGACCTATTGACTTGATATTTGGTACACATATACTATGTGATGTCTACTATCTAGTTTTGGGGTTACGATTGACCTCCAAGGTTTTTCCTCTTTTTATTTGGCTTTATTGTAGAATCAGCTCTCCGCGGTGGCCATGCGGCACATGCTAACAGGCGCCATTCTCATCCATACCACCTTCACTGTCAATACCCCTATGTCTTCATATCTTAAACTTAAGCTTCAGGGTAAGTGAATAATTAAGGAAAACGTACTAAGTGATTGCAGCACTAACACTGACCTGATCAGTTTTAACGTGAAATAATGCTGACGAAAGAAGAGAAGAAACAGGCTGCTAGGGTGGAGAAAAGAACAGCTGCTCAGGAAGCAGTAAGTGCATCAACCTCTGAGCACTTGAATGCTAACCGTACAGAGGAGTGTGAAAACTATGAATACTCAAGTCAAGTGTATTCCGTGCTGTGCGCCATTACTGATTGAATAATAATAATTGGATTCCTCAAATACATTTTTATTTTACAAGAAGATTGATTTGTCTATATTTGGACCAGAGGTTTTACAGATTTACTTCCCTCCAAATATGGATTTTTATTAGCTTTAACTTTTTTGCACCCATATAGGCCAGAAGTCTGCCTTTTGAGTTTGCGGCTAGACTCAATTTATATGATCTTTGTGAGGCAATAATGATAACATGAGGCATCTGATTGTAATGTGGAGAAAGTGTGCAAATGTTACTACAGTGGTCTCATAGCTAGTAATCAGACCTGCATCCAAACATTAGCGAATTGCAACACCAATCACACTCTCCGCATTGACTACATTAAGTAGCTGCAGAGCCAGTGGTCTGATACTTAATTCAGGTCTCATAGTCCTGGTACACTGATATGATCGCCAGTCAATGTAGCATTGTCTAGACACAAATGTCATGTCCTTTTCATGTCAGACTACATAACAGATGGGTTACATAATATTCACTGAGCAGGCCCTTGGTAGCTAGTGAAGGTTTTTTAGGTCAAGCAAAGTGGGTAAAATGAAACACCGGCACAGTTGTCATTGTTGAAATGACTGAAATAGTGTTTACTTTATTCTATTTCAGTTACCATGTCTTTTTCCACCAGGTCTTTATTGCTTTATTTGGCTGACATTGTTGTTTTAGGTGACTTACAACATCAGCATTTACATGTTGTTATTTTTTGACAATTGGTGCACAAATAAGGTAAATCAATTCCTGAGAGTAACATAGTGAAGTAAAGGTGGGGACTGAATTGGCAGCCTTGTGGTTTGACATTCACTGCCTTAGCGGCTGTCCCATATGTTTATAATCCTTAGATTCTAGTTTCCTGCAACTGCTTTATTTTAGATCAATGGCTTCTAATTTTAAAGAAGGTGCTGGTTATTGTGCTATAACATTTTTTAACTTCACAGGACCTGGAGTTTGGTATAGTGATGATGGGTTCCGTGGCTGCTGCCAGGACGTGCTTCTGGAAGTGCTTCTGGACCACACTAATGGGGCACAGGTACTCCCAGGTGCTGGATAAAATAAACCACTGATCCAGGAGCCAAAGCTGGGAGGGAGCAAACAAAGTTTGCTGGAGGAGGTGTAGAGGCGGAAGAAGAGACAAAGACAGAGAAGAGAAAGATAGAGACAAATACAGGGATGTGCTGTGTGGTTTCTATTTCCTTGTGCTTGTATACTGTGCTGGTTAGGTGGGAAATGGTTGGAAAAAGCTTCCCACAGCAGAATAAAAGCCTTTGTTGTGTTGAATTGTGTGTCTATGTCTGTCTGTGTCGGGCTTGGGGATTTATTGAGCCCCTGCATGCCACATAGACTTGACTTTGTTAACTGGAGTTAATCAGTACTTCTCACACTCAGAACTTGTTTCTTGTCCTTTCATGCATCTTTATAGCTTGTAAATTCACTTATTCATATATGGGGTCACAGAGATGCAAAATCTGTCTAGGCAGAATCAGAAACAAGGCAGGCAGCAACCTTGGACAGACCACCAGTCTATCACATGATGTCTTTGAACTGTAAGAGGAAAAATCATCACCAACGCAGGTAAGTGTTCAGCAAAGTGAAATTATTTTATCAACCTGTTGATTCCAATACAGAGCCACCATAACATACTCACCCTGGAAAGAGTGCCGCTCAATCACAGGGTGCTCTTGCCATTAGCACAAACTTGTCATACAGTGGGGATTATAGACTACAATATAAATAACAGTAATTTGGTTTGGCTGTATTCAGCAGCCTACATTTGAAACACACTTTTTGCTTGAGTTCAGAAATTGCTTATTGGTATCAATAAATTCAGCAGCATAGGGCTGTAGTTATGCTTTTATTAAGCAAAGTATTAAAAACTTCACGCCGTTTGTGGAACCCAACAGAGCAGAGGGTTTCAATACTTGTTGAAAGACATTGTAGGCTAATTTGTCTTTTTTTAACCTTTCCATTTATATGGATTATTCAGGCTATTTGGAATAAGGGCAAGGTCAATGTAAATTCTTAGCTTGAAACTTATATTTATAGTGTACAATGTTTAGTAGCACAGGAACAACAATTACTAAAAAATAAAATGAAACAACATGACAAATTTCTAGACTTTAAATAAAGAATGATTTATTTTAAAGTCAAATTGAACATTAACATTACAATCTGAGTTTGAATCCCTTGTTTAGTATCATCTATGATTTGATTTATGACACACTTTACATTCACTTGTGGCTACAAAGTTTCAAAGCATAAAGTTGCAGCGGGGCCACCTAGGAGGTTTTATTTCTGAGTACGTATGTCATGTTGAGTGATTGTTAAATGTGAATAACAACACTGGTTGTGCTGATTCCTGCTTGTAAATTGGGGCCAGTGCCTTTAAACAGGTTTGCACTGATGCGGAGGGCCTTGAGGGATTTGTAGTTTGTGGTTCTTATACACTAAACCAATAAAATCGAAAGAGAAGGATGTGGTAGGACTTTTTGATTGTACCATTTTCCAATCAACGTCATCATCAGCAGCTACTAAACCTTTTCTTAACTGGATATTTGTATCGGAAAAGGGTGGTGCTCGGCCACTGGATTAAAGAACAGCGTTGGGTTCTTTTTCCTTCCAATCCAGTCAACCGATGCTCTTCTGAGAAGACTATTTTTCTGGACTCTGGTGGCAGGACAGTATTTAATTATCACCTACAAAAAAGACTTTTTCAAGGACTGTAAATGTCATCATGTGGGGGTTCGTTCATGGTGTTTGTTTAGTACTTTTTTCATTATTTTTACTTTACAATATTTGTAAGTAGTTATTCTAGTACATAAGGAACATTTATATTATTTTTGTGTGTTGGGTGCTTAATCTGTATGGACATTTTCCTGGGGTGCTGTTAATAGGTAAGAAATACAGTATGGCTTAGGTGTTGGCCTGATTCCATTTGTCCCACATTTTAAAAGCATAGCGGCTTCTTTGCTACGTAAATCTGATGGCTGCCTCCATGCTTGCTAGAAGTCGGGGGGTGTGCTACAAAGTCCTGAAAAATACTCAAAATGCCCACTAGAGGGGAAAAACTATCCAAACCCAGCTAGTAACGCAGAGGGCAAAATAGAATCTTTATAAATAAAAGATTTCGTTTTTAAAAAAAGAGGTTTTGTTAAACAATGAAGCCAAAGAGCCCAAAAGGTACAGCAGGCAAGTCCTGAAATGGCAAAGGCAAACTAAAGCAAGTAAGTCCCAATCACAAAACCAGCAAACAAATTCAAAAACACAAGGTCAAAAAATCCAGTAATTCATAAAAATAATCAAAAAGCACAACATACAGGAGAGCTCACCACCATCATAAGCACATTCAATGAACCACCAGGGAGTGTGGGCTGTTCCTGCTTTTTATAGGGCTAAAGGCAGTCACTTGACAGTAATGTACAGGTAGCCCACCCACAAAACACGTGACAAACTAAATGACCAATAAATGTGAGATTAGCAAAGGAATCAAAAATGAACAAAACAGACTTTACCATTTGAATATTTGCCAGGAGGGATCTCTGGCTGAAACATAACACTGGCTTGCTTAAAAGTTTTCTATTGTCACTTTCTCAATGGAAAAACTCTCTGATAATGTTCATTAAGGGGATCATGATAATGAGATCTTTGCATATATTGGCATGGACACCCTGAAAAAAAGTCAAGTCTGCTCCGTACATGTAAATTTTTTATTTTTATACTGTATTGAGGATTTGTTCTGTTCTGTGTATTGTATTGTATTGTATTGACCCCCTTCTTTTTGACACCCACTGCACACCCAACCTACCTCTAAAAGGGTCTCTCTTTGAACTGTCTTTCTCAAGGTTTCTTCCGTTTTTTCCCTACAGGGGTTTTTTTTGAGAGTTTTTTCTTGTCTTCTTAGACAGTCAAGGCTGGGGGGCTGTCAAGAGGCAGGGCCTGTTAAAGCCCATTGCGGCACTTCTTGTGTGATTTTGGGCTATACAAAAAATAAATTATATTGTATTGTATTGTAATGCTTAAAGATAATTATTATATTTGATTGCATCAGATTTTGTGGTTATATTGGGCTAGTCAATTTATTTCAGGGACTAAATACACTAAATTGTATTGTTTATCATGCTGCTTTGGCAAGATTATGATTTTGCAGTCACCATTACTGTAGGCTACCTGTTAGGCTGATGCCTTTAGAAATACCCTGCACCAACACGGATACATCAATATGGAGTTTCTCAATGTGACAATCATGATTTTTTTGTAGCTAGCTTGACCCTTGTTCATAACTTTTATGGACAGAATTTCTAGGCGCAGCCAGAGTGTTGAGAGAGTCCGGTTTGGTTGATTTAGGATTGGGTCACTGCTTTTTGCAGATGATGTTGTCCTGTTTGCTTCATCAGGCTGTGATCTTGAGCTCTCTCTGAATCGGTTCACAGCTGAGTGTGAAGCGGCTGGGATAGGAATCAGCACCTCCAAATCTGAGACCATGGTCCTGAGCCGGAAAAGGGTGGAGTGCCCTCTCAGGGTTGGGGGAGAGATCCTGCCCCAAGTGGAGGAGTTCAAGTATCTCGGGGTCTTGTCCACGAGTGAGGGAAGAATGGAGCGTGAGATTGACAGGCCGATCGGTGCAGCGTCCTCAGTGATGCAGGCTCTGCATCGGTCTATCATGGTGAAAAAGGAGCTGAGCCGTAAGGCAAAGCTCTCAGTTTACCAGTCGATCTACATTCGTACCCTCACCTATGGTCATGAGCTATGGGTAGTGACCGAAAGAACGAGATTGTGAATACAAGCGGCTGAAATGAGTTTCATCCGCAGGGTGTCTGGGCTTTCCCTTAAAGATAGGGTGAGAATCTCAGTCATCCGGGAAGGGCTCAGAGTAGAGCCGCTGCTCCTCCACATCGAGAGGAGTCAGATGAGGTGGCTCGGGTATCTGATCAGGATACCTCCTGGACGCCTCCCTAGTGAGGTGTTCCGGGCACGTCCAACCGGGAGGAGGCCCCGGGGAAGACCCAGGACACGCTGGAGGGACTATGTCTCCGGCTGGCCTGGGAACGCCGTGGGATTCTCCCAGAAGAGCTGGAAGAAGTGGCCGGGGAGAGGGAAGTCTGGGCCGCTCTGCTTAAGCTGCTGCCCCCGCGACCCGGCCTTGGATAAGCGGAAGAGGATGGATGGATAGCTTGACCCAATGCCATCCTAGTGATATGCCAAATGGCACTCACTCACATGTCAATACTCAATCAAACAGAATAAATTTAATATAACTCTGTACCTTTCCTGAGGATTGAAAGTACCCTTGAGTAAGTAGATTGGGCTGGGATTCAGACGCATTTCCCTAGAACATTACCTGTTGAGCCATTATACTCTTCTTTTATTTTTTTCAAATTATTTTATTCAGACACCTGCTCTCTGAAGAAAACACACACAGGTGTTAATGGTTTCGGGAGAGTTGGTTACACTGTTGGTTACCTTTTGATCTGTACTTTATTATTTAAAGTGACAGATGGTTCAGAAAAATGTTAAGCAGTTACAGGCTAAAAATTATATTATGCAAGTGAACTAAAATTAAGCAAAAGTGTCTAGACTCATTAACAATCTGTGTTCAGAGTGCAATAATTTCTCCTAAGTATGCAGTACTGTAAAACTGCTACTTATGAAAAACTTTGCAACTACAGTCAGTGAGCAAGAACAAGTGAAAAGGTAAAAAAATGACTGCTGATTTAGAAATGTGTTGTGCTGAAAGCCTTCAGTGGTCCCCCAGGCCTTTTATTATAGAGTAGTGGGAGAGCTTTAGTGGCTGCAGGTTTTTGTCCCAACTCATTTCTTAATTAGAAACCAGTCTTTACCAATAACAATTTTTATTTAATTTTATGGCTTGTTAAGTTTCATTATTCAATGGCAGGTCAATATTAGATTGTTAATTTTTCCTTTCTAATGATATCATCCAAATGATTTGTAGTGAGACACGAAGGAGTAACTCTCAGTTGTTCACTTTTTTCTCTTCATTTTCCTTCCAAATAATTTTTTGAACATGATAGTTCACAATGAACACACACAAGTCTAAATGGAAACAAATATGATGGAGAACTGCCTGGTTTCTTTATTGTTTGCATCTTATTGCTGATAAGTATCAACTAAAAATAGTGAATGTGGCTGTTTAAGAATAAAATAAGAATTAAAGGTGGGAAACCTTAACCACAGAGAGAACTTAAATGAATAATAATGTTGCTTGAACAATAAGTGCTTCAATAATAACATTTGACTTCTTATTAAAAAATTGGGTTAGATCAAAAACCTGCAGCCACTTCAACCCTCCAGGACTGATTTTGCAGACTTCTGCTCTACAGTAACTGAATACCTCTAATTATCCCAGAGGTGTTTACATCTCTGGTCAGACTGGTATTGTACCCAGTTTTAGATTCAGGTGACATATTAGCTCAGTGATTTGTAAAAGAAGTTCATAACAATGGATGAATATACTGTATATCAGAAAGCAGGTGACAGGGTGTAAAGAGTCCATAGCCATTACCAATTTAAATTATACCATAAGGATCAGGATGCAGATGAAGGATTTTGTTAATATGTCATTAGCCTGTAACTGAAACATGTAGTAGAGAGCTCATGTACAGTATTTACTATTATTTTAAGATTTTGCCTGCAATGAAAAGTGCCTTGTGAGGGTTTACTCACTGAATGGCACTATACAATCTAAGGACTTGTTAAATGATTGGGCTTCAGTAACCTCAAAGGCCTCATTGTCTTCATAACACAAGGGAAAATAGCAATTGAAAACAAAACACATGCCTGAACATCAGCAGGCTAACAACATCCAAGGCAATGCTCTTGATTTCACTGGTAACAAAACATGGGGTTCATCATTTTCATTTAGTGCAACATCTACGGAACTCTGCAGAGAATCTAGTATTATAACAGCTAATTATAGCTAATGACAGTCGCTTCTATATCTCAAGTAAAATTTCATGGGTGGTGTAAAAGATCCTTAGATGTTTTATCATATAATTTTGTAGACCAGGTCAGGTCAGGTCAGGTTGGGGAGCATGCACTGGTACAGCACGTTGCCACACCAACCACATGATAAAACAGCTCGGGGTTCTGGTTGGCAACACCCCAGGGCAGACATGCAGTCCGCTCCCACCCTCAAGAAATGACCATCTATCTGCTCCAGCCAGGTGTTATGTGGGTGTCTTCTTGACCTGGTCCAGCCGCTTGGGTCCTCAACAATGAGAATCCTGACAGCCGCATCACCCTTGGGGAATCGCACCACATGGCCATAACTAAGCTCCCTGTCTGTCGAGAGCCCCGATCAGGGCCTCCATTGACTCCGTGAAGATCATAGCATCATCAGCAAAGTGAAGATCAGTGAATCTTTTCTCACCAACAGATGCCCCACAGCCACTGGACCCAACGACCTTGCCCAACAACCAGTCCATGCAAGCACTGAACAGAGTAGGAGCAAGAACACAGCTCTGATGAATCCCAGAATCAACTGGGAAAAACAGAGAGGTTCTGCCTCTTCCTTCTACACAGCACTCACAGTACCAGTGTACAGGCCAACCATGATATCCAGCAACTTTGATGGGATCCCACAAAGTCTCAGGATGTCCCACAGGGCAGCTCAAACGCTTCATGAAAATTGACAAAGGCTGCAAAGAAACTGCCAATATTTGCATTTGTGATCAATGAGAATCCTCACTGCAAGGACTGTTTTAAATTCATATATTGACTTTTACACCAAACCATCTCATATCACTAGAGTCCCTGAACCCTATGAACAAACTCTTAATCCCGGCCCACCTTAAATTCCTTCGCACCTCTCCATCAGCATCTTTTGTTTTGTAAATGTGTTGATTAGCGCAAGCAGCCTGCTGTTCCATCCCACCCTCCTTGACGGAGCTCAACTCAGGCAAAAAGTTCTCCCAGCTCAAGCAAAGGCTCCTTATCTGCATGTGAGGTGCCTGGAGTTGTATAGGGTAAATAATACAGTGTATCGTTATTTGGAACACATTCATTTTATGTGTGTTCCGTGTCTACAAAGATCTGGGTAAGTGTAAGATGAAATTAAATGTGAGGCAAGAAATGCTGAACACAAACCTAAAGTAGAAACTTTTTCCATGTTATACTAATAATGACATGAAGTGTAGAATGGTTGAAAACTTTAGTCCAAATATCAAATAAACAAGTGCGCTTTTATGCAAGAATATAACCAAAAGAAATATAAAGTCCAAAAAAGGATATACTGTATTATTTACCCTTTAGGCTTCAGGGATTCTAGTGATATCAAAAGCATCAGATACAGTTCCAGCATATATTGGTAACTTATAGATGATTGCAATAAAATTTGGAAGTATTGGGATTTGCGAGCAGTGATCATTCCAATAAATCCCTCTACAGTATTAAACTGTTTGATTTGTTATTGAGATATACACCATAGAATAATATGCATAATAACACTGATAGATAAAAATCTACATATACAGTAGAGTTAGAAAGTATTCAAACCCCATCACTTTCTGCACACTTTATTGTGTTGCAGGGTTCATTTTAAATTGATAAATATGCCATTTTGTTCACCAGTCTACACTTAATAAACCATAATGACAAAATGAAAAGATGATTTTAGAAAGGCTTGCAAGTTTGTCTTCTGTTAAATTGTATCCATTACAGTAGCTTTTAATATGTGGAGATGTGTACATTTGTACATTACATTTATATTGTGCCTTTTCTGCAATACTGGTATGCATTCAGATGGAAGCTTATTGACCCTTTCTTTGTTTCTTTCACAAACAAGCTAAGCTCAGTCAAACATAAAATGCTGGTGACCCTACTCAGACATTCAGAAACAGAGAAAAGGCTCCACTAATTCTCCCTGAAGGCCTCATGAATTTATACATGCAAGCAATCCAAAGTAAAAAAACAGAAAAAACACTCCTCATGTAGAGTCAAGAAACATCAACAATGAAAGAGTTAAATGAGCGAACTACCTCCATTACACTTTCATGGCTTTTTACATAAGCTCTTAGCTAGAGCCCTCACTGCTTTTCCATTAATCTCTATTGCCCGAACACAATGAAAGCATGGAAAGCAAAAGATCACATCATGCTGGCACACTATAAGTACGGCAAGGTCTTCTCCCATGGGTCTGCTATGGAGATGTTTCGGGCTGTAAATGGACGCTGCTCGATGCATTATGTCTCCAGTCAGGGTGAACACCAGCCAGAGAGCACAACATAAGAGCATCAAAGCTCCATGTGCTGGCCTTTCTAGGTGAAGCACTACTGTGAATCTCCCCTGGGTTTGCTTAATAAATATTGGGTCATAGGATCAGGGGCCATAGTATTAATGTAAAAATCTTCAGATATTGTTTGTGGCTAGTCATCCCAGTGAGTCGGTAAGCACTAATGGCAGATAAACAAGACAGTCAAAAGGTTTTGTCTGTAAAGGCAATGACTTCCACTAATGCCAAGAGAAATGGCTTGCTGATCCGTATTTCAAAGGGTAATTTAAAGCTGTTTCAGCATAAAGCAGAGTGTTAAGGTGTATTTACTACTTCCAACACAAATGCGACTTTTTGTTATTTATGTTCAGCAAATAAAAAAAACAAACACACAAGCACATGTACCTTGATAAAAGAACAGAGGTCTGGCTATGTGTCTGTGTATCTTTCTGGTTTCTGTGTCTCTGTTATCCAACAGATGGCACATCACAAACATCAGCACTGCCTTTATGAATCCCATGCCAAATCCACCTCAACAAAGCAACAAATGTCTGTGTGTGTCTCTCTGTATCTGTTCGTCTGTGCTATGTCTCTGTTATATGCCATTTGGTATGGGATTTGTCAAAGCAGTGCTAATGATTTTGTTACTACATACATTAGCAACAATTTTGGTATGGGATTAATAATAGTAGTGGTAATGTTTGTGATGCACCATTTGTTGGAATGAATGATACAATTCATTTTATTACTACATGCATTATAACAGTGGTTCTCAAATTGTGGGGTGAGCCCCCCTAGGGGGGTGCAAAGTAACAAAAAGGGGGGCGCAAAGATGTGAAAAAAGAAAACAAGAATTGAATATATGAAAAGTACATCTACTGAAACCAAAACAAATTAACTTAAACTACATTCTGATATTAGAAAAATAAACATAGAGTTAGATAAATGTTGATAAAAGTTAAGTAGGTATAATAAAATATGCATCTATGATATATCATTAATTAAAAAAGAACAAATTGGTATTAGTGGGCTCCTTTCAAAAAACATTAGGGGGGTGCGATTAAAACTGTTATGAAAACTCGGGTCACAAATACGTAAAGGTTGAGAAACGCTGCATAATAAAATATGATCAAGTTGATAGTGCATTGCAAACATTAATGCCGAATACGCAGAGATCTTCATTGATTACTTATATTTCATCTTAGATGGGTATCACAGCTAGTAGTATAAATAAATATGCCGCTAAAAGAGCCATGTCAAGACCAAAGGATATTCTCAAGCTTGGGTCAAAGAGCTGCATAGGAGACAGGGATTCCAAGGAAGATTAATCTTTATTACTGAACAGCCAGGAACAGACAACAGAGTTTACTCAATAGAAGTTTATCATTGGCACACAAGGGCACAGGTAGCAACTGGCAACTGTTGCACTCTGGCTCCACCATTCAGCTTAAAAGAACACAGAGTCTTTTTTGTTGAGCAAACGCAGTTGTTCAGAAGCAGCGGCTGGGACATGTGGCCTGGGGAAGAGAGGACAGAAGACTGAGCAATAGGCTAGCTAGGGCACAGTCTTTTAAATGTTCTAAGCATTGTGTGAGAAGCATGTTACACAATAAGGGAGCAAAGCCACAGATGACCCTACAAAAGAGTTGGTTAAAAGTGTTTGTTTCCCATTGAAATACTGTTCAGTTGAGGTTTTCAAAGGGCAACTGTGTTTCTTTGCCATTGGTTTACTATTTCACAGAGAGTCAGCTAGCAGCTAAGAGAGCATCAATGCACAGCTGTCAGCTTTATGTGGTAGGAATATGGAGCAGAGGAGCCACTGTCTTGATCAACCATCACTGCCACCATCAAGGATGGTGAATCAGCCAGGACACCAGTCACAATATATATCAGCACTCTGCATTAGTGCTGCATTGGTGACATAAGTGGAATGAAAGATAACCTGCCATCCAAATATAGTAAAGGCCTAAAACTGGCTGACTTGGCTCTTCTGATGAGTTGCTTGAGAGTATCGAGGTTGAGATTCAGGATCTGAAGAGTAATTGTCAGCATCAGTACAAGGAGGAAGACAGCTGAGTTCAATGGCTCCACCAACGCCTCTCCATCTGCTGAGGTCCATTGGTCTGTGCACATGGATGCCAGCTGTGCTCATGGAGCTGGGAAAAAACATGACAGACAGAGTAGCCACTGGTCCCAAGTGAGCTGTATGAAGCAGTGATAAAACTGCACCGGCAAAGGACAAGCCAAGGACACAACAGAGCAGCATTGTAGTGAGAGTCTCAAAGCTGCATGTAAATGTAGTGTCAATTTGTGTGAATGAAAAAAGCTGAGAGACAGGAACATCTGCAGCTCCAGACAACAGATCACCACACAAAAGTGTAGCTGCACTTCATGAAAGCACAGCATTCAGCATGCCTGCTACACCATCTGACAATGAAGCATTCAAGACACCTGCTGATGTACCCTCATCCCTGGCTGCTTGGCCTCAGAAGAGAGAAGATCACCCTGTCATTTACAAAGAGTTGTGTGCCATTTCAAAAAGTCGGAAGTGGTCACTGGGGACAACAACTATGAAGGGTAGGCAATGGAACAGCACTGGCAAGTTGCATACCCATAGTATAAACTGACATTCCATCATGTAAATGAGCGGCTTCAGAGCTTACTGCAATGTAGCCTATAAATATGGCATGCTTGCAAAGTATTGTAGTAGTATTATACTCTATACTTAGATCTACAAGTATAACAGTCTTGTCTTGCATTATAGATGAAATTACAGCTGGTCTACTTTGCTTCCTCAATGTCGTGAACACATATATTTATAAAATTCTAATCAGCCTTAATATATATGTTCTCTTTCTCAGTATACCAAAAATGATTAAGCAATTTCTGTTGCTCATATAAAGCCAACCAAAAACCTATGATACATAAATGTCTGTAAAAATGGAAGATGACCCATTTTTATAGTGCCCTAATTCTTTCCATAAGAAGCTGATAATACTGTAAAATGAATAGCCTTCACAAACATAAGAAGGTTTAGGGCAGCCACCCATATATTGTACCTGGCTGCAAAAAGGTTTTGACACAGCACTCATTTGTACTATTTTGAGTTCTCCAATGAACTCCTAGTGGAGGAAAGATGGTGGCTTTAAAAGCCGAAAGGCGGAAGTGATGTCATCTGGCCAGCACTGGAAGTGACTTCAGTCTATGGGGCGGGAACCGGAAGATACTTCAGTCTAGGGGTCGAAAGTGTTGTTGCATCAGGCAGGCTTTCCCATTTTTGGCCTGTAAAGATAACAGAGGTAGGTTTTGTGCACCCCTCCATCCTCTGGCCTGGCGGGTAATTACCTCCACTTTGTCCTTTTAGCTCACTCCTAGACGCACATGTGTGACATGGCCACCCCTCAGCCCAGACCCATCGGGTCGGGCGTACCTGGTCGTAAGGTCATGGCTTCGGAAAAAGGCTTCAGCATTGGCCTGTAGTACACCACGACAATAAATAACCGAAAACTTGTAAGGCTGTAGGTCTAAAAACCACCTTGTGACTCGTGAATTTGAATCCCTGTGTAATGTCATCCACTGCAATGGTGAATGGTCAGTCACCAGGGTGAACTCACGTCCCAAGAGGTAGTACCTCAGCTGAGTAATCAGGCATTTAATCGCCAAAGCATCCCACTCCACTGCCACATACCTTGTTTCCCGGTCCAACAGTTTCCGGCTCAGGTACATTGCAGGGTGTTCTACTCCATCATTGCTGTGGCTCAGCATGGCACCAAGACCTGTGTCCGAAGCATCCATTTAGAGAATGAAAGGCAAAGAAAAATTAGGTTCTTTCAAAATAGGAGCTGACATAAGGGCCTGCTTAAGGTCTTTTGATTAATATGAAGGTCAGCATCCTCTAATGTCCATAATACAGCCTTAACCTGTTGTAGGTGTTCCTCCCAGGTGCTGGAATAGATGACAACGTCATCCAAGTAGGCAGCACTATATGAATTATGGGGTCGGAGCACTTTGTTCACCAGACGTTGGAAGGTAGCAGGAGCCCCATGTAATCCGAATGGGAGTACACGATACTGACAATGTCTGCTAGGGGTGCTGAACGCTGTCTTTTCCTTTGCGGAGTTCGTTAAAGGAACCTGTCAGTATCCCTTTGTCATATCAAGGGATAGTCAAAAATTTGGCATTTCCTAGCCGCTCGAGGAAGTTATACACTCTCGGCATCGGATAGGCATCGAATTGGGAGACTTGGTTGGTCATTGTAAAACCTTCAACTTCAAGCTTTTTGACCAACACGATGAGACTGGACCTGGGACTATAATTCACCTCTATCACACCTAGATCCAGCATTTGTTGGATCTCCAACTCCACTTCTGCCTTTTATGCTTTGGGAATCCGATATGAGCGTTATCTGACTATAACCCAGGGCTTCATCACAATGCCATTCGCAATCAGGGAGGTCTGTTTGGGCTTTTCGTTCATTACATCTGGAACAGACAGGATAACTGTTTCGAGCTCCTGTCGCTGTAGGCGAGTCAAATTATCACCGAAGTTAAGGTTCAATTTATGAGCAAAGAGGGAGCAAGGCTGTCCAGAGAAAGGATTCGCATCCCTTTCCTTCCACGGTTTCAGCAAATTGACATGATAAAGCCGTTCTTTAGGTCGATGTTGTTATTAACCAAATAATCGGCCAAACCCTTCTTCTCCTTCACTTCATATGGGACTTGCCAATGTGCCAATAATTTGGTGTGTGAGGTAGGAACCAATACCATGACTCGATCCCCCGGGCAGAACTCCCGAAGGGACGTACCATGGTTGTAACAGCGAGCCTGGGCTGCTTGCGTCTTTTCCATGTGAGATTTTAAGAGGGGCCTAATCTTAGCCAATCTATTGCGTAATTGAGTAATATATTCAAGTATATTAACAGAAGGTAGGGTCTCCTCCTCCCAGCTTCAGGATATCGGGTGGCGTAATCTACCAGGACCATTATGTATTTATGACCTCTGGCTGAGGGTTCTAGGGGTCCCAGTAGGTTAACCCCGATTCATTCGAAGGGGACATCTATTAAGGGTAAAGGGATTAAAGGTCCCTCCTAGGAATCTACCACAGTTGACATTCCGGGCAGGATGTGCAAAAGCGGCAGACCTGCTCATTAATCCCAGGCCAAAAAAATCAGAGCTTGATCCACTCTAACGTTCTATCAGGGCCCAGATGGGCTTCCAGGAGATAGGTATGAGCCAGTTCAAAGACTTGTCGCTGATACGTCCGTGGAACTAACAGCAGGGACCTTATCTCTACCCCGTGGTCAGCCACCTAATATAAAAGGTCATTCTTTAACACAAAGTGGGGACCTTGAGGCATGGGATTTACTGTGCGTTGGCCATCTATTAAGACCACTGCATTTTTTGCTAATTTAATGGAGTCATCATTCCACTGCTCCCTTTTAAATGAAGCCAGGGTCTGCCTAAATTGAAACTGCAGACAGCTGAGAGGATCAGTTCCGACCTCAAGGGGCATGGTTTTGAACCCGAGCCAGCGCAGCGCTTGAAGATGACTTGCCACTCTGCGATGGCCCGGCCGTTTCCACGTCACTGTCAGCAGCCGAAGTCTGACCCTCCTCCGGCTGTGAACACGGCGCGGAGGTAGCTGATGTCATGGTGTTAGTGTCCATGACAAGACCTAATGTGTTTGGGGGATCAGCGAGTGTTATACTGTGGGTTTTGTTGGCCCAATCTCTTCCTAAGATCATGGGGAAGGGAGGATTCTCGAGGACCGCCACCACCATTATTCTTAAAACTCAGTTTTGGCAGATGTAGCAGGCAGCGGAGTTGTACGATCGGACATCCCCGTGAATGCAAGTTAGATGGGTCTTAATTTTAAGCCATTGTCGTGGCAACACTAAATAGCGAGCAACAATGGAAATGTTACTGGCAGAGTCAAATAAAGAAGTAACCTTGTGCTCATTAACTATCGCTTCTCCCATATGTGAAAAGGCCAGAGGGTTAGTAAAAGCACACTGCCCCCTCCTCTGCATCTCTCCACAGACCCCTACATCTCCTCACAGAGCCCACCGATGTGCACCAGGTTTTTCCAGAGCTAGCGCTGCATTGTGAGACTAGGACTTTAAGGCAGGGACGCATATTTGCTGGGGTTCACACACGTTCTGTTCCAGATCTCCCAAGCAGGTTTCTGCTCTCAGATGATCTATGATCTTGATTATATTTTCGCACGTCTGTCCCCAGGCAATCTCCATAGGGAGCGTGTTTATGAGCAATGCACAGGCTACCTGCTCTACTACCTGTTGGGTATTCCTTTGATTTGGCCTCAGCCGATTCCTGACTTTTACCCAAAGCTTGTATGCCTGCTCTTTGGTGGACTCATTTAGGTGGAATTCCCAGTCCAATACATTTTTTGCCTGCCAGCCTGAGGCACTCCCATCTTTATCAAAGGTTTTTACCTTTGTGGGACATTGTGGAGCAGTACCCTTACTCAGGAGTTCACAACTAGTCCCCAGTGTGTTCCCTTCTGAACCTGGCTCTCTTCTGTTGGTCCCTTGTCCACTAGCCCAGGATCCCTTCACAGGTTTCTGGGTCATAACCCACTCAGCTTCCCCCTATACACACCAACCAGCCCTCACTCAGTCTAAGGGTGGGAACCGGAAGTTACTTCAGTCTAGGAGCCGGAAACGGATGTGTCATTGCATCAGGCAGGTTGTGTTCACCCTCAGATTAAATCTCAGCCATCACACTTGTACCTGCTCTATTGACTGAATACATAAGTGTCCTGGCCAAGTAAGCTATTGACGCTCCTCCACATTCTGGGCAGCTAGTAATCCTGTCATTGCAGGAGCAGTATAGTCACTGCACAGTAACTCGCTAATGTTCTAAATAATGTCATCATATTATTCAATTTTATATTATAAAGTGTCTATTTAATAATTCAGCAAAAAGGTATAAGTATGGAACGAGAATGAGGTGCCAGTTCATTGAATAGCCCTTCACAGATAGTACATGACACGTCCTAAGGGGATTATTGAACTTTTTACACAAGTTCAAAAAATGTTGTAAGGAACAACAACAACTTTCATGAAATACATTCAAGAATTACAAAAAGGAAGAACCCTTCTGACTTGGCTAAAGATGAAATAACAGTCAAAGTGAGGCATTACAAAGTCATATTACTGTAGATACTGTATGAAGGAGCCCCAGTAATGTTTCTTGACACACTCCAGTTGAAAGTACTCAGTGTTATTGTGTCAGAGAGAAGATGTGCAACATTGTTCATTATCGGCCATCAGTTTTGTCTCTCCTCCACTACTAGCACAGGGGGTTGGGAGTGCATCCCATAGCTGAATCTGCCTTCTTAAGTAGCTTGTTAATTTAGCAAAACTCTCTTCAGAGAGATCACACTGGAGATCACAGAGTTATAGAACATGTGAAGAATATTACAAACCACATTAAAGGAGCTCTGTCTCCTAAGAAAAGAAGACTTCTCTGCCCTTTTTTATATAGTTCCTCTGTGTTATGAGACCAGTCTAAGTGTCATTGATCCCTCAAATACTTGTTGCAGTGCACCACCTCCACATCCACTCTCTGAATAGTGTCCAGGCGTAGAGGTTCTTTAGTGTAGTAAAATTCAATAACCAGTTCCTTGGTTTTGCTGATACTGAGATTCAGAGAATTCTTAAAGTTTTCCACCAGAGTCAGAGGCTCTGTCTTATCCTCCTTGTCAATATATACCTCTAGTGCAGAACCATCTGAGAATTTCCATAAGCGGCATGACCTGGCATTATTTATACAGTCTGAGGGTGAAGGAAAAAGATGATAGGACTGTTTCTTGTGGTGCTCCATTGTTGCTCACATCCACCTCAGAGACACACAGTCCTTAACCCTTACAAACTGCGTTCTCCAACACAGATACTCCACTATCCAGGACATCAAAGGCTCATCCACCTTCATATTTCTAAACTTACCCCTTAACAGGGATGTATGGATGGTATTGAAGACAATGGGGAAATTAAAAAAACATAATCCTCACAGTGCTGCCAGCTTTCTCCAGATGTGAATATATCTTGTGGAGCAGATGCATAATTGCATCTTCCACTCCAATATTTGTCTGTTAGGCAAACTGCAGTGAGTCCAAATAGACTTTTACAAGACGACTTGTATAATGTAGTCCATTAAATGTCTTCATGATTTGGGACGTAATGGCCACTGGTAAGCAGTCATTAGGTGTTAGGCCCCTGCCTTCATTGGAGCTGGAACAATACAGGATGTTTTCCACAGCAGCAGCACTTTCACTGTCCTTAGTGACAGAGTGAATGGGTCGCAGAGGAAATAAGCATAACCAGTATAGAGTCACCATTAATTTTAACAAGCGTTTTTAATATATGGGAATGAAGTCACACCACCTATTGGAAACCACAAATGCCACACAGGTTTTGAGCCATAAAGGCTCCACTCATGATGTGGCAGAACAAACCACATTTTCCTCTAAATGAAATACGCTAAAAACTTTAAACCGGCCCAGAAAGATAATCATTATTTTTTTCAATCTATATTTCTTTCTTAGAAGTAACCAATCCTGTCACTTACTCATTGCCACATTGCATATGATGAAGTACAGTACTTCTGCCCAGAATGTAATCATTCTCATAATCTGTGCAATTAAGTTCTTGTTTATAAAGTTTTCTCTGATCAAATATATTAAAACTACTTGGTTTTCAGGGGCCACTGACATGATCAGTTTTGATCACAGGAGACTATAAATAAATGGTATATGAATAATAGACAAGGATTAAATGATGTGAAGATAATGTACTTGATACATAAAAGATGTTAAAGTAAGGTGCTTTGAAGTATTTAGTTAAAAGAAAAACATACAAATGTAGGAAAAGTTAAATGCTGAGGCAAGAAAAATAATTCAAAAGTAAAGCAAGGTGACAGATGTGAACTCTGTGGTCCAAAAGGAAACCCCACAGTAGGATGTTGGCTATAAACTGTCCATATTAATTTGCAGGTGCTTTGATGTATTGCTGGGTTTTTAGTACTGTTCTTTGTAATGAGTCCAGTTGGATTGTTTTTAGTATGTTTTATTAAATTATTTAGATTCATATTAATAAACACTACGTTTAAATATTTTAAGTGTCTCTCATTTAAAAGTAGTGGAAACTTGGTTAAGAAGGGAAGTAATGATTAGTGAGCAACAGTATGTTTTCATACCTAGAATGAGAATGTTGATGGAGAACTATAGAGGAGGCCAGAAGGAATTGCATTGCATCTTTGTGGACCTGGAGAAAGCATATGACAGGGTGCCTCAAGTAGAGTTGTGGCATAGTATGAGGAAGTCGGGAGTGGCAAAGAAGTATGTAAGAGTTGTAGAGGATATGTACGAGGGAAGTGTGACAGTGGTGAGGTCTGCTTATTTGTAATGGTGATGGACAAGTTGACAGATGAGATTAGACAGGAGTCCCTTTGGACTATGATGTTTGCTGATGACTTTGTGATGTGTAGTTAGAGTAGGGAGCAGGTTGAGGAGACCCTGTAGAGGTGGCGATATGCTCTAGAGAGGAGAGGATTGAAGGTTAGTAGGAACTAGACAGATTACATGTGTGTGAATGAGAGGAAGGTCAGTGGAATGGTGAAGATGCAGGGAGTAGAGTTGGCAAAGGTGGATGAAATTAAATACTTGGGATCAACATGTATAGAGTAACGGCGATTGTGGAAGTGAGGTGAAAAAGAGAGTGCAGGCAGAGTGAAATGGGTGGAGAAGAGTGTCAGGAGTGATTTGTGACAAATGGGTATCAGGAAGAGTGAAAGGAAGGTCTACAGGATGGCAGTGAGACCAGCTATGTTATATGGGTTGGAGACGGTGGCACTGAGCAGAAAGCTGGAGGTAGCAGAGTTAAAGATGCTAAGATTTGCTTTGGGTGTGACGAGGATGGACAGGATTAGAAATGAGTACATTAGAGGGTCAGCTCAAGTTGGACAGTTGGAAGACAAAGTCAGAGAGGTGAGATTTTGTTAGTTTGGACATGTGCAGAGGAGATATGCTAAGTATATTGGGAAATGGATATTAAGGATAGAGCTGCCAAGCAAGAGGAAAAGGGGAAGGCCTAAGACAAAGTTTATGGATATTGTGAGAGAGGACATGCAGGTGATGAGTGTAACAGAGCAAGATGCAGAAGACAGGAAGATATGGAAAAATATAAATCGCTGTGGCAATCCCTAACAGGAGCAGTCGAATAGATAGATAGATAGATAGATAGATAGATAGATAGATAGATAGATAGATAGATAGATAGATAGATAGATAGATAGATAGATAGATAGATAGATAGATAGATAGATAGATAGATAGATAGATAGATAGATACTTTATTAATCCCATTAAGTTTCATACTACAATTTGTTTGGAACATTGATCTGAAGCAGAGTTTCCTAACACTAGAATTACTAGTTGTTTTGTTATACTTTTGTGAAAGTGTTACTTGGACTATTTTATTTTGCCAATTATTACTAAAACATGAAAAACATTTGCTATTAATGATGTGTTTACATAGATTGTTGTAGACACGGAACACAAATGAAATGCATGTATTTCAAATAACGATACAGTATATTATTTACCCTCTACAACTCACGGCAACTCACAGGTAAACAGACTTGAGCTGAGAGTGCTTTCTGTCCTTTCTGTGTTGGTGGAGGGATGGGATAACAGACTGCTTGCTGTTTGTGTTGATCGACACATTTACAACACAAAAGACGCTGACGTGGAGGTGTGAAGGGATTTAAGGTGTTAAACTATGGGTCATGAACCAAAATGGGTCATGGGTTGCCATGGGTAAATTATGTAATCAATATTGCTCTGATGATCTCCCTCGATCCTCTCAATCTCCCCCTGCTCTGAAAATTGTCAGTAATTCTCCAAGGGTGACCCCCCCTACACCCCTTTTCTGAGGATGAGTGGAGTATCTCCATGGGTGACACCCCTATGCCAAACCTGTTCTAAAGATCATTGGTGATTCTCCAAGGGTGACCCACGACCTCTGTTGTGACAATCGTTAGCGATTATCCAAGGGGGATAATGATTGTCTACGAAACTCCCCCCACTTTGATGATTGTCAAAACATGCAGCAATGTGGCAAGATTGGGTCATGACAAAAAAAAAAAAAAAGCTTAAGAAGCCTTGACCTAAAGATTCTGGTCTTTTAGTGATAGAAGAAAAAAGTACTAATTTCTGCTTAATTTCACGTTATTTGAAAATCATACTAAACATTTGTCCATGTGATATATGGCAAATAAATTAAACTAAATGGCACTGATGTTTAATAATGTCTCATATTCACTGTGAGGTTTGCTCAGATGTTTACCATCTACTCATTTACTGGGCTCACTTTATCCAAATTCTTTGTTACTATGAGCCATGCCTATTCAAGTGTGTCACAGGTACTAGGTGGCCCAGTCCAAGATAAATCATAAAATATTCATCTAACACTTAAATCTAAAAGCAGAAGCATCATCTAATAGAAATAAATTCAACAGAGCGTAAGTGCAGAACGCAATATCTGTAACACCACTTGCAACATGCTAATTGAAGGTTGTCATTCTTGACACACCAATTCCAAGGTGTGTACTTCTAAAATGCATAGCACTTCTCATTCTAGCAGATGGAATATACAGTACAAGGAACACTATAACTTTCAATCCATTGATTTTTTTCAGAGTAAGGTTGTGGGGAAGCTGGGGGTTCTCCCAGCAAACAGTGGACATAAGGCAGTAACACAGTAACAATCCATGGATAAGACGCCAGTCCATCATAGGGTGAACAGACACACACATACACTAGAGACAATTTAGCAAGGCTTTGAACTCTGGGAGAAAATGGAAACATTTGCAGAAAACCCTCATAAACACAGGGAGAACATGCAAACTCTGAGGATGGAGCACCATGAACATGAATCCCGGTCTCCCTGTTGAGAGGCAGCAGCGCTACCACTGCATTACTGTGTCACTTCAACACAATAACCTAACAAAGAAAATGCAAAATAAAAACAAATGAAAGGAAATACAGTAGAGTCTCGCTTATCCTAACTTCGCTTATCCAACAATCCGTATTATCTGACTTCCCACCGTAAAAAAAAATGCATCAATCGGCAACAAGAACTGCAAGTTGCGAGCGTAGTTTATTTTTTGTTGCTCCCGACTCTACCACAGCTAATTACAGTGGAACCTCGGTTTGCGAGAATAATTCGTTCTGGAAATGTGCACGCAGTCCAAAGCACTCGTACAGTATAGCAATGCGAATTTCCCCATAAAAAATAATGGAAAGTCAGATGATCCGTTCCACAACCCAAAACTATTCATATAAAAATGATTAATACATAATATAAAGTAAAAATAAATAAAGCAAATTAACCTGCACTTTACCTTTGAAAAGAATCATGGCTGTTGTGAGTGAGTTTCTAAACTCTTGTGGGATTCCACCCAACTGGACGACACGCGGAAGAGCGTCCCAAAGCAATCGCAGTCTCCCAGCGCTGTAGCAGTTCGCCATAAAGGCCAATCCGAAAAGATCGCGGACATGCTATAAGCGCCTGCCATCGATGGGTGATACAAGGAACAAGGAACATTATAAATGCGCAGGGCACAGTGTTGCTATCCCCCCGAGCCTGCCTTACTACTGTGTCTGTGTATAGGAGAATGGCAGATCCCACTAAAATAAATAACTGCGCTGTTGCTGTTTCAAGCTTAACAAAGCTGGTGTTGCTAAAAGTACTGAGACTTAGCTTCGAGTTTTTGGGTGCAAGACGGGGACTCGCACGTCACAGCACAAACAAATACACACACAGTAACAATGCTGTAATAAACAGTATACGCTCGTACGGATGTTGACTATATAAATGACGGAGTTAAGGCTCTAGAAACGACAATTAATTACATTGAGCAACAAGAAGAAGCTACAGGAATCATCACAGGACTGAACTTTTTAAATACAGTACATACTGTATTTAACTCCAGACAATTCTGTAGCTGTAAGTTCATTTTTTCAGTTAATTTATTCTATTGTTTTGTTGTAAAACATGATTATTAGGTTCATAATGTGTAAAATTATAACATAATTTGACGTTTAATAGGCTTTTTCTTAACACCTGCCATTATCCAACATTTTCGCTTATCCGACGTTCTGCCAGCCTGTTTATGTCGGATAAGCAAGACTCTAGTGTAGTCTAATATAGGACATACTATACAATCAGATTTGTGCCAAGAAAGCAGCTGATGTTATGAGTTGGGGGGTCTCAAATTCAGACCCGAGAAGGCCCCCTTTATACCTGTTAATAGCATTTGTTATTAACATACATGATTTATCCCCGTTCCCATTCTGCTTCATTAATGAGTGCAGATCACCAGAACTCAACTTAATGGACTCAACTGAGATTAGTACTTCCTCTGTCATGCTTTATTTCATATATATATACTGTATATATCTATACTTATAAAAGGCAAAGCCCTCACTCACTCACTAACTCACTCACTCACTCACTCACTCACTGACTCATCACTAATTCTCCAACTTCCCGTGTGGGTGGAAGGCTGAAATTTGGCAGGTTCATTCCTTACAGCTTCCTTACAAAAGTTGGGCAGGTTTTATATCGAAATTCTACGCGTAATGGGCATAACTGGAAGCAGTTTTTCTCCATTTACTCTAATGGAGATGAGCTTCAACGCCGTGGGGAGGAGTTTCGTGTGACATCATCACGCCTCCCACGTAATCACGCAGTACATAGAAAACCAGGAAGACCTCAAAAAAGCGCTGAAGAAAACATGCATTATATAATTGAGAAGGCAGCGAAACAATAAGAAGCGAGCGAGTGACATATACAACCATATTCATGAGTTCTGCTACTTCGGAAACAAAGCACGATGTAAACCTACACTTTAAATTAAGTTCATAGACAGGCTGCGCTGGCGTTTGTAATTTAGTGCCTGCCCATATAAGGCCGTCCGTCAGCGGCAATCCAATAGCAAACTGCCACGGGTAAATATTCACGGGTGAAGGACTGTGCTTATGGAGAGGAAGATGAGATGGTCAGGGTGGTGTTTGACACAAACTCAGCGAAACTGCGAGAGAAAGTTTTAAGTGCCAGGACTAAGGTAACATTAAATACAGCCATGGACATAGCACGAGATGGCACCAGCACAGCTGGGAACCTTCGATGCATGTACACCGAGCTCACGTGAACTGACGCGAGTGCACAGATAAAAGCAACAGTTCCAAAGCGCTGAACAAAACCGAATTACACAATTGAAAAGGCAGCAAAAATATGAAGCGTCTGATACATATAAGCATATTCATAAATCCAACTACTGCGAAACAAAGCACACGTTGGAAAAAGTCAATGTCCCGCTAAAGGAAGACAGTGTAAAAAAAACCCGTGCATGCAGTGTGTCAGGTCTCAGATAAAGAAGAAGACGAGCTGTTTATTGATGCAGTAAGAAACGAATCGATGAATGAAACCTGTCATCTTTACAACGATTGACAAACACGGAATGTAACTTGAACACAACACATCCTACAAATACGAACCTGATTGAAAGAAATAATGATAATCAAATCCTTGATGACAGCAACACTCAGTAACACTCACAAAACAAATACTGTATATTGACAGTCATGTTACGTTATTTTTAAAATGTTCCCTTTTCTTTTCTAGCTTTTTAACACACTACTTCTCGCTGCGATACGCGGGTATATATATATATGTATATATATATATCCCGATCTACATACTCGAATAATGGATACTTTATTCGCCATCAATGATTGTTTTGGTAAAGCCATACTCAGTGTATTCATTAGATGAACGGTAAAAAGTAAGGCGAGGGAGGATGACTTATTGAGGCATGCAGGCTGTAGTGCGTCAACTCTATCTGAATTGCGATCACATTTGAAAAATATATCTTTTCAAGTTCTATTTAGTCCATATGTGTCAAACTCAAGGGCAGCGGCCACATCCGCCCGTGTAATTATATCCGCCCGAGATCATTTTATATACTGTATTATTGTTATTAAAGCCCGGTATATGAAGCGCTGGTAACACAATAAACTACAGATCCCATAATGCAGCGCTTCAGCTGCCTTGCCGAACACTTACGCGCTAATCAAGTCTACCTTATGATGCTGCAAGTTATTGCGAAGCTAGCTCACACGATGCTGAAGAGAAAAGTTGATTCTGAAAATAGAGCCTTTAAAAACCGATGGGAGGCTGAGTATATGTTTACTGAACCCGTGTGTCTCATTTGTGGAGCTAATGTGGCTGTAATTACAGAATTTAATCTAAGACGGCACTATGAGACAAAACATCAGGGTAACCTGAATGCAATGCAGAAGATACAGAAAGCAGCATAATTAAATAAGAATCTGACACTTCAGCGGACGCTTTAACCGTGCACAATCACAAAGTGATTTCAAGTGAAGCTGCTTTTATGGGAGACACAAATGCACCAGTTCACCTTGCCCCACTTTCCCTGTTGCCAAGTAATGTTAAACCAAGTCGTCACTACGGTGTTCCCAAATCGCACTTTGCTGATAAACTGAGCGCGCACTGAGTTTGCACGGCGCTTTGGTGACTTTGAAGAACAAAAAAAGTCCGTCTACATGCGGCTCGAACCTTGTGCATGTTTGGTAGCACATATCTGTGTGAGAAGCTCTTCTCAGTGATAAAGACTAACAAAACAGCACACAGGAGTCGCCTCACTGATGAGCACCTGCAATCCATCCTGAGAATCTCCACAACACAGAACCTCACACCAAACAGAAACGAACCTGTGGCCAAAAAAAGATGCCAGGCGTCCAGCTCTAAAATGACATATGAGCAAAGACAACTGAATGATTTGATTTGTTATTGCTGAAAGGAACACATTTTATTTATATTTCCAGGTTTTGTTATGCAGCATGTTCATATTTGAATTTGTATAATTTTGACAGGATATATTTTTATGGAGAGCAAAATCTTTTGGGATATTTAAAATCTAAGTTTATTTTTATATAAAATTACATAAGAGTAAAGAAATTTGAATGTTTGTTCTTTTAACGTTTACTTTATTTCTAACTTGTATAATTTAGACAGGATATATTTTTATGGAGAGCAAAATATTATAAGTTGTTTAAGGTTTGAGTTGATTTATTCACGAATAATATTCCTGTCTGTTTTTACCATTCCTACCAAAGATATTTCTGTCGACTAAATAAAAATTCCTTCTATTTAAAATTTAAATAGAACTTGAACAAATACGATAGTTCATAATATCCACGCAGACTTGCACGTAAGAGCGGGAGTCATCCGTTTTAACAAGCAGCGTATTGCACTGATCTGAAATAGCTGTGTGTGTATATATGTAGATATGTATGTATATGTATATATATGTTTATATATGTGTGTGTGTATGTATGTATATATATATGTATTTGTATGTATATATGTGTATATGTATAGATATGTATATATATATATGTTTATGTGTGTGTGTGTAAATATATATATATATATATATATGACAACAACACTCATCACTCACAACAGTGACAAAACAATTACATTGACAATCATGTTACGTTATTTTCAAAATGTTTCCTTTTCTTTTTCATTGCTTCTTAAACACACTACTTCTCCGCTGCGAAGCGCTATTATTTTCCTAGTATACTAATAAAAGGCAAAGCCCTCACTGACTGACTGACTCACTCACTCACTCACTGACTCATCACTAATTCTCCAACTTCCCGTGTAGGTAGTATGCTGAAATTTGGCAGGCTCATTCCTTACAGCTTCAGTTGGGCAGGTTTCATTTTGAAATTCTACGCGTAATGGTCATAACTGGAACCTATTTTTTCGTCCATATACTATAATAGACTTCTGCTCGATGCCCGTGGGAGGCGGAGTTACACCTCCCACGTAATTTAGTGCCTGCCCATATAAGGCCGTTCGTCAGCAGCAATCCAATAGAAACACTGCCGCTAAATATTCACGGGTGAAGGACTGTGCTTATGCAGAGGAAGATGAGATGGTCAGGGTGGTGTTTGGCACAAACTCAGTGAAACTGCGAGAGAAACTTTTAAGTGCCGGGTCTTAGCTAACATTAAATACAGCCATGGACATCGCACGAGATGGCACCAGCACAGCTGGGAACCTTCGATGCATGTACACTGAGCGGCTCACATGAAATGACGCAGTGCACAGACAAGAAGCAACAGTTCCAAAGAGTACTGAACAAAAACCGAATTACACAATTGAGAAGGCAGCAAAAAAATATGAAGCGTGTGATTCATACAAGCATATTCATAAGTGCAGCTACTGTGGAAACAAAGCACATGGTGGAAAAAGTCAATGTCCCGCTAAAGGAAGACAGAGTAAAAAAAAACCCGTGCATGCAGTGTGTCATGTTGTTATACTACATTTTTCTTTATGTCACTATATCTGGACAATACTGTTATGAGTTTTATTCACATGTGCATGTTAACTGTGGCACACAGGGGCTCAGCAGTTAGAATTGCTAGCCAAGCATTGGATTAGATAGCCAAAGACAACTGGAGGCTTGTATAGTCATCTTAAACACAGGTTAGGGTATTTCTGTCCTCTATCAGCACAAATCTTTTTTCCTTATTGGGAGAATGAGAATCGGCATGTAAGCACTATGATATTTCTGTATTTTGTGGAGGAGGAATTCAGCCCTTGTTTGGAGACAGAGAAGGCCAGCAAATGAAGCAAGACATTATAAAGGCTTGGACAACAGCCAGACCCTTAGAGGTGGAATCGACAAAGCTCGAAGAAAAACCTCCCAGCGTGGTGACAAGAAAATGGCTGACTGTGTTAATCCAGATTTCCCACCTGGATTAAGTCTGTCCATGCGCCTCTCCGTCTGTAACCGCGTTAATGTAAGCTAAAAGATATTTTTTCTCATGTGATTCTTGTACCGTCGTAATCACGATGGGAGGGATATCGCCTTTTATGGTATATTATAATATTGTTTAATTATTTAATATGCCACAATTTTAAAAGAACACATTTCCAAGAGAGTTAATGCCTCTTCAGGAAACACACGTCTAAGATAAAGAAGAAGACGAGCTGTTTATTGATGAAGTAAGAAACGAATCGATGAATGAAACCTGTTATCTTTACAACGATTGACAAATACGGAATGTAACTTGAACACAACACATCCTACAAGTACGAACCTGATTGAAAGAAATAATGATAATCAAATCCTTGATGACAGCAACACTCATAACACTCACAAAACAATTACTGTATATTGACAATCATGTTAAGTTATTTTTAAAATGTTCCCTTTTCTTTTTCATAACTTCTTTAACACACTACTTCTCCGCTGCGAAGTGCGGGTATATATATATATATATGGTAGAGGCTTTGCCTCTTGCTCCGAGGTTCGATTCCTGAGAGGGCGTGTACTGAGTATGTATCTGTGCTTCCCGATTCATTTTACCCTCGCATCTCCTTGGTTTGAGACGTATGAAAACATATGCAGTTAACGCAGAAAGACAGATCACCAATTGAAGCTTTATGAATAATGGATACTTTATTCGCCATCAATGATTGTTTTGGTAAAGCCATACTCCGTGTATTCATTAGATGAACGGTAAAAAAGTAAGAGCGAGGGGAGGGTGACTTATTGAGGCATGCAGGTGAAACTACAATAGCACGCGGGCTTGATGCGTGTCAACTCGATCTGAATTGCGCGATCACATTCGAAAAAATATATCTTTTCTAAATCTTTTATAAGTTCTATTTAGTCGACACAAAGATCTTTGTTTGGAATGTAAGGCGAATTTACTCTTTACATTTGTATGGTGAAGAAAAATGTATGCAATGATGCCTACATTTAACTTACATTCCTACCAAAGATATTTCTGACGACTAAATAAAAATTCCTTCTATTTAAAATTTAAATAGAACTTGAACAGATACGATAGCTCATAATATCCACGCAGACTTGCACGTAAGAGCGGGAGTCATCCGTTTTAACAAACAGTGTATTGCACTGATACGAAATAGCCTGCACATTTAATTATTTAGGAATGGATAAATAAATTAAGATTTTGTACAAAAAATGTTTTTCATTTTTCTTCCTTGATGGATTCTGGCACCCCCAGCAACAGTTGCTCGCACCCAAAGAGTGTGTATGTGTATGTATATGTGTGGATATGTAGATATGTATATATATGTGGATGTATGTGTATATATGTATATATATATGTATGTATGTATATATGTGTGTGTGTATATATATGTGTATATGTATATACTGTATGTATGGATATGTATATATATATGTTTGTGTGTGTGTATATATATATATACTAGCAAAATACCACTTCATGGAGAAGTAGTGTGTTAAAGAAGCAATGAAAAAGAAAAGGAAACATTTTGAAAATAACGTAACATGATTGTCAATGTAATTGTTTTGTCACTGTTGTGAGTGATGAGTGTTGTTGTCATATATATATGTATATATATATATATTTACACACACACACATAAACATATATATATACATATCTATACATATACACATATATATACACATATATACATACATATATATATCTACATATATACACATACATACATACACACACATATATACACACAAATACATCTATACTAATAAAAGGCAAAGCCCTCACTCACCCACTCACTCACTGACTCATTCACTCACTGACTCATCACTAATTCTCCAACTTCCCGTGTGGGTGGAAGGCTGAAATTTGGCAGGTTCATTCCTTACAGCTTCCTTACAAAAGTTGGACAGGTTTTATATCGAAATTCTACGCGTAATGGTCATAACTGGAAGCAGTTTTCTCCATTTACTGTAATGGAGATGAGCTTCAATGCCGTGGGGGCGGAGTTTCGTGTGACATCATCACGCCTCCCACGTAATCACGCAGTACATAGAAAACCAGGAAGACCTCAAAAAGCGCTGAAGAAAACATGCATTATATAATTGAGAAGGCAGCGAAACAATAAGAAGCGAGCGAGTGACATATACAACCATATTCAGTTCTACTACTTCGGAAACAAAGCACGATGTAAACCTACACTTTAAATTAAGTTCATAGACAGGCTGCAGCTGGCGTTTGTAATTTAGTGCCTGCCCATATAAGGCCGTCCGTCAGCGGCAATCCAATAGCAAACTGCCACTAAATATTCACGGGTGAAGGACTGTGCTTATGGAGAGGAAGATGAGATGGTCAGGGTGGTGTTTGACACAAACTCAACGAAACTGCGAGAGAAAGTTTTAAGTGCCAGGACTAAGTTAACATTAAATACAGCCATGGACATAGCGAGATGGCACCAGCACAGCTGGGAACCTTGATGCATGTACACGAGTGGCTCCGTGAACTGGCGCGTGCACAGATAAAAGCAACAGTTCCAAAGAGCTGAACAAAAAATTACACAATTGAAAAGGCAGCAAAAAATATGAAGCGTCTCATACATACAAGCATATTCATAAATCCAACTACTGCGGAAACAAAGCACACGTTGGAAAAAGTCAATGTCCGCTAAAGGAAGACAGTGTAAAAAACCCGTGCATGCAGTGTGTCAGGTCTCAGATAAAGAAGAAGGCGAGCTGTTTATTGATGCAGTAAGAAGCGAATCGATGAATGAAACCTGTCATCTTTACAGCGATTGACAAACACGGAATGTAACTTGAACACAACACATCCTACAAATACGAACCTGATTGAAAGAAATAATGATAATCAAATCCTTGATGACAGCAACACTCAGTAACACTCACAAAACAAATACTGTATATTGACAGTCATGTTACGTTATTTTTGTTCCCTTTTCTTTTTCTAGCTTTTTTAACACACTACTTCTCCGCTGCGATACGCGGGTATATATATATATGTATATATATATAACCCGATCTACATACTCGAATAATGGATACTTTATTAGCCATCAATGATTGTTTTGGTAAAGCCATACTCAGTGTATTCATTAGATGAGCGGTAAAAAGTAAGGCGGGAGGATGACTTATTGAGGCATGCAGGCTGTAGTCTTGCGTCAACTCTATCTGAATTGCGATCACATTTGAAAAAATATATCTTTTCAAGTTCTATTTAGTCCATATGTGTCAAACTCAAGGGCCGCGGGCCACATCCGGCTAGTGTAATTATATCCGCCCCAGATCATTTTATATACTGTATTATTGTTATTAAAGCCGGGTATATGAAGCGCTGGTAACACAATAAACTACAGATCCCATAATGCAGCGCTTCAGCTGCCTTGCCGAACACTTACGCGTTAATCAAGTCTACCTTATGATGCTGCAAGTTATTGCGAAGCTAGCTCACACGATGCTGAAGAGAAAAGTTGATTCTGAAAATAGAGCCTTTAAAACTCGATGGGAGGCTGAGTATATGTTTACTGAACCCGTGTGTCTCATTTGTGGAGCTAATGTGGCTGTAATTACAGAATTTAATCTAAGGCGGCACTATAACAAAACATCAGGGTAACCTGAAAGACCTGAATGCAATGCAGAAGATACAGAAAGCAGAAGAATTAAATAAGAATCTGACACTTCAGCGGACGTTTTTACCCGTGCACAATCACAAAGTGATTTCAATTGAGGCTGCTTTTATGGGAGACACAACCACTTGCCCCACTTTCCCTGTTGCCAAGTAATGTTAAACCAAGTCGTCACTACGGTGTTCCCAAATCGCACTTTGCTGATAAACTGGCGCACTGAGTTTGCACGCGCTTTGGTGACTTTGAAGAACAAAAAGTCCGTCTACATGCGGCTCGAACCTTGTGCATGTTTGGTAGCACATATCTGTGTGAGAAGCTCTTCTCAGTGATAAAGACTAACAAAACAGCACACAGGAGTCGCCTCACTGATGAGCACCTGCAATCCATCCTGAGAATCTCCACAACACAGAACCTCACACCAAACAGAAACGAACCTGTTGCCAAAAAAGATGCCAGGCGTCCAGCTCTAAAATGACATATGAGCAAAGACAACTGAATGATTTGATTTGTTATTGCTGAAAGGAACACATTTTATTTATATTTCCAGGTTTTGTTATGCAGCATGTTCATATTTGAATTTGTATAATTTTGACAGGATATATTTTTATGGAGAGCAAAATCTTTTGGGATATTTAAAATCTAAGTTTATTTTTATAAAATATAAAATTACATAAGAGTAAAGAAATTTGAATGTTTGTTCTTTTAATGTTTACTTTATTTCTAACTTGTATAATTTAGACAGGATATATTTTTATGGAGAGCAAAATATTATAAGTTGTTTAAGGTTTGAGTTGATTTATTCAGGAATAATATTCCTGTCTGTTTTTACCATTCCTACCAAAGATATTTCTGTCGACTAAATAAAAATTCCTTCTATTTAAAATTTAAATAGAACTTGAACAAATCGATAGTTCATAATATCCATGCAGACTTGCGTAAGCGGGTGTCATCCGTTTTAACAAACAGCGTATTGCACTGATACGAAATAGCTGTGTGTGTATATATGTAGATATGTATGTATATGTATATATATGTGTGTGTGTATGTATATATATATATATGTATTTTTGTGTATATATGTGTGTGTATGTATGTATGTGTGTATGTATATGTATGTGCATATGTATAGATATGTATATATATATGTTTGTGTGTGTGTGTAAATATATATATATATATTTATATTTATATATATATATATATATATGACAGCAACACTCATCACTCACAACAGTGACAAAACAATAACATTGACAATCATGTTACATTATTTTCAAAATGTTTCCTTTTCTTTTTGATTGCTTCTTTAACACACTACTTCTCTCTGGCTTGGTATTTTGCTACTATATATATATACATACATACACACACACATATATAAACATATATATACATATACATACATATCTACATATATACTCACACAGCTATTTCATTATCAGTGCAATACGCTGCTTGTTAAAACGGATGACTCCGCTCTTACGCAAGTCTGCGTGGATATTATGAACTATCAGATTTGTTCAAGTTCTATTTAAATTTTAAATAGAAGGAATTTTTATTTAGTCACAGAAATATCTTTGGTAGGAATGGTAAAACAGACAGGAATATTATTCGTGAATAAATCAACTCAAACCTTAAACAACTTATAATATTTTGCTCTCCATAAAAATATATCCTGTCTAAATTATACAAGTTAGAAATAAAGTAAACGTTAAAAGAACAAACATTCAAATTTCTTTACTCTTATGTAATTTTATATAAAAATAAACTTAGATTTTAAATATCCCAAAAGATTTTGCTCTCCATAAAAATATATCCTGTCAAAATTATACAAATTCAAATATGAACATGCTGCATAACAAAACCTGGAAATATAAATAAAATGTGTTCCTTTCAGCAATAACAAATCAAATCATTCAGTTGTCTTTGCTCATATGTCATTTTAGAGCTGGACGCCTGGCATCTTTTTGGCAACAGGTTCGCTTCTGTTTGGTGTGAGGTTCTGTGTTGTGGAGATTCTCAGGATGGATTGCAGGTGCTCATCAGTGAGGCGACTCCTGTGTGCTGTTTTGTTAGTCTTTATCACTGAGAAGAGCTTCTCACACAGATATGTGCTACCAAACATGCACAAGGTTCGAGCCGCATGTAGACGGACTTTTTGTTCTTCAAAGTCACCAAAGCGCCATGCAAACTCAGTGCGCAGCGCAGTTTATCAGCAAAGTGCGTATTTGGGAACACCGTAGTGACGACTTGGTTTAACATTACTTGGCAACAGGGAAAGTGGGGCAAGGTGCACTGGTGCATTTGTGTCTCCCATAAAAGCAGCTTCACTTGAAATCACTTTGTGATTGTGCACGGTAAAACGTCCGCTGAAGTGTCAGATTCTTATTTAATTATTCTGCTTTCTGTATCTTCTGCATTGCATTCAGGTTACCCTGATGTTTTGTCTCATAGTGCCGCCTTAGATTCAATTCTGTAATTACAGCCACATTAGCTCCACAAATGAGACACACGGGTTCAGTAAACATATACTCAGCCTCCCATCGGTTTTAAAGGCTCTATTTTCAGAATCAACTTTTCTCTTCAGCATCGTGTGAGCTAGCCGCAATAACTTGCAGCATCATAAGGTAGACTTGATTAACGCGTAAGTGTTGCAAGGCAGCTGAAGCGCTGCATTATGGGATCTGTAGTTTATTGTGTTACCAGCGCTTCATATACCCGGCCATTAATAACAATAATACAGTATATAAAATGATCTCGGGGCGGATATAATTACACGCGGGCGGATGTGGCCCGCGCTCTTGAGTTTGACACATATGGACTAAATAGAACTTGAAAAGATATATTTTTCAAATGTGATCGCTAATTCAGATAGAGTTGACGCGCACTACAGCCTGCATGCCTCAATAAGTCATCCTCCCTCGCTCTTACTTTTTACCGCTCATCTAATGAATACACTGAGTATGGCTTTACCAAAACAATCATTGATGGCTAATAAAGTATCCATTATTCGAGTATGTAGATCGGGATATATATATACATATATATATACCCGCGTATCGCAGCGGAGAAGTAGTGTGTTAAAAAAGCTAGAAAAAGAAAAGGGAACATTTTAAAAATAACGTAACATGACTGTCAATATACAGCATTTGTTTTGTGTGTGTTACTGAGTGTTGCTGTCATCAAGGATTTGATTATCATTATTTCTTTCAATCAGGTTCGTATTTGTAGGATGTGTTGTGTTCAAGTTACATTCCATGTTTGTCAATCGTTGTAAAGATGACAGGTTTCATTCATCGATTCGTTTCTTACTGCATCAATAAACAGCTCGTCTTCTTCTTTATCTGAGACCTGACACACTGCATGCACGGGTTTTTTTTACACTGTCTTCCTTTAGCGGGACATTGACTTTTTCCAACGTGTGCTTTGTTTCCGCAGTAGCTGGATTTATGAATATGCTTGTACTGTATGTATCAGATGCTTCATATTTTTTGCTGCCTTTTCAATTGTGTAATTCAGTTTTTGTTCAGCGCTCTTTGGAACTGTTGCTTTTTATCTGTGCACTGCGTCAGTTCACGTGAGCCACTCGGTGTACATGCATCGAAGGTTCCCAGCTGTGCTGGTGCCATCTCGTGCTATGTCCATGGCTGTATTTAATGTTACCTTAGTCCTGGCACTTAAAACTTTCTCTTGCAGTTTCGCTGAGTTTGTGCCAAACACCACCCTGACCATCTCATCTTCCTCTGCATAAGCACAGTCCTTCACCCGTGAATATTTAGTGGAGTTTGCTATTGGCTGCCACTGACGGACGGCCTTATATGGGCAGGCACTAAATTACAAACGCCAGCGGCAGCCTGTCTATGAACTTAATTTAAAGTGTAGGTTTACATCGTGCTTTGTTTCCGAAGTAGCAGAAGTCATGAATATGGTTGTATATGTCACTCGCTCGCTTCTTATTGTTTCGCTGCCTTATCAATTATATAATGCATGTTTTCTTTAGCGCTTTTTGGAGGTCTTCCTGGTTTTCTATGTACTGCGTGATTACGTGGGAGGCGTGATGATGTCACACGAAACTCCGCCCCCCGGCGTTCAAGCTCATCTCCATTACAGTAAATGGAGAAAACAGCTTCCAGTTATGACCATTACTCGTAGAATTTCGATATAAAACCTGCCCAACTTTTGTAAGGAAGCTGTAAGGAATGAATCTGCCAAATTTCAGCCTTCCACCCACACGGGAAGTTGGAGAATTAGTGATGAGTATTTAACTTTTTAAGTTACAGTGTCAGTTTATCTGTTGCCTCAATTATATGTCATTGACTATAGGCATTAAGAATCTGATTTCCCAAAAAGCCATTGATTTTAATTTACATTAATTAGGTATTCTTACATTTCTTTTGTTTTTTTTTTCCTAGTCCATGAATCTGATTCCACAATCAGCTTTTTGAAATCAAGTTTACTTTAATTGTTGACATTTCTTGGGCCATTTTCTCTGACATTTTTGTTACTTATAAGTATCACCTGTTTTGCGCCTCCTGTTGTTATGACAACAAGCCATAGTGTTAGAGGTGTGTTGTCTTTCACGTAACTTCTTCATCCAGGTTTACGGACAACAAAACCCAGTTTCAGATGTCTTTTGACCATTTTAAAATTCCTTTTTCATTAGTTTTTTCTGGCTTTGACTTGTGATTAGCTTTTGGCTTTGATTTTTGTCTCTTGCTTTGGCTTTGGTTAAAGTGTTGATTGACATCCTGTGTTTGACTTCTGTTTCAACTTTTGACTACATCTTTAATCCCACTCACTATCATAAAATACTCCATGCCTAGAATAAAATTAGGATTCTCAACAGTAGTGTTAATGTTTATGATGCATCATCTGTTGGAATGAAAAATGCAGTGCATTTTATTACATATTATTACAAAATACATTCCAACAGATGGATTACAATAAACATTAATGCTGAACACACTCAACAGAGTGTAACAGCCCGACAGGTATAAATCAGCATATATTATATAAATTATAAGATATCTTCAAACTTGGTTAGTGCAGTTCAGGATTGTGGATAGGCCACAGCCAATCCTAATAGCATCTGCTGTAATTTATGAATTACCATATTGCAGGGCCTTATTGGCAATTAACCTAAACATACATGTCTTTAGGTGAAAAACCAGGATAGATAGATAGATAGATAGATAGATAGATAGATAGATAGATAGATAGATAGATAGATAGATAGATAGATAGATAGATAGATAGATAGATAGATAGATAGATAGATAGATAGATAGATAGATAGAATTTGAGTGTTGCACATTCCACATGGATGGTATTCAGTCTAGGTTTGAAAAGTTTGTTATGGACTATATTTTGATATTGTATGTATGGTTCCTCTTGGGTCCTCCCTGCGTGGAGTTTGCATGTTCTCCCCGTGTCTGTGTGGGTTTCTGCTGGGTGTTCCGGTTTCCTCCCACAGTCCAAAGACATGCAGGTTAGGTGCATTGGTGATCCTAAATTGTCCCCAGTGTGTGCTTGGTGTGTGGTTGCCCTGCGGTGGGCTGGCGCCCTGCCCGGGGTTTGTTCCTGCCTTGTGCCCTGTGCTGGCTGGGATTGGCTCCAGCAGACCCCCGTGTCCCTGTGTTAGGATATAGCAGGTTGGACAATGTCTGACTGTCTGATTGTAAAGAAACATTCTTAGTAAAATCATTTTAATATTAAATTTATTTAAGTATTTGATTAATTACAATAGGGCGGCGCAGTGGTAGCGCTGCTGCCTCGCAGTTAGGAGACCCGGGTTCGCTTCCCGGGTCCTCCCTGCGTGAAGTTTGCATGTTCTCCCCGTGTCTACGTGGGTTTCCTCCCACAGTCCAAAGATATGTAGGTTTGGTGGATTGGAGATTCTAAATTGGCCTTTGTGTGTGTCCTGCGGTGGGTTGGCACGCTGCCCAGGATTGGTTCCTGCCTTGTGCCCTGTGTTGGCTGGGATTGGCTCCAGCAGACCCCTGTGACCCTGTGTTCGGATTCAGCGGGTTGGAAAATGAATGGATGGATTAATTACAATAAGATGTTTACCTTTATATATAATTGAATATGCAGAATTTATTCAAAGACCTTATACATAGTTGAATAGAAAATGGAAGGGTCGCCCTGTTCTCTACAAGCTAATTTATCACCTTGTTATATTTTTGATGTAACAGTCAAATAGATTAGTTTGTTTGTTTGTGAATGGCAGAGTATAATAACGGGCATACACTGTGCAACTTTGTTGTGATTTTAAGCCAAATTTGTTGTCTCCGAGTGATTTTCTGACTCAGTCTGAATTTTAGTGTTCACATGCTGTATGAGTTGGGTTGTCATACAACCCGAAAAATTTCTGTCATGTCAGAAATTTCATTTGGTTGTCCTGTAGTGTGAGCAGTGTTGTGTGTTGATTTTCTGTAGTCACAAACAATTTTCCAAAATTTGACTGCAGTACATAGTACATTACATATAACCATTGTCATGCTCGCTCTTTGATTTCAAAGAGCTAAATATTTTATAGCAACATATATTCAACTAAATGGACAAAAACAAAAATATCTTAGATGACATATACTGGACGAACGTCAAATTATTGCATACAAAGGTAAATTACATCGATTACGTACCACCAATTCTCTCTGTAAAACAGATCCAACAATTCACATGTCAAGTTACACATTTTTCTTTTCATGTTACTGTCAGAGCACCATACAGCAAGGGCCAGCTATAGAACTCTTTTCTTTGTTCACAATTTGAGAAGCCTGTGGCCATACTGTTTCTCTGGAATTAAATAATGGTCATGGCAACTGCAAAGCAACATTTACCAATACAAGCAGATCTGCTCAACTGTACATTTGTAGTAAATGTAAATGCAAGCCTTTGTGGGGAAACAACACAATGCATAAAAAAATTGGATGTGGAGTAAGTTTATCAAACATAATAATCACTTCAATTAATATTTAGATACAGCAAGTCTGCACATCTCTTCTGACTGTTGCAAACTCCTGATTTAACTAATGGCTTAATGGCCAAATCATTCAGTTTCTGCTGGTTTTGTGCTTACTGGCTAAGTCTTTAACATCATAATAATAATAATAATAATAATAAATAAATGGGCGGCAGTGTCCGTGTGGGCTTCCTCCGGGTACTCCAGTGTCCTCCCACAGTCCAAAGACATGCAGGTTAGGTGCATTGGCGATATTAAATTGTCCCTACTGTGTGCTTGGTGTGTGTGTGGGTGTGCGCCCTACGGTGGGCTGGCGCCGTGCCCTGGGTTTGTTTCCTGCCTTGCACCCTGTGCCAGCTGGGATTGGCTCCAGCAGACCCCCACGACCCTGTAGTTAGGATATAGCGGGTTGTATAATAGATGGATGGATGGATGGATAATAAATAAATAAAGCATATCATCTTAAAAAGATTTACACATTACAAGTAAAGTCCTATCATCTTAGTTCTGGAAAGTGACAAAGTGTATACAAGTTCATGACTTCTGGGCATATAGCAGTCACACGTCACAATATACAAACACATAAATAAAATTAAACCTCACTGCTGTCAGCAAAGTAGCTGAAAAAGGAGCATTGCGGAAAAGAATTCAAATAGCAAAAAGAAAAAAGGCAACCAGTCTGACAACAGTGACATTGTCAGATAACTAGGAAACTGCAGTCAGAAAACCATTTAGAGTGGAAGAAAATGGCCTCATTACCATTCCGGCTTTCCCTACCTCCTTGTACTGTTTTGCGTGACATTAGAGACGGGAGACTGACATACATTTTTTATAGCTTCATAAAGTCGTCCCCTGACCAGGTCACCCTTCTCATAACTAGGGAGCAGATCGCTTGAAAAAAACCATTCATCACAGCTGAAAGGGCCCTGCTTGTCCAAATGCCTTCAATATGCACATAGCCTGGTGCGAGGCTTCCAGCGCAAATGCTAGTGCACTCTGTGCACTAATACCAAATGACCCCCTCACATCTATTAGCAAGGCTGACGTGAAGGGCAGACACGTGTCCCACAATATCGCCCAGGATGTTCAACCACTGAGGTGAAAAAAAAGCAAATAATAATGAAATATTATTAATTAAAGGAGCAAAGCCAGCTGTCCTTAAACCTGGCATAGATGACAATTTAGACATGACAAAGATGAAAAGCACACAGTGCTGAAGCATAAATAAAATACATCCAATTTACTAAGCGCCTTAAAAATGTATTAATAATACTGCTAATGCTACACAGTAAATAATAATAGAAGGAAGTCCTTAAAAAAGCCCTAAGACAGTACTTAGCAGTTATTTCATGTAAATGGTCCACTTTTTTTTATAGAGGAGTAAGTGCTGCCTGTCAATATACAGGACGGGGAAAAGAGAGTACCCAGAAAGCACACCGAATTCACTCCAACAGCAATTAATAAACCCAAACACTGTCTCCTTTTGACGTGAGAGGAGGGGCACAGCATGTCCATATGTCTCTGTGTGTGAGTGAATTGCAATTCAGAGCTCTCAGCTACCTGTCTTTGATGGACCACTAGTGTGACCTCTCAAAACCCCACAAATAATTCTGTATCACTTATGCATTTTTCCTGGGTTTTCTCTTTTTCTTCCCCCTTCCAAAATGTGCATATTACACTACTGGAGCTTATATTGGACTATGGATTCAGAAAATGAATTGATAAAAATATTAATTATATAGAAATAAAACTGATACACCTCAAAGGTGTGTGCACACATTTAAACTATTTTTGCATTAGCTCATAGTCTATTGCTGCAAAATAATTTGCAGTCAAATAAAAAACTAATTAACTATTATGTTACAGCCAGGGTTTATGTATTCTCATTATTGTGCCTTCTTTGTGATATCCATCCATCCATCCATTATCCAACCTGCTATATCCTAACTACAGGGTCACGGGGGTCTGCTGGAGCCAATCCCAGCCAAAACAAGATGCAAGGCAGGAAACAAACCCCGGGCAGGGCACACACATACACACCCACACACCAGGCACACACTAGGGACAACTTAGAATCGGCAATGCAACTAACCTGCATGTCTTTGGACTGCGGAAGAAAACCAGAGTACCCGGAGGAAACCCACGCCGACACGGGGAGAATATACAAACTCCACGCAGGGAAGACCCGTGAAGTGAACCCGGGTCTCTTAACTGCGAGGCAGAAGAGCTACTCACTACGCCACCATGTTATTATTATTCTTTTTATTTATTATTTTATTTTTACATTATTATCCTTAAATTTCACATTACTTTATTATTACACTTGTAAAATACCCACGCTTTGTAGTGGAGAAGTAGTGTGTTAAAGAAGTTATGAAAAAGAAAAGGAAACATTTTAAAAATAACGTAACATGATTGTCAATGTAATTGTTTTGTCACTGTTATGAGTGTTGCTGCCATCAAGGATTTGATTATCATTATTTCTTTCAATCAGGTTCATTTTTGGAGGACATGTTGTGTTCAAGTTACATTCTGTGTATGTCAACCATTGTAAAGATAAAAGGTTTCCTTCATCGAAGTGTTCACTACCTAAGATGTTTAGCAGGTATTTCCGGTATTAACTTGTGGATTTGCCTGCGAATATTTAGTGACAGAGTGTCTATGAACTTGTGAAATTGCCTGCGAGTATTTAGCAACAGTATGTCTATTAACTTGTGGATTTTTCTGCAAGTATTTAGCGACAGTGTCTCTATGAACTTGTGGATTTGCCTGCGAGTATTTGGCGGCAGCGTCATGAAGTTGTTTCCATCTAGCTGCATCAGAAAATGTACCACAACGTCTGACACGCCTCCTTTTTACTGTTTTCTCACAGCTTGGATTGCTGCTGTCATAATCGGTTTGAGTTTCATGGTTTGTTTCAATTCCGTTAGTTATTTGCAGGACTTGTGTTGAAGTGACTTTCGGCATCTGTCAAGCTTTGTAAGCATACAACCGGCTTCATCGATAACTTTGCTTCCAGCTTTTGAGAGATTAAACATTGATAAACATCAAAGTTTCCACTACTCAAATCATCACCTGTGAATCTAAGATGTTTAAGAGGCATTGGCAGTTCTCCAAAGGTGTAAAATATTTGGCCGTTTCGGTACACTTGAAAGTTACAACCAAACAATTCAGAGGCAGCCATCAACTCACATGCAGAAGCATAGGTGAAGGGCTTAAGCATTTCACTCTTATAGTGCTCCTGTGTAGTATAATTATCTCCTGTACCGTCATCAGTCCACACCTTGAAGCTGTCCCAGTCATTCAATACATAAGACACAATGTTCCTCCGGATATCAAGATTGAGCCTGATATGGCCGTGCAATATGTAACAAAGAGAATGGAAAAGGTAGGTGCCATCTTCGGGCATGGAAACCACTCAGTAAGTGACAGTTCTTTCATCGATGGTGATCACCTCGATAGACATGTTAATGGGGGTACGGTTGGAACGATAAAGGAAATGGGTACCTGAACAGTAAACTAAGTCTAAAATACCTACACAATAACTATAATTTAGTAATAAAGGGAGACATGAATACCGTGGCGAACAAAGGAAGGGAATGAAGAGACCAGAGTGAAGGATGGCCTTATATGGGCAGGCAGTTAATTACGTGGGAGGCATGGTGATGGGGGACGCAATGCCGCCTCACACGGCGACCGAGCTGCAGGCTATGGAGGTATATATGTACGTAAGTAGGATTCAGTTATGACCATTATGTGTAGAATTTCGAAATGAAACCTGCTTAACTTTTGTAAGTAACCTGTAAGGAATGAGCCTGCCAAATTTCAGCCTTCTACCTACACGGGAAGTTGGAGAATTAGTGATGACTCAGTCAGTCAGTCAGTCAGTGAGGGCTTTGCCTTTTATTAGTATACAGTAGATTATTAGATATGTACGGTGGAGGCCAAAAGTTTTGAGAATGCCACAAGTATTGTTTTTCACAAAGTTTGCTGCTTCTGTGTTTTTAGATCTTTTTGTTACATGTTTCTGTGGTATACTAAAGTATATTTACAAGAATTTCATAAGTTTCAAAGGCTTTTATTGACAATTACATTAAGTTTATTAAAAGAGTGAATATCTGCAGTGTTGGCCCTTCTTTTTCAAGACCTCTGCAATTTGCCCTGGCATGCTGTATAATAAAGAATGGTACCAAAAAATCCTCAGAGAGCAACTTGGTGACAAACAATGCCTTTTCCAGTATGACCATGAGGCAAAAGTGATGACTAAGTGACTTGGGGAACAAAACATCGAGATTTTGGGTCCATGGCCAGGAAACTCCCCAGACCTTAATCCCATTGAGAACTTGTGGTCAATCTTCAAAAGGTGGGTGGACAAACAAAAACCTGACAAACTCCAAGCATTGATTATGCAAGAATAGGCTACCATGCATCCCGATTTGGCCTAGAAAACAGCATGCTGGGGAGAATAATAGAGGTCTTGAAGAAGAAACTCCAAGACTGCAAATACTGACTCTTTGCATAAACTTAATGTAATTGTCAATACAAGCCTTTGAAACTTATTAAATGCTTGTAATTATACTTCAGTATACCATAGAAACATCTGACAAAAAGATCTAAAAACACTGAAGCAGCAGACCTTGTGAAAATCAATACTTGTGTCATTCTCAAAACATTTGGCCATGACTCTATTATGCTTTGTTCTCTTGTATTCTTACTCCCTGTGTTCTGCGGGCAGTACCCCAAGATGAAAGGTCACCCTGATGTTACTGCTGCCGAGACCTCCCTCTGGCTGTATATTGAGCCAGGGAAGAAGATCTCAGAAGTGGTGCATTGAGTTTGTGGAGGTGATTGTACAGTACGTATTTACATTTTCTTTTTATATTTCTTGATTTGTGGATCTTTTTGGTAGTGCTCTTGGTTTTTACCTATTAGACATGTTTGATTGCCTTTGAGGCAACTTCTTTGTGGTCTTTTTGAGCTTTTGTCTTTTGTCATTTTTTTCTTTTGTGAATAAAAGCACTAATTTATAAATTTTCGTTTGATGAAATCTGTCTCTTCAAGCAAGAGGTTCATCATACTTTCTCTCCTTTGAGAAGCATAAAGATAATTTGGGACTGAGGCATATTTGAACTTTTGAATACAAAAGAATCAGTTTTAGGCCCATGTAGTAGATATTGAGGTTAGGCTTCCTGATGTATTGTTAGGATACTTGTGATGCCCAGGTTGCCCGCAGTTGGAATATTCCCTCTAGAAACTATCAATAGTCATAAACTGAGAAAGACTGGACAATTAGGGCACATAACAGCAAGAGTATGTGTATCAAAAGAGTGCAGTGTTTTTATTTAACAAAGTGTTACCAAAAAAATGCAGTTACTCAATATATAATGTATTAAAGCAGGGATCTTGATAGGGATTAAATCATTTATAAATAAATAAAGCAAAACAGTTAAAATCAAGGTTATAACACAGTCAGGATCTTCCTTTTAAAATGAATCTTTCTAAACCACATCCCTGCTGCTCACCCAGATGGTCTGCTCTACAGTTGGAGATGCCATCCAACAAGTATAGTCATCCTTCAAATCCAGCTTGTGCTCCCACAACCATCTCATGGTCTTCAGCAGGCAAGCCCATGAGCCCTGCTCCTTTCTCCTACCACCATTCTTCATCCTCCCTCGGAACAGTTGGCCACTCCTGCTGAGAGCCCTGGCCCATGAGCTACATCCACTCACTCCCCTCAGGGCGACTTCACAACTGCTTAGCTAAACACTATCACGCTAGCTCAGCCTCAATCCTATTCCTTCATCTTTCCTTCTTTTCCTTTAATCTCTGTCTCCATCTTTTTCCTTTTTTGTTTCTCCCGATCTCTCCTTCAATCCTAACTGGCTCGTATTATACTACCATGGGCATGTGGTGTCCTAATCATGACCTACAGAGAGTCAATGAGAAAACTGGAATCCAATCACGCACTCATGTGCAACTACGAATAGCCCAATCTTCCCATTAAACACGCTGCATAACCACATACACCAAGAGAGCCTGAGCCTTTGCAATTTTTTCTTAAAACTACAATGCCACAGCTCACCAACATGCTGTACCACAATACTATGTTTGCTTATATTTTTTATGTTCTTATTTTCGCTGTTGTGGCTGGTCTTCCTCTTGTTTTGGGTTTTTAGGAGTAAGAGAATTCAATTCTAAAGTTTATCTAATTCCAGGGTGAGTTGTGTAATTTTTTGTATCGTTTTGGCCGCTATTTTGTCTTGTTGCAGCCACCACCATTTTAGTGAACATGTCATTAGGACAAGCGTCCTGAATTGTCAGGGGAATGTCCTGAGAGTTTGTGACTTTTGGTAATTAATGCAGCAGTGTGATGCCCCTGCCTTCAGCCCAGCATTTATCAAACTCCTTGGAATATTGCAGTTCATAAGCCCCCATTAACAGAATGAGTCCCACAGACATTCTGACAGCAGTTTTTAGTAGTACAAATAACAAAGAATAAATAAATAGATACTGTAAATAAATAAAATGTGTACTTTTGAGTATATACAGTCCACTTCAGTGATTGAAGAAACAATTAGGAATACAAAAATACCTCCCTCATATCATCGTCGGAGGCCCACTCTCAAAACACTGTTCATTTCATTCATTTACAAAACTGTTTTCTCATTCTCTTTCTCCCGCTCTCTATCTATCTCTTCCCCCATATTCCCAGATCACACACCATTCATTTGTCCCTCACTTTATTGCAAACCGAGGACCAATTCATGCACTCTTTCATTCCCTGCTCTTTCTCCCTGGTGTCAAGCAGCTCAGAGAACTATCGGTGGGGATAGAAAAAAAACAACTAGACATGATTCCGAGAGACTACTCACTGACTTCTACTCTTTCTCTATATCTCCTGTGTCTTACTCGGCTTTACATTCCCTACCAAGGGATGAAACAATTACTCTCAGCTGGCTCTCAATTGCATTTCCCCAGTTACATTGCCACCCACAAGCAAAATGGCATAGTCACATTCACTCACTGTCTAACGGATCTCATCCCATTTCTCAGCATGGCCCTCTCTCACTTACTGCTGGTAATCACGTCTACAATGGTGCCCTCCACATCTGGACAAACAGCATTTGGAAGCTAATGTTCTCCCATGCCACTTACAGCACCCTTTACTTTCGATATGTGCAGATCTGCATAAGTGTTTACAAAACCCTACTCTAGAAATAACTGAAAATGATAATTGTTAAGACAGTTTCTGGAGGATCTGTGGCATGACTTGATTCAAACTTCAGATTCAAAACCACAACAAACCTTCGCTATTGCTTGATTTTTGACTATGAAATTGCCTCACACTGTGGCACTTTAGTCTGTATATTTTGATCTTAGTTTTGACTCTTTTCCTTGCTTACATGCGTCTCCCAGTTATCAATTTTAAATTGTTGTCAGCTTTCTGACAGGACATCTATTCTGTGTAGGTTAGCAAAGTCCTTTTTGAAGCCTCACTTCCTTTTCACTAAACTGTGAACATAACATAACATTTTTCCTAACATTACCTCCAAGTAATAATAAATGAAAGTTTGCATAATATAATTTTTATTCACAAATTAGGGGGACCTTTGATAAGTTCTGTAATATGGTAATCATACAATGAGTGTTATTATTTCTGCTGTTAGCAAATGTGAATAATTAATCGTAATATCTTGTACAGATACACAGACCTATAATGTGACTTTTTTTAGAGGCACCGACATCACCTCATGGCATTATGCTTAACATGGGAGAATTAACTTGGAAATGGTTGTGAGTGCTTATAATGGCTATTAGACAACATCTGAAACACAGATACCGATCCTGCTGCCTCATGTTAAGTAATGCACGTCATATTTTAAAGGCACAAATTGCTGTGCTTTAAGTCTATGCTGTGCTGTGTTAAAGCTATTAAAAACATCCTTCTGTAGACAAATGTGATTTACTAAATTACAAAACAAAAATGGTGTGTATGAAGGAAACTTGTCATGCTTTGCTTAAAGAAGCATTCAATTCGACTGATTTGTTTGTGGATTTGTATTGTTTACATTTTTTTGTTTAAAAAAATGAACCTTTGAATTATTGATTTTTTATTGAAACTATTAGATATTCAACTATTCTAGACTGTTTGCTTTTACAGTAGGTACATCTAAAAAAAGAGTCTTGATTTGCTTCTCCATACATGTACAATACTCAAATGAAAAACAATGAGAAGGGAAAATAACATTTTGTGATATTTCTTTTAATCTACCACACCTTAGCACTATTAAAATTCTGCCACATTGATGCAAAGAATTATTTGCTGCATCTAACCTGTTGCTGATTGTTGAACCCCAAATCCTCATTGGACAGCCGAATTAGTGGAGGATTAAGGAAAATACAAACACAATTGAATCACATTACAAAAGTAAAAGGCTGTTTACCAAATTTTTGTCACAGAGATGGATAAGGAACTTACAGAAAACTCATTATAAAGCCACACAATGTGTATTAAACATTCAATGCTAACAATAAACCAACAAGAGTAAAAGGAAGTAACCACAAATAATTTTTTATTTTTGGATCTTAAATGAACTATAGCACACTGTTGAATAAAACCTTGTGATCTTATTTGTCTGATAAATAATGCCTAAAATGGGGAAGACCTACTTAGCAGGATGTGTAAATAAAGTTAATTTTTTCTCAAATGTTTTGCTCATTTTATTACACTTTTTAGATTACTTTACCCAAGATACGCTTATCTTAGGTGGACAAAAAGTACAATCCTCCCTCTCAATTTCATAGTACACTTATGCACGTAAACGTACTGTAACAGTCCGGTGATACAAGACATGGAAGAATATACATATCACTCTGTGAAAAGCTGATAGTAGCTTGCCCTTAAAAAGAGTATCGGTTTCATCTGTGGCTGTAACCACTAACTCCTTCATCAGCCACTCCTCTAAGCTATAAAGGTCTTCTTCTGCTCCATTCACTCTTGACTGCTTCTTTACTGTGACGACGCATACATGCCTTTCCTCATAATTACCTGGGGTTGGGGGCAAATTCTCTCCCACACTTGCCCTCGTCCCTATGAGCAAAGAAAAGGCCAGGGTCCAAATCCAAGTCCTGCTGGCAATCACACACCAAGGCTGAAGGGCTGAAGTGCATCTTTGAAGTACTGTGTGTGCACCCCACTTCTCTCCATACTTTTAGAAATTACTTTTATGGCCTGTTTCACCAGGAAGCCCCACCCTTTCTGACAGTTCTCAGCTATCTGAGGAGCATGTCCCTCTCAGGTCTGGACCCAGGACACTACAATTCTCATATTGGGTCATTCTTAAAAAAACTGAGCCAAACCAGTAGCTCTATTTAATTCAAGCCACAATTAAGAATTATAAGAAATTTTATCACTATTGTTACTGCTAGGGCATGTTTAGTAAACCATAAGAACATCACACTGTATATTTTATCCAAATCTCAATTATCTGATTGATTTCTCTTCCTTCAATTAATGGAGTTGGAGGCCTCTGGATGAAATAAATGCTTACTGGGTAAACAGGTATTCCAAGTCTGTCTCCAGTTAGCTTGGTGAGGAACTTTTCTCATACCCATAAAGAAATAATGCTAGGAGTACCTCCTCACTCAGAGTCCTCTTGTCATTGATCCAGTCCATTCATTTTGGAACAACAAGCTCTAAAAGGAAGGGAATGTCCCCTTATTGAACTGCAAATGCTGGATCGGCAACCTCCTGAGCCTGCACTGATGTGCTTCTGTGTCTTCCTGAAAGGAAAGAACAACAGGCTTTCAGGCAACTAATGTTTTTACATGCTAGTGTCAGAGTTTCTAAGCTCTTTTCTCATAAAAAGATGGCATGAATACTGTGCATGATGACTTGACAGTTATAATAATATGTCACTATAACATGTTATCTGCATCAACTTACACAGGACTATTTTAAATCTATGGAATTAGTGATCAATGAAAGGTTTTGCTTAACTCATTTCATGTTTTAAATATCAAATTTCAAATACAGATTATCATGTGAAAGGCTCACTAGCAATCATAAAAAACTTCCAAAAAACCTTTGCCAGTATCTGTGAAATGGAATCTGTTTTCCCAATGTCCAACAAATTTATCGCACATGCATGAGCCTACAGCCCCACTCCGACTCCTCCCGGAAATTTTCCTATTTGAATATGCAAATCAATATAAATAGCCCCTTCCATTCAGTGCATTGTTAAAAGACAATGGCAAAAGCACATGTAAAAAAAGATGAATTTCAGTGAATGCAAAATAGAGGCAAGGAAAAACTTACTATTTGGGGGCTTAAGCAGTGGTATAAGCAATAAAAGGAAATTGATGGAGTGGCACAGTGTGGCGGGGTCACTCAAAGTTTCAGGTTCAGAAAGTCACACAGTGTCAGAAGAAGTGGTCAAATGTCAAAGTTGATATGAAAAGGTGAGTCACAGCCCACCATTTGAGTGTCTAGACCACTGGAAGAGGTAATAGAATTCCAGAGCTCACACACTTTGAGCAGCAAGTTGCAGATATTGGGAAGACACTTGTATATCTCGCCACAACATTAATGAGATGTATTTTTACATCACAGATAATTTTCACATTAATAGTGTCAATATGCTTTCTATTTAAACAAACAAATTCATTCTCTGAAGGCACCTTTATAGCAATGTGTGTGAAGTTGATCAATCTGATTACATTTGGAAAACTGGACATTTCTGCGAATTGCACTTTGATGTTTGCCCGTTCGCGCTGTTGGTGAAGCTGTGTAACTTCTGATATTATATTTCATTTAGGGACTGTTGTTTTATGTTTGCATGTGAATCTTATTTAGTAGTGTTTGCCAATCAGGAACATACACATGTGGATAGAATCAAATTTAACTCACACCCAACTTTAATGAATCAAATGAAAGCTGTTCATAAGCAAGAGGTTTAGGATTCAAAAAGACAAACATTTTACAAAAGTACAACAGATTAAATTAAAGTGAATGAGAGCTGAAGTAGCAGTGAAAATACATAATGCGTAAAAATACCCTATATTAGGAAATTCACTTATGAAGAAAATCAATATTGTAGTTATTTATGTATGAAGTATGATATGAGTGATGCATCATCATTTAAGACTGCCACACGTTTGAGGCTGTCAGCTTGCTAAAATTCCCTTTAAAACACGTCACCTCCTGTTCCGTCAATCAAGTGTCAGACACACCACGTAAGACCTTTTCAATGACTCTTCATCCTGTTGTCTCGCTTATGAATGAAGGAAAAAAACTGAAAAACATAACTCCCCCGTAAGGCAAATTGGGAAAATAATCTCAAAGAATTCATTCCAAGGTCTACAGCATAAGCAAAATACAAAGGATTTTTTCATTTTACTTCAGACACACAGTTACAATTGAGCTTTGCATATGAAACAAAATATCAAAATGAATTTTACGCCATGAAAAAAGTCAAAGAAAATGTACCAAATGCAAAGTAGACAGAGAAATGAAACTTAGAAAAACTGACAAATTTGTGAGGAAACATCATTCAAACAAATAAACAGACAAAGAAACAAGCGTGAAAACAAATAAATAAATAAGTGCCTGGGTCAAAAAAAAAAAAAGGAAAATGAAGGACAATGAATATTTAAACCAGAAAGTGCATATCAGTACATGAAATGATTAGTAACTATGGTTGGTGTGGTAGTTCATGGATCCAGCATTCTGGCTTCATCAGCCTGCTCCTGGATGTTGTCCATGTAGAGTTTGCATAGCTTCCCTGTGTCTATGTGGATTTCCTTCCCACAAATTGAAAACATGTATGATAAGTAAATTGGTGACCCTAAATTGGCCTTGCTTCAGTGTGTATGTACAGTGCATCCGGAACGTATTCACAGCGCATCACTTTGTCCACATTTTGTTATGTTACAGCCTTATTCCAAAATAGATTAAATTCATTTTTTACTCAGAATTCTACACACAACATACCATAATGACAACGTGAAAAAAGTTTACTTGAGGTTTTTGCAAATGTATTAAAAATAAAAAAAACTAGGAAATCACATGTACATAAGTATTCACAGCCTTTGCCATGAAGCTCAAAATTGAGCTCAGGTGCATCCTGTTTCCCCTGGTCATCCTTGAGATGTTTCTGCAGCTCAATTGGAGTCCACCTGTGGTAAATTCAGTTGAGTGGACATGATTTGGAAAGGTACACACCTGTCTATATAAGGTCCCACAGTTGACAGTTCATGTCAGAGCACAACCAAGCATGAAGTCAAAGGAATTGTCTGTAGACCTCCGAGACAGGATTGTCTCGAGGCACAAATCTGGGGAAGGTTACAGAAACATTTCTGCTGCTTTGAAGGTCCCAATGAGCATAGTGGCCACCATCATCCATAAGTGGGAGAAGTTTGAAATCACAGGACTCTTCCTAGAGCTGGCCAGCCATCTAAACTGAGCAATCGGGGAAGAAGAGCCTTAGTCAGGGAGGTGACCAAGAACCCGATGGTCACTCTGTCAGAGCTCCAGAGGTCCTCTGTGGAGAGAGGAGAACCTTCCAGAAGGACAACCATCTCTGCCGCAATCCATCAATTAGGCCTGTATGGTAGAGTGGCCAGACGGAAGCCACTACTTAGTAAAAGGCACATGGTCTGATGAGACAAAGATTGAACTCTTTGGTGTGAATGCCAGGCGACACATTTGGAGGAAACCAGGCACCGCTCATCACCAGGCCAATACCATCCCTACAGTGAAGCATGGTGGTGGCAGCATCACAACTCTGTAAATGTCCTTGAGTGGCCCAGCCAGAGCCCAGACTTGAATCCAATTGAACGTCTCTGGAGAGATCTTAAAATGGCTGTGCACCGACGCTTCCCATCCAATCTGATGGAGCTTGAGAGGTGCTGCAAAGAGGAATGGGCGAAATAGGACAAGGATAGATGTGCCAAGCTTGTGGCATCATATTCAAAAAGACTTGAGGCTGTAATTGCTGCCAAAGGTGCATCGACAAAGTATTGAGCAAAGGCTGTGAATACTTATGTACACGTGATTTCTCAGTTTTTTTATTTTTAATACATTTTCAAAAACCTCAAGTAAACTTTTTTCACGTTGTCATTATGGGGTGTTGTGTGTAGAATTCTGAGAAAAAAATGAATTTAACCCATTTTGGAATAAGGTTGTAACATAACAAAATGTGGAAAAAGTGATGCACTGTGAATACTTTCCGGATGCACTGTATATGTGTGTGTAAGTAAACGGATGGGTGTCCTGCCTGAGGCTAGTTCCTCCTTTTTGCCAAGTGCTACCCTGCAACCCTAAATTAGATCAAATGGGTTTGAGAATGTTATAATATTTATGTAGAACCAAAACGCTCACTAGAGAGACAGATATGCAAAACACACTGTCACATGTGAGCACTTGGGGAGGGCCAGAACAGCATGACCCAGGTAAGAACACCAAGCACAGGCTACAGGCAAAAGTGATTGCTGACTACTTCTTCTTTCTTCCCTGCAGAATAGCAGACAAGACCTGGGACAAACAGTCACTTCTGGAACATTTCTGGAGGACCTGCCCCAGCAAGATAAACAACCACTGTGCATGAAGCCAATGCCTGTTTGGACCACACTTGCAGAAGAGTCTATAAGGACCTAAGACGTCCTATTATTCTTGTTTTCTTTCAATAACAAATTCGGTTTTTTGCTATATCTTGCCTGTCTTTTTTTTTTTTTACAGAATTACAATGTACATTAAAAAAATGGTGTACATTAAGTTGAACAAAGCAAGGAACATTAATGAAAAATGATACTGCTTAAAAATGCAAGGATTATATGCATATTCCGAAAGAGAACCTTTTAATACCTCCTGATGTGCAAAACATAGCTTAAAGGCAGAAATTAATGCTTTTATGTTTCTTACCTTTCAGTTGTAATAAAAAGGGATAAAACCAGTCCTCTTTGCCAGACCACTTTTAAGCAACTAACTGAGCTATAGTCTGACATAAGCAAGCAACTCATTTCAAATGAAATAACAATAGAAATAAATTCATTTGTAGGGTACAGATAAAATGCAACCCTGTGACTTTATGATACTAAATATTTATTTATACAGTTAACACAATAAAAGTGAATAGGAATAGGCTATTGTATGCCAATTTAAACTTAAAGCTTTTATTGCTTTCTCTACAATTTTCTTAATTTGAAGAAGCATTTTATTAACTGCCCTTCCTCACATATCATTGCTTAGAGACAAATAAAGAACATGAACAGAATATGCTGGAATTAATCATTTTTAAAGGATAGATAGATAGATAGATAGACAGATAGATAGATAGATAGATAGATAGATAGATAGAGAGGAAGGTATTTTGCTTATTTGAAGCTGTTAGGTCATATTTGGTAAATGAATGGGAATAGTGCAGTTCCTGCAGCTCCATAAAAGAGTTGACACTGTCTCACTTTTCTTTTCTTTTTTCATTTAAAACTGTGTGGCTGAACTTTAAGAGGCCCAGGAGGAAAAGAAGAGATGAAATAAGACTTTAAATAATTTATTTAAAAAGAAAGAAAAAAGGCAGTCAAGGGTAACAAATAGTGTTTCTCACAGAACTAGGACCCCTGACCCCAGCTCGGCGTACCTGAAGCCCCAGCCCGATCGCATTAGTGAAATTCTTATTTGATGGCATTTTAATATTCTGCCTTGATGACTTTTTAGCAACATTTACTTTCGGAGGTCTTGAGCGCTTCCCCCGGAGGAAATGAAACATGTCAAAACCCATTACAAAAAAATCAAAATTTAAATACCTCGTCCGTGTTAGCGGTAATACACACAATCCCAGCAGCTCAGAGGCACGGCTCAAACACTCATCTGCTTGCTCGATCGTAATGAGTCCGTTTGATGGGTAAGCGTTTTGTGGGTCACCAAACATACGTTACAGATCCAATTTAACCCTTGATTGCTTATACTCTGGAGGACCCTAGGAAACAAGTTATTGAAATTTAATGCCATGCCATTTCTTTTCTGAGCCGGCAGAGAGGTGTACTAATAATGTGCGTCTATGGCCTCTGCTTTAGCACAACCAATGGAGACGGGCAGCTGAGAAAAAATGATGCATGCTTGCAAAGCAAGAATACTTTGGGGTCTTGCTAAACACCAAATCCAATTACTCTCAATTGAAAATACCCCTTCAGCATAAAATATAAAGTGTGTGTTTACTTTTACACTATTGTCAAGCATGTGACTTTGAATAGATAGATAGATAGATAGATAGATAGATAGATAGATAGATAGATAGATAGATAGATAGATAGATAGATAGATAGATAGATAGATAGATGACATACAATTTCATTTTATATGGCTAATAGACAATGTCCATTATGTGGGAATGTCCATTATATAAGGGAATTTTAAGAAAAAAAAAATTGTGGAATTACAATCCGACAGAGTTTTTTTTTTTTTAGCTTATGTTAATAAATCAATAAACAAAGACTGATGGACAGATGAGATTCTATTAAAAATATCTCTCATCATCCTTCATTAAGCACATTGTCTGGTCTTTTGTTGTATGGTAAATCTATCTAAGCATGTATTTATAGAATCAGCTTAACACCTTAGATAAACTTGTATACTATTAGAGCTCCAACCTAATTCTGTCTTTTCCTGTTCATTTAAACAGGCTGAAAGTTATCATGCTTTTCTCTCATGTCCCTGTCTGGCTTGTATTCAGATGAGTCCATCTCTGACAGTTACTCAGTTTAAAGTTATATTCTTTGTGTTTTTAATTTGTCTGTAATAAGAGCAATTTAGATGTCAGAGCAAAACGCAAGAAAGCACTGGAAACTTTATATGAGAGTTCTGTTACAGGTCCTTGGGGACGACATTCTGATGGTTTCTCTGATCTAGTTATTGATAAATTATTACTACATGCTAATTGCACATAAGAAACATGGAGATGGAAGGAGATCCTGTGAGCCTACACTACACACTACCTGGGGTTCCTGAGTGAAAGACAAAGATAATGTAAGAAGAGATAGTATGACATCCATTTGGGTAGTTATTTATGCAACAAGATGGTGAAGACTATTATCATTATCATTTTATGTTACAGTTAATATACTTTTGTCAAGCACGTGGTTCCAGGGAGAGAACACTTCATCAGCTTCCTAGCTCATATTCAGGATAATAATATTAGCTGAAACATTGACAAATAAAATTACGCAGAGAAAACAGTTTGCACACAAAACCTGATGTAAAATGTACTAAAAGTAAATAAACATGAACGTTAGTTACGAGCCCTTCTGAGGTGCATGTAGTGTCATGATATTTAATTATACAGGCCACTCTACCACACTCACATCAAAAAGTGTTTCAGTTCGGGCAGAAAAAAATATGTTATTGCACTCAAAAACGCGTGTGGTTTTCTCTTGAAACCATTTTGTGGTATTCTGTGCACAATATTGTCCTTATCTTTTTTAATCTTTTAATATTGGTGGGTTTTGTATTCACATGAGCATTTGGTTACTGTTGTGCCATAAACAATGCTTTTCTGGGAGTTACTTGTATGGGCATCACCATATTATTTGCAAAAGTTACTTGGTCACATTATTCATTACTTACAAAAAAAAGTAATTAAAACATATAATGTAGTTACCTATCATAGCATGTAATGAATTATAGTGCATTACTTTTTGCACTTTTCTTCTTTTGAATAAAAAACTGCACATTTTAATGACCCAGCACTTGTTATTAAATTCTAAGCCTACATATGAACCTTTAGAAACTGTCCAGAAAGCCAGCTACATTGTAAACCCATTTTCTTGTGTTTTATAAATACATGTGAAAAACACAATGGAATCAAAACAGAAAAATTAGAAATCGAGGTTTAGAACATTGCCAAGGGGTTTAATTTACTTAGAAGTGAAACTTAAATGCAAAACCTTAATTACAAAACATCAAATGGTGTTATGTCCAAAAGTGTTCTTGAAAACTGAAAATTCTAAATATGAATGCCGAATGAATGCCTTTTTATTGTCACTATACACATGTACAATGAGATTAAGAGCAGCTCCTCCAGTGCAGACATATATGTAGAACACAACAAATAAATAAACAAATGGTGCAAAAAAACAGAGTGGTAAGAAATGCTTTTGAAATAATCGGCAACTTTGACAACCTGAAGTGCACAATGCTGACATTTAAACCATTGAGATGGTGATATCATGCGTCACACAGTTCCAGTCATCCTACCATATGAACCAGGGTCAGTCAGTCAGTCAGTCATTTTCCAACTCGCTACATCCTAACACAGGGTCACGGGGGGCTGCTGGAGCCAATCCCAGCCAGCACAGGGCACAAGGCAGGGACAAACCCTGCAAAATAATAAGCTAAATAGAACAACCTAGAAAAATGAAAAGTAACTAAATAAAAAAGAAAGAAAAACAAAAGCTGAGGGTAAGATCAACATGAAACTCTGACAAATTTGTATCACCTACACCCAATGCTACCCACATCAGATGGCCCCTTTTCCCCTAGGCTCCACATAAAGAGGACAGAAGAAAAAGCAATGGCAAAGAAATCCAAAAATATCTCAAATAAAAAAAGTGGTTCCTATAAAACCACAAACCAAAGACAGGAATTGAAACAAAAGAAGTAGAGGGTTCTTATGTATAGTATATGTACAGTATATACCTGGGGTCATTTCCCCAGCCGCATCATCATGGGGATCCATCCCTCTAGGCTCCACATAAATTAGACACGAGCAAGAAAACAGATACATACAATATTAGCACGATACAGAATATCAAAATGACAAAAAAAAAAACCAACAGAATACAACATAAATTGCACTCAAAAAGAACAAAAACAAATACAGAATTGTTAAAACTTCTCTGCCTATAATGAAATCACCATGCAACAAGGGCAGAAAGAAAAAGAGGTGCCGGGAGAGAGAAAGAAATTCAGAGCCAGATAAAGAGATTTTAACCGATCAACCCAAAAGCTTAAAGTCAAAACTGAAAGTGAAATCCTAACTTGTATTCAAAATCAAAAGCAACTATTCATAAAAACAAACTTATAAACACATTTATCCACAAACTCAGATAATGGTAATGTCCAGTGGACTGAACTTTATACCCTTAGACCTTAGACAAAACGCTTAGCTTGTCACTGAATGTCACTCAGTAGCACCCAAAGAGGAAAGTTTCTTTAACATTCATGAAACCCAGTTCATTACTTATTGTTATACAACAAAGTACATTTTGTTAGTGATAGGATTTAAAACTAAAAACCCTGAATAGAGACATACATCCAAACGCCTTAAAATGAGTAAATTCAGAATAAGTAATAACAGAAATTAATTTTGCAACCTAAAAAAATCCCCAAATAGAAAAAGAGGAATAAATTTGCAATATTAACATAACACATAACAAATACAATATACCAAATTATTTTTAAAAGATAAGAATAAGATTAAATGAACAAAGAATATATTTGAATCAATGAAATCACCTTGGCTGAACCATAACAATTAAAAGAATATTGATTTTACTTTTTATTGAGCCAGGGGTTTTTCAGTTCCCCACTTCCATTTGTGAGATGTATAGACCTTGGCCCCTTTTGAGTGTGCAGGCCGCAAGCCTGTTGTTGAGCTTCAGGGCCAGGCCTGTTTGATGCATTGGTGTCTGCTCAGAATTTTCAGGCCTGTCTAGCAGCTTTAGGTCAGTTTTACAGTTTTGTGGGCCCAAACATCAGAAAACCACTTCAGTATTTGATATTACATATTGTAGTGTATTGTACTTGTGTGCAATAATTTAGTCATATTACTCTGGCATAAAGCACATACTGCACCAAATCCAACAGGAGCATAAACACTTTCCTATATAAATATCCATTATTTTAACTGTCATTACAACGTAATAAGATATTTTATTCTGCTTCATATGTTTCTGATTCTGTAGTTAGGATATACCGGGTTGGATAATGGATGGATGGATATGTTTGTTATTATTATTATACATTTGGCTGCCACCTTTAAACAAGGTGAATTACAATATCGGGATATAGTACGTTTGTTTCCATACCTTTTCTTTTACCGTTTGAGTACAGATGGGTTAAGAAATGTACTGAGAGTCACAGTTTGAGTTGTGGTTCACTCCAATGTCAAACTGTCATGGCCACACTGCCTTGGTTTGTCTGAAAGATATTCCAATTGTAATGACAACCTAGGTTACATTCATTATGTAACCAATTAACATTTTGGAAAGCCATGCCTCTGTAGGTTGGGGCTTTAAAGAGAGTCAGAGCAGCTGCAGAAGGAGCTCCAAAAGCCTCTCTGACACCAGCAAACAGACACACAGTATGACTTTGTGTTAAACAATGGTGATATAACCTGTTTATCGCAGCATTAAGAGCAAATAGCTCAGTTTGTAGCAGATGCTTAAAGCACCCCACATTCATGCCATACTGGCAAATTCTCATATTGGAACAGATGTTACATCTGAAAGAATGTCATGTTCACTGTCCAGGTAATAAAATCCTACAGAGTCAGGCAACAGAAACAAGATACTGTTTGTATACATACAGGTAATCGGCAGGAGTACAAAGGCACCCCTAATTGACATCATTTGATTTACTTTTTGATTTTGGAAAGCACCTATGTATCAGATAGCTAAAAAATGTAAAAGAATAGATTTTATATTTTGCAAGTCATTATTAGTGCATAGCACAGAAGTTATGGAAACCTCAGTTTTGTTTTGTGCTGAATGATGCTATGAATGAAAAAATGTTAGGTTCTTTATTAATCTGTATGGTGTTTTAGTGAACTAATCATATTGATATGTGAAGAGCTTATAATATTAACGCACACATAAATCAGGTAATGTTCTTCTTGTGTTCCTATATATTTTCCTCTAAAGCTATGAAGGTCAGGTCAATAGGTGATTTTTAATTAACTTTTTTAGAGGACAGGTTTAGGCTCCCTGCAACTAGATAGCGATGAGCTCAGAACACAAATAAATAGATCAACGTACCACTCATCCAGTCACCGTTACAATGTGGCTGGAAAAAATACACTGGGGGGAAATGCTTTTTCTTTTTACAGACATCCATTGCCCAGCTCGGGATCAAATCAGCATTAAGTACATGTTGGGAAGCACATCCTGGATGGAGTGCCAATCCATCTCAGGGTACACTCACAAACACTCATAATGCTTCTGCTCAGAGCTGCCAAGATGCCTAACTTCATGTAGGCATGGAGAGAATATGTAAAGTGAACATGGGCAGTGCCTAAACAGAGATTTTTAAACTCTTTGTTTTGTTTAGTAACTTGTTGTGGTAATTAACTTGAATAAGCAAGGCGATTTATCTTTTTATTTATTTGTTCACTAGCAGAATACCCACACTTCGCAGCGGAGAAGTAGTGTGTTAAATAAGTTATGAAAAAGAAAAGGAAAATTTTTTAAAATAAAGTAACATGAATTGTTTTGTCATTCATATGAGTGTTGTTGTCATATCTATATATATATATATATCTATATCTATATATATACTGTATATATATATATATAGCAAAATACCTGCGCTTGGCAGCGGAGAAGTAAAAAGAAAAGGAAACATTTTAATAATAACGTAACATGATTGACAATGTAATTGTTTTGTCATTGTCATGAGTGTTGCTGGCACCACTGCTGCCTCGCAGTTAGGAGACCCGTGTTCGCTTCCCGGGTCCTCCCTGCGTGGAGTTTGCATGTTCTCCCCGTGTCTGCATGGGTTTCCTCCGGGCGCTCCGGTTTCCTCCCACAATCCAAAGAAATGCAGGTTAGGTGGATTGGCAATTCTAAATTGGCCCTAGTGTGTGCTTGGTGTTTGTGTGTGTCCTGCGGTGGGTTGGCACCCTGCCCTGGATTGGTTCCTGCCTTGTGCCCTGTGTTGGCTGGGATTGGCTCCAGCAGACCCCCGTGACCCTGTATTCGGATTCAGCGGGTTAGAAAATGGCTGGCTGGCTATATATATATACATACACACATATACTGTGGGGTGCCAAACAGGCAAATACATTGATTTTGTGAATATATAAAGTCAGCGTCCGAATATATAAAGTCAAAACTTGAATATATAAAGTCACTGTCGGAATATATAAAGTCAAAACTTGAATATATAAAGTGAAAACTTGAATATATAAAGTCAGCGCTAGAATATATAAAGTCATCACTGGAATATATAAAGTCAAAAGTTGAATATATAAAGTCAGCGTCGGTATATTTAAAGTCAAACTTGTTTCTGAATATATAAAGTCAAAAGTTGAATATATAAAGTAATCGCTGGAATATATAAAGTCAAAACCTGAATATATAAAGTCAGCGTCAGAATTTATAAAGTCATTCCTGATTAAATAAAGTCAACATCGGAGTATATAAACTCATTCTGAATATATAAAGTGAAAGTCAAAATCTATTGATTGAAACGACTCTGAACTGACCTAAGGTAAAAAAAAACGTATTCAGAAAAATAAATTAAAAAAACACTGTTCGGTTAATGTTTTGAAAATGATGCATGTGCCCTGCCCAGGATTGGTTCCTGCCTTGTGCCCAGTGTTGGCTGGGATTGGCTCCAGCAGACCCCCGTGACCCTGTGGTCGGATTCAACGGGTTGGGAAATGGATGGATATTCCAGCGCTGACTTTATACTGTATATTGAAGTTTTGACTTTATATTTTGCAGTGCTTACTTTATATATTCCAGCGCTGACTTTATATATTCCGACGCTGACTTTATATATTTAAGGTTTGACTTTATATATTCCAGCGCTTACTTTATATATTCCGAAATATTCCAACGCCATCTTTATATACTCAAGTTTTGACTTTATATATTCAGAAACAAGTTTTGACATTATATATACCGAAAGTGACTTTGTATAATCAAGTTTTGACTTTATATATTCGGGAATGACTTTATATATACAAGTTTTGACTTTATATAGTTAAATTTAGTCATCATTGCATAACTTTTTCTTTACCATAGAAATTTAAAGACTAAATTCAACTTCCATTCCTACCAAAGATATTTCTGGTGACTAAATAGAACCTACTTATATCCAAATTCAAGCTATTGAGCTGTCGCCTGCCTGCCTGAATAAGTCACCCTCGCTTCGCTCTTACTTTTTTTCCGCTCATTTAATCATGGCTAGTGACGGAAAAATTATAAAATGGAAGGAGGATTACACTGAGTATGGCTTTACCAAAACAATTATTGATGGCGAATCGATTAATCATAAAACTTCAATTGGTGATCTGTTTTTCTGTGTTAACCTCATATTTTTTCATACTTCTTCTCAAACCAAGTGGGTGCGAGGGTAAAATGAATCGGGAAGCGCTGATCAATGTAGTTGGTGTACCAGGAAATCATGCATTGACAGAAGTTCCCCTTTGCTTGTAATGCAAAGTGTGATTAAATGCATGATTTTTTAACGCGTTATGGAGCACATGCATCAAACCTTCTCAGCTGTGCTTGTGCTAAGAAAAGGAAACATTTTAAAAATGTGGAGAAACTGTAGAGACAGCGTGTGTATTAACTTGTGGATTTTTCTGTGAGTATTTGATGGCAGCGTCACAAAGTCGCTTCCGTAACACTGCGTTAGCTGCGGAGCTCAGCTCAGAGCGAAATGAGGTGAATGGGAGGGGAGATGATGAAGTGCCCTTCACCTGCAATTTTAACTTAGTTACAAAGTGATCAAAACTCTTGTTTATATCCTGCGTCCTCTCATTAAACTTGTATCCTGCATTACCCGTGGGCATGACAAATGCCAGCGGCAGCCTGTCTATGAACTTAATTTAAACTTATGGTTTACACCGTGCTTTGTTTCCCAAGTAGCAGCAATCATGAATATGGTTGTATATGTCACTCGCTCGCTTCTTATTGTTTCGCTGCCTTCTCAATTATATAATGCATGTTTTCTTCAGCGCTTTTTGGAGCTCTTCCTGGTTTTCTACGTACTGCGTTGATAGTCAGTTCACGTGATTACGTGGGAGGCGTGATGATGTCACACGAAACTCCGCCCCCCACGGCTTTCGAGCTCAACTCCATTACAGTATATGGAGAAAAATAGCTTCCAGTTATGACCATTACGCGTAGAATTTCAAAATGAAACCTGCTTAACTTTTGTAAGTAAGCTGTAAGGAATGAGCCTGCCAAATGTCAGCCTTCTACCTACACGGGAACTTGGAGAATTAGTGATGAGTCAGTAAGTGAGTCAGTCAGTCAGTCAGTCAGTCAGTGAGGGCTTTGCCTTTTATTAGTATAGATTAAAGTGATAAAAAACATGCTTCACTTTTATGTCTCTGATATAAAGATCCATGCATTTATTCATCATCAAACCCACTTAGCGTTGTTCAGGGCTGTGACAGAGGTATTTTTTATTCCATATATTGCCTCCTTCTTCTTCTTTTTTTCTTTTTCTTCCATTTCAGCATGATGTTTATTGCCAGATGCCTTTGCTGATGCTAACCCTCCCGATTTATCAATTTTCTGAAACAATTTTTTCCATTTCACGATCCTGGGCAGCTGAAGTCCTGGAAGCTTTGAGTGCAAACCCACCGTGAAAGAAACACCAGTCCATCCCAGGGAAAAATTAGGCGCACACCCCAAGTTTATCCATCATGCTAAGTCAACAAATCACCAGGCAGACATGCAGAAAAGCTCCAAGCTTCTCAATGAGAGTTACCAGATTGTCATTTGAACCTGGAATTTTGAGGCACCAGCACTACCTACTGTGCCACCAGTTGATAAAAACTTGTAAAATAAAAATTTTCATTTACATTTAAAGTTCATTGCATCAGTTTACTTATTATTAGGGTATAATATCTGATGGGAAATCTGATGGGTAACTCACTTGCAATCCTTTCATGAGTATTTTGATCAAACCTGCTTTCAGTAGCTTCTTAATTACAGTCTAATGGCGGTCTTTGAAATTCCCTTGTATATCTCTGAATGCTGAGGAATGCAGCAAGCTTTAGCAGTGTCTTGGAAATGATTGCTAAATGGTGAGAAACTTAATAGAGATCTCAGTCGGCTTGAGAAGGACAGGTTCAGCACGGCGTTTGTCATTAGATGTGTCTGAGGAGAAAGCTAAGAGGCGCGCTGCTCTTCTATAACCAAGATTTATGCTAATAGTCTCCTGCATATGCTTATTTTGCATATCTGTATTAAAGTTAATAGACTGTTACATTGCTTCTTAACCCGGCTTCCATACATGATTACCTTTGCTGATTTCTTGCAAAAGCTGGCGAAACACAGATCAGGGATTCTGTCAACGTGTCACTAAGTTTGTTTTCGTGGCAGCACAACTCCCTCATAAAATCATTTTGTAACTTCTGTGGTCTGATCAGACTGTGCCTTGCTAAGAGATGCTTGCGCTCCCATCATTGCTGTCTGCGGCTGTTTATCCACAATATGTCTGTCAGTGCATCTGAAGCTTTACAGTAAGATGAAGCCAAGTAACGACTCCTCATTTGATTACTCCTCATCTTACTGCAGTGAACATTACAGTGGTATCATTATTACTGCTAGTCATCAAGGCATTACTATTAATTAGCATTTGTAGCATTACTTTTATTCTCCTTGGTTTTACTGCAACGGGGTTAATTGCTTTATAAAGCGCTTTGTGGCACTGCTCACTCTGAAAGGTAATATGTAAAAATAAAGATCTGTAGGGTTATAATTATCGCTATTAGCATTTTGTTTCATTATTTGTTGATTTTGTTTTTGCTGTAATTATCATGGTTTTCATTCTTAAACAGCAGTTTGTATTATTAATTTGATTGCATCCATCCATCCATGCAGTTCATTTGATGAACCTATTTTTCCAGTAGAGAGGTTCATGGGGAACTGGCAGCAATTTGTGCAGGTCATGATTTAACCCTGGACAGGAAAAATGTCCATTACCAGGTAAACTCACACACAAGCCTATTTAGAGTCATTAGTCATTCAAGCATCACACTATGGAAGGAAACTGAAGTTGCTGAAGGACTTAACTATACAGGAAAAGCCCAGTCGAACATGGGGTGGGGGAATACATTCAAGGTCTGTATCAAAAAAAATACCAGACAGGGATTTGAACTGGCAGGGTCCTAGTATTTTGGGGTACTGTACCACATTATCAACATTTTATTATTATTATTATTTTTATTAAGAATTCATCCATTCTCTGAGCTTGAAACTTAGGCTTTGTAGGGAGCTGCAGTCAATCAATTCAGTCAAGAGCAAACCCCAGATGGGGTGCGATTTCACTGATGGCCATTTTTAGCAAGTCAATGCCAATTCAAAATCTCCTAATATGGATGTCATTGGGATTTTCTGATGGAACCTATCATACCCAAGGAAGACTTGGCAGAAACCTGCAAACTTTACACTGACAATGAGTTGGCAGAGAATTATAACTAATCTACAGATGTGAGGCAGCAATCATACTTCCTCATAAAAAATATATTAGTTGTTATTAACTTTTCAAAACCAGTTAAATGTTGCCGGGTTACTTGAGCCTATCTCAGAAGCATTGGGTGTAACATAACTTATTTTTTACATTACCTATTTTTTTAACATCATTTATTTTTTAGCATAACTCACGCACTTCCACAAACTCACAGTGGGTAAGTTTAGAGTCAAGAACTAATCCAACATGCATGCCCTTGGGATGTACCCATAGAAGATATCACAAAGACAAGGGATGAATGTGCATATGCCACACAGAGAGTGGTTATTTTTATTTTTACGTGTCATTTATTTAACCTTTTTCCATTATAGAGTCACAGATTCAGCCTGACTGACTCACTGTTTGTCCTGAATTTGGGAAGCCCCGACAGTGAGTTGGCTCAGTAGTACTTTGGGTGGGATAGTGCTCAACAGCAGACCACACTCACATACACAGCCATGGTCATTCATTTCAAATCAGTTTAACTCTTTGTGGGCTGGATATTGTTTCCAGTTTTCTGAAAAGCACACAAAGTAATGGTTTCACAGATAAATCAGCATAGAACGTCTTTTGCCGCACACCTTCGCTGCTGTTGGTGCCCGTTCAGTGTCTGGCGGCAGCAGCTCTGCAGGGGCAGCTCTATGACCCGTACGAATACGCACAGCAGTCACAGTTGCAGTATGACGCAATCTGTTTTATACCTCTTGTCATCTTAAGTGGCGCTCCTCCCAGGTGAATGCTGGCATAGTGCATTAGCTACAAAGACATGTTCATTACCACGATCGGTGGATGCTGGCCCCTCATTTTCGTTTTCGATCTCCATCAAAATCCGACAACTCATAGTCCCACTCAGCGATATCATACATTAAAACGTTGTCCACAGAATATTTTGTTTTGATCAGTTGCTTTGGTCTTTCGCAACAAAGCTACCTTTAAAGAGAGTTGAACTAAAACATAATGGACAGTTTTGTCACAGTTTACAGCCGATTACCGTCCTCTACCCGTGAATTTCAACAAAAGTTGACATCCGCCCTGAAAGAGTTAAAAAACACTAAATGTACGTATATACATATATTACAAATATATCTGAATCCTGTTGGAGTCCTGTTTTGCCATGGAGTGAGTGGTACATATCACAATCCATCCCAGTGCGGACATTTACACTGTGGTTACTGCCAGTGATCAGCCACATATCCAGTATGTCTGGATTGTAAAGAGACTCAATGGCACTCAATGACTCCAAGAAATGTAATGCTTTGAGCAACAGGAGAAACTCCTACACTGTATGTGTGGAAACAGCCATTAAATGACTTTTAATTGAGCGCTTCCTAGTGGCATCAGCCAACCTCCTGTGCATAAGGGACAGGTGAAGGGCTCTAGTATCTGTAATTCTACCACCACTCCAGAGGTTGGCACTGTGTCCTAATGCCTTTCTGTCTCTTTCTCCCGCTGCAGATTGACAGATATAACACCTCTGACGTCACTTCTGGTGTTCATGCACATGGACCCACTTCTTACTGTTAAAAGAACCCAAAACTGGAAGCTCTGCCATCTTGTGGCAGTTCTTTTCTGAACTCATTTCTGCAAAGACAGTACAGTTTGGACACACTTCTTGGGGCATGGGAGGAAAATTGGAATATGTGAGAAAATGTGCAAATTCCACATGAATAGCGAATATCCATTGATTTGAAACCAGGATTCTGAAGAGGTAAAGCAGCTAGCTACACTAAACAGTGCACCACTGTGTTGCTCCTTAGTTAATGGATATGAATTTATTGTATGTGTTTAATTATATACAGCAAATGCTGTACACCCTTGAACCTGAAATTCATTTACTTTTATGACTGTACCATGTAATGTAATTGGGACCCATAATAGATGCAATGTAACCATACTGGGCTGATATATGTGTGCACATTGGAAAGGCGGAGAACCCACCAGAAGAACTGTGTTGTCCCTTTTGCTCCGCCCTTGACTCCACCCCTTCTGCTGGTGGCCTAGAAAGTGGGTCATTATTGACCAATGTTCTCTTGAAAGCACCCCCATTACAGGAATCAGTACAACAACAAGATCCAATTTTATTGTCCTTTATTTTTCATTTCCTTGTTACCTTATCCAGTTAAACTACTGTTTTCCCAGCTGGAACCCCAGTCCTTTCTGACTTCTTCTCTTTGATTAATTTATATTAGTTATCATTAACTGTGTATAATTACTCTTATAGAATTGGACAACAATTTGAAAAAACAATGTATATAAATATCAATATTTATACAGTAAGTTACATGGAATACAAAGGATGTACAATATGCACATGAAGGCCACGGAATAGTCATCACTTGAATATTTCAAGACTCTGAACAGATCTGTATTTTTCTTTCCTGTATTGTAAAGACTTTCTTACTTTAATGTGCATCAATATACTTCATTGACTAATAAAATTAAATACTTGCCCCGATGGTGAGTTTTAAAAGTCATGCCAACAGAAGGACCTTTTTTTATTTAAATCTTTGCCAACACAACTGCCAGATGTAGCTAATCAACTCTAAGGTTGCCACATGCAATTACTTACAAAACTCTGCATGCCCAATCATCACACACAGCAAAACACAAAGCTTTATGAAAGTGCGTGTATGTGTGAAGCATCCCCAGGCTCCAAATTGTGGCTCAAATGCTGTTGAGCAGAAGAAGACACAGGTGTGTTTTCCACTGACAGAGAGTATCAGATTGTGCATATAAAATATTATTTCCTTCATAAATAAAGTGATAAACCTTTCATTTTTCATATTGGAAGACTGAACTCTTAATTGTCAGTTTAGAGCACTGAAAAATGTGGTCTCTGAGTAACCATAAAATTTAAATTGCTCTCACTTTTGAACAACACAGTGAGCGAGTGCAGTTTACTTGTTAAAGCTATCATTGATAAACATTCAAAAGAATCATCTCTTATAACAGACATTTTTTTAGTCAGTGCTGTTTTGGTTGGTGATAATCAGACCAGGACAGTGAATTCCAACCCAAGACACCAGGAGGTCATTAGTGAAAGCCCATACTAATGGCTTTAACTGTATACAGTCTAAAGTATAATTTTAGCTATGGTGCTCCTTTTCCTCTATGTATAATGACGTTATCTTTATGACTATAAAGTGTAATGGATGGCCGCCCGGTCTGGGATGGGGAAAATTTTCTTTCCTGGACTGGTGTCCAGCCCTTCAATAACACAAGAAACAGGGTGAAGTTCATCATGATTCTGCAAGAAGACAGGCAGAAGATGCCAATTCAGCAATGGGTACACTGGCATTCCAGCAGGGATGGACCAAGGAACAATACCCACCTGGGATGCCAGTGTAGTGGGAGGTCAGTGGGAGAAAACCTGACAGCATTACATGCTCCCACAACATGATTGGCAGTGGCTGCACTAAGTGACACTCCCTGTATGAACACTGACAAGGCATGCTGGAAATAATCACATAGGGCAGCCTTGTTGATATAGATGGAGGTGCTACTAGGAGGTGCTGCAGGTATTCATCATTCCCACTTTATGGGACTTCTGATTGACCAGGGAGTGCTTCCATCAGGCTATGCCTTAGCATCGAAAGTGCTCCTTGGTCCAACATAAAAGAGTGAGTTGGTGAGTTGGAGTCGTGTGTGGGGGACATACAAAACTCACCAGGAAGAGTGGAAGGGGAGAGGAAAAGAGAAGGAGACGAATTATATGTGATTGTGTTTAATAAAGAAGCCTTTTTTTATAAGGTATTTGTGAAAATAATCATTTGTATTATACCAGGAATTGTGTCTGTGCAGTTGTGTCTGTGGTTTGGGGTTGCTGCAACGCTCCCTTGTGGTCACTACACAATGAATAGGAATTTAAGTCCAGTCCACTTGATTATAGTTCTTATTTTCCTCAAAAAATCATTATTTGAAAATTGATATTAATAGTTATCTATTCCAATAGTAAGCACAACACAAACATTAATGCTTAATATGTCCAACAAAATGAAACTGCCAGATAGACACACACACACACACACATATTTATGTATTTATATAAACCATGTAAGCATACAACTTATTTATCCATTTTCTCCTCCTTCTTTTGTGCAAGGAGCTGTAAAAATCGTGCACCTGTGCTGTCATGGCTACTATAGTAAGGGCTTGAGTAAGGGCAATTCCAAATCAGACCGGGATGTGACAGAGTGCACTGACTTTTTTTCTCCCTTTCCTGCAGAGCATTCACAGGAGATTCCACCAGGCCCTTTTGATGTCATTTCTGGGTCCAAGCCTATAGAAAACCTTGCCAGCTCTGGCCCCTGTGATGTCATGTCCGGGCTCGATCCTATGGCTGAAGACCCCCATGAGCCTGACCCCTTTGATCTCACTTCCTGTCTTCCCCTTTAAAAACGTCCACCCTTTCCCTATTCCCTCAGTTCTGTTTTGGACTCAGTTTGTGCACATCAGTGCTGTTTACATTATTACAAGTTTATATATATATATATATATATATATATATGTGTGTGTGTGTGTTTGACAAACCTGATTGAATTACTATTTTATATACTCTTCTTAAGCACATTTTGATCTAAATGCTTATACTAACATACTTGGATTTCCTTGTTAACATGAAAAGAGTATTTAAATAAAATGTTAATTGAATAATCTAAACATTTAACTTGATGCCTACGCATGAGTTAAAATTTTAAATACAAATTATTTTTGAAATAAAACATCTCCCCCACAGTAAGTAGTTTTCCTTTAGACCTATAGTGAAATTTATACTTAAAATATATTGAACCTTATTCCTTATCTCATCCTAATTACTATGTGTGCGTCTTTAAAGGCTAATCTGTTTTTTTTTCCTTATTAATGTGTTTGAACCATTTAGTTGTGTTGTGACAAAGTAGTGTGGCCATAAATTGTCTTATTTTTAGAAAAAAAATATATAAATCAACTCAGCAGAGAAAAATGACAATTCATAATTACTTTGAGCAATGAAGGTTAGTCAATCAGGAACATTTCAAGAACTTTGAATATTTCTTCAGGCCTCCTTTTGCTTACATTTTTTGTAGCTGTTAGGGATCATCTATCCAGATTCTCTATCTCCATTTATTCCTGTCTGCAACATCCACTGATGTCAGATCCAGCACCTTTGAATGTCTTACCGCCTTGTCTCTGTACAGAAGCCGTTGCCTTTTTCTCGATCTTCTTCCTTCCACTGTCAGATGCCCTGCTTTTCTAATCAGGTTGTCCTCTGCTCTGTGTATAATGTGCCCAAACCACCCCATCCTACTTCCCATGACTTTCTCCAGAATATATCTGACCTCAGCCACTTTTCTGTTTTCTTTTTCTCTTCAGTATAAAATGCTCATTCACATTTCCATAATTTCTGGAGGTGTGCTACCCAAGTACTATGAGAACCTTACACATATCTTACATTTTTATATATCTTTTCCTGGTTACGATTTGTATTAACAATACATCTGTTAGGTTTTTACAGTCAAGCACTTATATACTAAATTAAATTTACTCAAAATTTCCATCAATTTGCCCCTTTTCTGAAAACATTTTATTCGTAAGGCTTTGGGAAGCACCTGATGTTATTCCAGCAGAAATAAGCACTAAGCATCCCAGGATATATGCCAGCCTTTTGGAGGGTACAATCACACACACTTTGCATGTCTCTGAGAATTGAACCTGGGTTGCTGAATCTGACAGCTTGTAGCAGTAACCACTGTGCCACAATGCCGCCCCATGGCATAGTGGGTTTAGCGATATTATGATATTACATTATCATACTCTGTGTGTGTATGTACATCTATCTATCTATCTATCTATCTATCTATCTATCTATCTATCTATCTATCTATCTATCTATCTATCTATCTATCTATCTATCTATCTATCTACACAGCATATCTGGTGATATACAATACATGAATATATATATTGATTTATTTTATTTTTCTAGTAACATTCCTAGTAAATAGCAGCGGATTTGAACTAGAAAATAAAGGAAGAAAACACCCTTCTTCCTTCTAACAGTGCGGTGACAAGTTGACACCCTCGCTCTGTAATACCCATTCCCTCTTCAGCCTGCTGACAAGTACTTCAGACAGCTCCCTCAGTTGCTGGACAGTTCCTCTGTGATAGACTGGAAAGAAGAGGTGGACAGGGCTTCAAATTCAGTGAAAAGCCTGAGCATACAGAGGGCCTGCTCAAGACATCCATCCAAAACACCCTCCACCGACAACCCCACAATACCAACCCCCCCCCACGCCAAAACACACACACTGGAGTCTTGACTTACAAATTGCTACTTTGGAGCTGCTTGCATTGCAACAGCTTTCTTATGTTGGAAAAAAGAACTTTATCCCCTGCATTGGACAGCAGAGTCAATGCTCGGTTCACAGTCATTTTATTGTTTCCACTTGTCACTCAAAGCACTAGTCAGGTCACAGTCAATAACCCCTCTTTCATTTAAAAAAAAAAGGCTCTGTGTGCCTCCCACCAATCTACTTGGCCAGACTTGGAAGATAGGCAAACAACAGTTCTGTTTCAGTCTTTGTGAAATTTGTTAGACAAAATACTGCCGCATACTGATGAGCAGTCTCTGGAAGCCATATCCCTGACAGACCAGAGAAAGAATGACTTATTCTCTGAAAGTAAATAATTTTCACAAATGAGAAGGAAATGATGAAGAACATATTAGACAGTGCTAATGTGGGGGTATCAAAAAGACAGGGAGGGAGAAGAGAGGTGAGGCAGTGAAAAAGATGACACTTTAATATATGGGCTGCTGATTCACCACTGACTGCAAAGTGTCAGAAGTGGACAGCTTCATCAGGTCAAAAAAAGAAAGATGTTCAAGAGTCACTGACATTGATTTTAAAGTGAAACAGTCATGTGGGAGCTGGTTTATCAACAGACAATTACAATGCCATATTGAGCTTAATCGATTCCATCCATCCAGCATTCAACTAGCATAAACCAGCTCAGAGATGCCAGAGTAAGAGCCTGTCTCAGCAACATCAGGGAGAAGGTAGGAATGAGAACTGGACAGGATATCTGATTGTCACAGAGCACACTTAAGCATTCCTGAAGAGTCACCCACACTGGGCCAATGTAGAGTTTTCAATTAACCAAACGTGAACATTTTTGGGACATGGGAGAAAAATCTATGATGAGGAAGAAGAAGAGAGAATGTGTAGTTTTTACCGACAGTGTCCAGGTCTGGATTCAATCCCAGGAAGTAACACTCGCTACAGGCAACCCTCAAATAAATTGGTAATGCAACATTATTAAATAATTCAGCATTTTATTATTTAAATGCTTATTTAAATTTGATCTCTGTTGCTTGTTAACAGCATTTTTCCTAATTACTAGTTACTTGGTTTTTTTTTTTTCTAACTCTTTTTGAATAAAAGCATCTGCTTCATAAAGAATAATATCACATTTTGTGAACGTGTCACTTTTTGCTGCTCTTTCCATACTTGTCTTACATTTGCGGCTTGATCATTGTGTCAGTGTGACCAATACGTATTATACTATGACTTGAGGACCAGCAGTGCTGAGAGAGCAGTCAGCGGGTGACAACGGCAGTACGGAGAGATAAATTGCCAGATTCCTTTCAGGATTTTTGTCTCAATTTAAGCGTCCATGTCCAGCATGGGTTAACATGAAAAGAGCATTCAAATAAAATGTTAATTGAATAATTGTGTTTTTAATTTAAGCACATAATTTTCATAATTGTACTATAAATTACATTTTCCAGTACATTGGTCGCTGATGGCTAATTAATTCCTCACTTTACCCTTTTCAATTTGAATTTGTTTGCAGAAACTGCTGAATACAAATGTTTTCTTATGGCGTATCTTAAAAAAAAAAATAAATAAAATAAGTGAAGAAAGTGGTTTTTTTTTATCTACAGTACAAATTGGCCTGATTCTGTTTTTTTTAATTTTCTTTTCAAACACATATAACGTATACTTTTTCCTGTATCTGTTATATTGATCTTGTTTCAACTTTGGAAGGATTTTAAGATGTTAAGACAATTTTTTTTTTCCTAAAATGAGCATGCATCAGCACAATTGAACACTTACACATCATTTGACAGTATTATATCAGGCAAATAGGAATTTATGCACATGCCAAACTGATTTTATTCATGACAGAGTCTATGCTGGCGGCATCAAGCATGGGACCAATCCAAAATGGGTTGCTAGTAAATCAAAGAGTAAACTTTTATAGTCCTACGCATTTTGGGGATGTAAAAATCAATGACAATCAATGCATAAAAAGCATAAAAAAAACCCAGAGCAGACAACACTGGGACTGTGGTTTGAGCCCAAATTCCAGGTGCTGTACGTCAGAATCACAAAGTAGTGTGCCACCACCTCACCACGCAGGTTTTAAAAGCTTTTTTTGATGCTTACAGGAAATGTAGCTGAATGACTAGGGTCATGGACTGAAAGCCCTAAGGATTCCAGTTCATCACTCACTTCAAACTCATTCGGTTGCTCTAAGAAAATAACATAAAGAGTAGCCAAGTAGAGAATAGCATTGCTGTCTAACTACTGGCCAAATCCTGCTTACGAGGTAATGCCTATATGGAGAGTGCATGTTCTTGCTTTGTCCATTTGACACATTCTTTCGTGTCATACTGTAATAGCAAACAGGTTAGGTTGATCAGAGATTCTAAATTAGTCAGGAATAATAGAGTTGGGTTGCTTCTGAAATCCTGTATTAGAATCTGCTTTACAGCCAGTTCAGCAAAAGTCATCATTGCAGATCCTCGTTGGACTGAATGAATGAAAGATAAGTTAAAGGGAAAACTGAAACACTAGCAAGATCCTACTAAGGAAGCTTATTCCCACTACTTCCAAAAAATCTACTGTGTAATTTTTCAAAATGATTGTGTAGTTTAGCCAAAAGAATTAAGTGATTTTGCAATTATTATTGCATTATTTTACAAAAGTACTGCAATATTTAGCAAAAGTATTGCATTATTTCACAATAACACTTGCATTACTTTGCAAACATATAGGGTTTTGTTCACAAAGGTATTGCCTTTTGTGCTTGGTATCATTGTGTACCTGCAGCAGCAGCAGCCAAGATCTTTGAATATTAGAACTGTGCCAATAATTCTACTTGATTAATAAAACCATTTGGTTCCTTGTGTGCTGTGAAGTAAATAACATCAATCCTCTTTTTCCAACCCCAACCTGAGCCACTGAGTATTCCAGGTATTAACACGAGCTCCTGCTCCCCCAGCTCACATTGCCTTAAAATATCTATAGTAAACAGCTGAATTAAAACTCAGCAGATAATTTATGTATATGTTTCTGTTAGTAGATTGCATGTAACACAATCTTTTCTGATTGAATGTGTAATTGGGCCCTGCATAGGACTGGCATGCTGTCCACCACAGTTGCTTATTGTCTTTACCCAGTGCTGCTGCAGTAATCACTGGCTCCCTAAAATGAGCCAATTAAATTTATCCCTCAGCACATTCATTCATTCATTCACTCATTCCATTTATTTTCCACCATTTATCTAATGAGTAATGAACTCATACCGTGGGATCCCAAGACATTCCCAGTCCATCTGGGAGATATAATCCAACCAGTGAGTCCTGGGTCTTCCAGGGGAGTCTCCTCCCAGCTAGTTGTGCCTTTAAACATTCATAGGGAGGCATCTAGGAGGCATCTGTACCAGATTACCCAAACCACCTCAGTTGGCCCCTCTCAATGCAAAGGGTCCATGGCTCTACTCCACGCCTCTCCCGGATGTCTGCGTTTCTCACCTTGATCTTTAATCTGTCCATCACTTACCACCACAGAACGTCCTAAGCCCATTCATGCACAATGATACCAACCACACCAGGCAATATCTTTGCAAAATAGTCCAATACTGTTGAAAAAGTGCACAATAATTATTGTGAAATAATGCTGCATGTTTGCAAGACATCACGTTTATTTTGTGAAATAATGCAATCATTTTAAGAAATACTGGAAATCATTTTTGTTTTCTTGAGTGGTGGAAATAAGTTTCCATATTCTATTAATCTTTAGGCATCAGGACAGAAATAAATGAGAACATCTAAGATGTGAGGAAAATAGTTATACTAACTCAGGTCTCCCTGATAGTCATTCCTATTAATGATTGAAACATCGACTTTTATATCAATATATTTAAGCTTAAACAAATTGTGTTATTCATCCAACGCCATGTTCATCAAGCATTTTGTGTTTTCCCATTTTTTTTATTCTTGCGTATTGTTTCTTATTTGATTCAGAAATCTGGCTTTTATGTATTTATCTATTTTTTGTGTTTAATATTTGATAATGTTCGCTTCCTGGGTCCTCACTGCATGGAGTTTGCATGTTCTCCCCGTTTCTGCGTGGGATTCCTCCGGGCACTCCAGACATGCAGGTTAGGAGCATTGGTGATTCTAAATTGTCCCTAGTGTGTGTGTGGGTGTGTGTGCCCTGTGGTGGGCTGGCGCTCTGCCCGGGGTTTGTTTCCTGCCTTGCACCCTGTGTTGGATGGGATTGGCTCCAGTAGACCCCCATGACCCTGTAGTTAGGATATAGCGGGTTGGATAACGGATGGATGGATATTTGATAACTGTTTGAATTTAGTGTAATTTATGTGGTCATTTACTGCACTTTTATTCCTGTTGTACCCTTTTGAATATTGTATAAGCACTTTGAGTGTGGGTAAAGGTGCTATATGAATAAAACGGTCTTAAATTATTACAGAATAGCAGAACTTTGCTCTTTCGTTACAATTTTTTTTATTGTGTGGAAAAAAAAAAAACTTCAAAAACAACAGATCTAGAAATGAAGAAAACATGTTGGGTATCAGGTGTGACTTTAATACCTTACCAGTCAGTCCTCACAATGGAAACCATGGTTCACAGTTGTAAATGAGTGTCACAGTTTTGTTTCCAATGTACTCAGCCCTGACCTGGTGAATCAACATGCAACAAACAACCTGAAATCTTCTTCCTTATGGATTTTGTAAAATTATCCAGTTTTACTGATATATAGTATAATGCAAAGTTTGCTCCATATACAGCAGTTGTAGACAATAAAGTTAGAATTAGCTTTGCCAAATTGCCCTTTATTGCTCAAATTTTACTGTATATGTGTTTTTTTCAGTGTTAAAATTCTAAATAACATGCTATATAAATAGCAGCATTTATGTTTCAAACACTAAGCAAAAATCGGTTGTCTGAATGAATAACTTTAATGAATTTGGAATTTTGGTTATGGCGCCTAGCTTATTTACTCTTGTAGGTCACATTCATATAGCTTTTTTGCTTAAAAATGGTTAAAGAAAGTCATGACCATAGATTCTATAGATAAAGCAGAAGGAGATCTTAGGACACACCATACAGGGAAACAAGCATGTGACAGAATGTAGTTTCTCTAAATTTAAAGCAAACCTTTCAAGATGTTGGGATCTGTGGAACATGTGAGCAATCTGAATGAGAATTAATGAGTTAAAATAACCCAATGTCAAGCAGCACAAAGATCTAGTTCATCCGTTTAGAGAAAGTGGTGAAAAGCACAGATTTCGTTGAACTTGTTTCCATCCTAGTCCACATTGTAGCATTCTGGAAGGCTGAACGAGTTAAACAAACTTGTGACAAAAGGTCTGCTGCTACACTATCCTTTTTAAAGCGGCTGTATTATCATTTCATAAGGCAGAAACAGAAGGCAACATATGCGCACCGCCATCCTTTAGGTTTGGACTCAAAATATTCATCAAAAAGCCGACTCTCCCCTGAGCTCACTGCCATATGCCGCCGGAAAATGTCACCAGTGAAAGACGTATTAATTCACCAGTTTGAAAACTGCATTTGATATTCATGCCTTCCAAGTACCGCGACCCAGATTCTCAGCTGTGGCGTTAGATCCATCTCAGAGCAGGAAACCAGACAGCTGTTCATCGTGTTCTGTGTGTGTGTGAGTTTTTAAAGGCAATCAAAAGTAAAAAGCCACAGAAAAAAAGAGAGAAAGAAGAAAGAAACATTTATTGATGGCTGCCAACTTTGTACAGAAGCAATATGCTCATGGCAAGATAAACCATGGGAAGCATATGGGACCTCTTTCTGCTAATAGGCTTTATGGAGCCATTCAAGAAGATTGAAATGAACTTTAGGGTCTGCTTTGAACACCCCATGATCCAAAGAAGAAAAATATTTCAAAAAAGGATCTCCATATCACTGGCCTGTGACACTCTTTTTGTTGCATATGTCGTTTCATATTTTACCTTGACCAAAACTTTGTATTCTTTGAATACCTTAATAATTTTCAGGTTTTTCAGCAACAATATTCACACTGTGCTACAGTAATCCATTTTTTGGCTCTCAGGTAGGACATTTGCTTCTTGGAGTGCTGTTTTGACAGCTAAAAATATACTTTTGCATGAGGGTAACGGCCTACAATTATTAAGTTGAAGATGCCTTCCAACTTCAGTTGTACATTTTCTCAATTTATAGCCAGACTTGCCCAAGCCATCATTTTTGAGACCATAGGAGACTGATATGCAAAAACAACTTAAAACCGCAAGATGAAGACTAATGAAAATAATTGCTATTTGTTTAGTCTAGTAGTGCACAGAGATATCTGACCCTCTTACCGCCAGAATCAATCAAAGTTGCCAAGTTAGATATTAATATAACAGAGATAAATCAGAAGGAGATCTTAGCCATTCTGGGAAACAAACATGTGACAGAATATAACTTCTTTAAATAATCAGCAATGTAGATGGCAAATCCTGTGACATTTTCAAAGCTACATATTAGTTTCCAAAATGTCTTACTCATCTTTACTAACCCAGCATGATTTCACCCTTTATTACAATTGTAAGATTAATGATTCATATTCATCTGTTTACAGTGCCTTCCAGCTTGCAATTCTGTTCTTGTTTTTCTTTAAACTCTTACAAAACTTTGCTATGTTGTCATCTAACCTTTGTAAACTGATCTCTTAAAAGAAAATTCAGTACCTTCTCTCATGATGCTTCTACCTACTTATTTTTTTAAAGTCCTACTACACTGCTAATGTCGTACCTTTCACTGGCCATATGCCCAGGTTTTCCTCTAGTAAAGCTCACATTCTATTGCAGTCAGGCTTACAGAAGCTTCTACTGAAGAAGCCCCTCCTTAAATCAACTCTCTCCAGCATTTATCTCATCTCTGGCATTTCTTATCCATAACTATTAAACGCTTTGTATTTTTTGAGCTCATTCCACACCATTTCTTTGAATGTTTTTAGTCTGGAATTTCACCCAACCACTGCATAGGAACAGCTTTTGTTTATTTCACAAATTGGCTCATAAGAGTAGAATTATATTGTTTCTTGGTCCTGGATTGAAATTCTACTTCTGCTACATTTGATCACAAAAGTATTTTTGACCACCTGATGAGCTATAGTTATGGCGTTATTTCAGTGCCACTATTCTGAGCACACGTAAAAAATATTGAGCGCACGTAAAAAAGATTGCAAGTGCAAGTGTTGCATTTTGAAGAAATTTATTTTGAGCGTACAAAAGCTGAATTTGAGTGAACAAAATTCATTGCTGCGTGCAAAAAATGTATTTCAGTGTTTGCGCTTATCCATATACACACACACAATAGCACCCCTCTCGCTCAGTTTTTCATTTGCGCTTGCTGCAATGTGTTGCTAGCGCTCACAACATTCTCTGCTGCGGCGCTCAACTCTCTGTACACCGTTATAAGTGTGCCACAAAACCAACCAATCACAGACTTGGTTTCAAAAATTCTGATTGGCTCTTACGGTCTCCAATCAGCTCGCTAGCTGCTGCATTCCGGAAACAGTCGAAATGTATTAATCCCCAATTTTAAAATAAAATAATTAAAGATATTATCCGCAAATTGGGGTTTAATTGAGTTTAGCTGGATTTAGCTACATTTCGGACTGTTTCCGGAATGCAGCAGCTAGCGAGCTGATTGGAGACCGTAAGAGCCAATCAGAATTTTTGAAACCAAGTCTGTGATTGGTTGCTTTTGTGGCACACTTATAACGGTGTACAGAGAGTTGAGCGCTCGCAGCAGAGAATGTTGTGAGCGCAAGCAACACATTGCAAGCAAGCGCAAACGAAAAAACTGAGCGAGAGGGGGTGCTATTGTGTGTATGTATATGGATAAGCGCAAACACTGAAATACATTTTTTGCATGCAGCCATGAATTTTGTTCACTCAAATTCAGCTTTTGTACGCTCAAAATAAATTTCTCCTCAAAATGCAACACTTGCACTTGCAATCTTTTTTTACGTGCGCTCAGAATAGTGGCACTGAAATAACGCCATATATAGTGGACAAAATATACCTTGCTACAACTGGATCTCTAATTGTGAAGCTACTTATCCATGTTCTAAAAACCTTAAGGTGTCTGGTATTACGAAACTGTGGTTTGTAAGAGAAAATGTACTTGAAGGTGCCTGCCTGTTTAAATAGAACATCCTGACATATGTACCACTAAATTCAAATTAGAAAATAAGATCATTTATAATTTTTCTCTGATAACAGTTCACATATAAGAGTTTTTTTTTTTTTTTTACCAGGTATCACCCATGACTTTTAATTATTAACTACTTTTGGGCAGAGATATGTTTCTGAATTAAACCATTTATCTTTATTCTGATTTGTGTATCTGAAAGCCTTTATAGTCATAATATCTAAAAGAACCTAGCTGATTAAAAGGAAACTTTCTGTTAGATTTCTTCAATCCATCATGATTCTTTAAACAAGTCTTGCGGGGGCTGTATTATGTAAATAAAAAAAAATGACTGGAGTTAATCTACTGTATAACTCTTCTTTACTTACTAAGTATTTTCCATAACACCAAAACTTTTAATAATTAAATATTTCAGGCCCCATGGATGATACTTAATGACATTGGAATGTTTAAGGAATGCACCCATTTATCTGTTAAAGTAACTGAAATACTAGCTGTTATATGTAAAATAACGTGAACGAGATAAGGAACTGATCTCTTAGGACTAACGATTCTTGCTCTGGAGAGCCTTGCTGCTCACCTGGTATGGCCCCACTAAATAGTATAATAAATGGGATGCCCATTTTGGATTTCATTTGTATCAATGACTAGTACTAGGGTGTTGTACCGTGTTAACCATTATGGATGTAATGAGAAGTCAAGCAAAATAACACCCTGTGTTACCTTGAAAACTTGCATATTGTAATCTTTTTAGTTAGCCAATAAAAGGTGTAATTTTGCTTGACTTCTCCCTATAACAATGACTCAAAACTTTTCTTTATCTACTAAGTATTTTGCACAATAGTTTCCAGGTATTTTATGAGAAGGTAAAAGATATACAGGTGTAAAATTGAACCAAAAATTGTAGTTTGTACCAGGCTAAAAAAAAGGGGGAATTAAAAAATTGCTGTGGAAAGCAAACCACAGGGTCATTCAGGAAAGAAAGTCAAAGGCAAAAAAGGAAATCAGAAACCACAAAACAAAACTAGCACTTGGTCTACTTAGAAAGGACCAACTAATAAATTTGATTTTATTTTATCAGACCAAAGGATGTTTATAATTGGAGATACAACCATATTTATACCAGTAATCTGAAGTGGTGAGAAGCATGAAGATCACAGACATGTAAAGCACGACTTCTAATCATGAGAAACATCACTCGTAGTCACATGATGTGTCAACCGTATTGCATAAATAAGTCAAACAAAAACTTACCAATGTAACAATAAAATTAAGCATAGTTGAAAACCTTACAAAAACAAATACAGAAATGAGTAACACCACCAAAAGCATTAAAACATTTGGTCTTTTGCTCTTTATATTTACTAGTTTCAATGAGATTTGGTTTATCAGCCACCATGGTTTCTTTTCTTCTTGTACATGACTTGTGACTTTTATGAAAATCACTCCTGGTTTGCCATCAGCTGCTGTCATGGTTATGTATGGGTGTATGGGAGTCATGTTCTTTGCCTTTTTTCTGTTTTTTTCTCTTTGAATTGTGATTTTTTAGTATTATCCACCTTAATAAAAGGATGAGTGTCTGTGTGTCTGTTTGTGGGTTCATCTAGTTGCTGTCTCTCTATCATTCCAAAAGAACACAAACATTTGTATTAATAAAACGCATTGCATTTGTCATCCTAACTGATGGCACACCACAATTATTAACTCTGCTTTTACAAATCACATACCAAATGGCATTGAACAAAGAAATATGCCTTGTAGGGTCTGCATTGATTACTTAGATTATAGATGGATTGCAGAACTAGTTTATAATTATTTATTACCATATATAATCTCACGTATAAGTCGGGTCTTGAAACCCAAAAAAATGAACAAAAAATGAGACCCAGACTTATACGTCTGTTAAAAAATGCAACACTTACATTTTTTCTTTTTTTACATCCTCTTGCCTCCTCCAATCTCGCATCAGTTTCTCAGATGCATTGAATTTTGTTGGAGAAATGCATTTACCAATTTCCTTCACAACTTCAACAACGGTTCATTTAAAACCAGCTTCATCTTTTCTTCTGATCGAACGCTCCATTGTAGATAAGGGATACTCTTACGATAAAGGTGTATGAGGGTGTGAGATACAAAAAACACAAATCAGTGCAAATGTTTCTTCGGAATAGTTATGTTATTACTGTGTGGTCACGTAGGCACAATACATAGAAAAAAAGGCAGTGTGCTCAGTGCTTACTCTCTCAGGTGGGTGTTAGTATATAATAATCTCTTGGACCAATAGAGTTTTCTGCATTCGACTTATATGACCGACATTATAAAATACAAGCAACTATAAAGTAAAATTAAATCCCGACTTATCCGCAAGTATATACGGTAATTGTTCCCACTTCGATTTTTCAACTACTTTCCTCTTGTGTTTTAGTTGTATATTTTGATGCTGGTGGACTAAGGTTCTTGATTGCACTACAGGTTTCAGGGGTTTTCTTCTTAATGAACACTTGGGGCCTATACATACTGTAGTTTCAGGACTTGATAGGCCTCTTGAGTGTTTTGCATGTTCTTTATTCCCTTTGTTATTTATTTATTTTGTTCAAGCTTGTTGGTCTTCTGAGAATGTTTGTTGCGGCTTTCTAGTTTTATAACATTTGGATCTTCCTCCTAGGTTTAGCCATTGGCTTTGCAGACTTGATTTAGTTACTTTACAATACCTTTTTATTTAGTTAGGCTAAAACAGTAATCCCTCCTCGATCGCGGGGGTTGCGTTCCAGAACCCCCCGCAATAGATGAAAATCCGTGAAGTAGAAACCATATGTTTGTATAGTTATTTTTATATATTTTAAGCCCTTATAAACTCTCCCACACTGTTAACATTATTAGAGCCCTCTAGACATGAAGTAACACCCTTTAGTCAAGTTTAAACTGTGCTCCATGACAAGACAGAGATGACAGTTCTTTCTCACAATTAAAAGAATGCAAATATATCTTTTCTTCAAAGGAGTGTCTGCATCAGGAGAAGAGAATTTAAGAGAGCGCGAGCAAACAATCAAAAAATCAATACGTGTCCTTTTAAGTTTGCCGAAGCACGGCAATAAAGTGCCATTTTTCAGAGGAGCGTCAGTATCTTCTAAGCAAACAGCCTCTGTGCAAACAGCCCCTCTGCTCACATCTCCTCCGTCAGGCGCAGAGAACGTCAGAGAGAGAGACCGAGATTAAAGAAACAATCAAAAAATCAATATGTGTGCTTTTGTGCTTTTAAATATGCCGAGCACCGCAATAAAGCGGCATTTTTTAGAGGAGCGTCAGTATCTTTTAAGCAAACAGCCTCTGTGCAAAAAGCACCTCTGCTCACACCCCCTCCGTCAGGCGCAGAGAATGTCAGAGAGGGTGAGAGAAAGGCAGAGACAAGCAAACAATCAAGCTGTCAAAAGAAAAATCAAGCATATCTTATAGCATTGAGGAGTTTTAGTTAATAGGTAATACATGCTCTGATTGGGTAGCTTCTAAGGCATCTGCCAATAGCGTCCCTTGTATGAAATCAACTGGGCAAACAAACTGAGGAAGCATGTATCATAAATTAAAAGACCAATTGTCCGCAGAAATTCGCGAACCAGCGAAAAATCCGGAGATATACTGTATATTTAGATATGCTTACATTTAAAATCTGCGATAGAGTGAAGCCGCGAAAGTCGAAGCGCGATATAGCGAGGGATTACTGTATTTATATTTATTACTCGTTTTCATCTCTATAGTTTTTGAAGTCTGTGTTTAATTTTGAGCCATTGATTTTTTTATTTCTGTAAGGTTTAATTTTTTTTGGTTTTCTGTGATTTTTTAATTTTATGAATAACTTAAATTATTCATTTTGCTTATTTGGACATGGTTTTGGCCATTCCCCTTCCCCATTTGTTATGTCCTTGGTTTAAGCCTACACATGCATCTAAGATTAATCTCTTGTTAAATCTCCAGCAATACACAAGAAGACTCTTTTTCTTTGAATATTGGATCATGTTCAACCAATATTGTTATAACTGCTGAATATACATCATGAGATATTATGTTCAAAGTATATAATGCTCTAGTTCCAGACGCAGGGCTACAAAAAAGACATAATAGCACTTGAAGCTATGCAGAAAAGAGCAATGAAGGAAATCCCAGGACTTAAAAGACATATTCTGATAGATTTAGAGAAATTAAAACTGTTAAGTCTCTAGTAGAGGAAACTGCATGGAGACCTTATCTAAGTCTTCAAAATCTTCAAAGACACTGATAAAGTGGGTCCAGTAGAATTCTTTTAACTTAACGATGAATCATATACTTGAAAACAAAAGTGTCCATTAAAGGGAAGTGTATTTAGGAATGAAGCCAGGAAGGGTTGTGACTTGGAGACACAAACATTGTAAAAAGGGATTTGAGGCCAGAAAACTGCCTGCAGGCCAAAATGGGCAGCCATCGTACAAAGTTCAAAAGGACTATAAAGGTCTCAGAAAACACAACAATGCATCACTAGAGAGAGAAATCATAAAAACTATGACTAGAATTGACAAGTCCCACAAATATTCTTAATAAAGGAAATTATTTATTGCAAAAAATGGAACCAAATGTAACAAAATGCTTTGAAGAACACACTACACACTGCAAAAATGAAATCTAAGTGGAAAAGTTTTTCTATCATGACATTAAATCTTGTTTTCCTTATTCGAATAATTATTGACTTATGAAAAAAATTTGTATTTACAATTATTTAGCTTACTTTAAGAAATCTTGTGAAGTAAATTTTACTTACCCTATTGGTTGATTTTTTTGCTAAATAAAAGCAAAATAACTCCCATTTAAAGTTTTTTGTCTAGTTTTTGTATATGCGTTTTTTGCAGCGCATGAGATGGACTAGAGGTCAAATACTGGACACTGAAAAAGAGAAAATGAGGTGAGTGACACTGTTTAAGAGTACTGAGAAAGAGGAGGAAAAGTGGGGAAGCCAATTCACCAAAGATGAAGGGATGCTTTATTTACTTTACTGGTTTCCTTTAATACATTCTGTTCTTCCTGTAATCATTGCTCCATTTTGTTTTGGATAAAAATGCCTGGGCTATACTATAATAAATATTTTAATATAAGAATTAATATTATAAATTTAATGATTAGTAAACAAGTTTAATTAACAATAAAGTAGGACACCTTCATACAAAGACTGACAACTAAATCTTATTCTATTGGTGATAAATATTTAACAGCTTAAATTTTTTAGATTTACCTGTTATTTGTAATGTATTAAGACATGTTTTAACCCCCCACCCCCCACAGACACTTCTCCCACTATAAGAATAAATGTATTACAATGATTTTATAAAGATTTTGCTAGTTTGATGAAAAAGCACTTTTAAAGGACCAAGATGACCCTAAATGCTTTCAGTTCAATTCAAAATGCTGCCCACACACAGGCAGGTCTTATTAGAAAAGTGATCTGCATTCAGTTGCAGTTTATCTGCCTGGCTGGCCGCCTCTACCCAGATTGCTGTGTTTCTTCCAGGCCTTGACCAGCTCAGCATTGCAAAAGGGTGCCCTGTGTTTTTGATGCTTTTTGAGTTTTTTTTTCCTTAGAAGGCCACCAGCTTTGTGAGGGCCAAAAGAACTGAACAATCAATTCCATTAATCTGCCGTTTCCGGAAGTGGAGCATGAGTTGGCGTTATATGAACCTGTCTTTATGTCTTTAAGGCGGATTCAAGAGATTTTCTGACCTGACACCCAAAGTACTTCATAGGGAGGCCCTGCCAAATTCACCCGGAGGACAATGACTCTTGTTGGATTCATTGAGCCCTACACACAAACACCCCCTAAAAGTTTACAATAACGCCGGAAGATTTGTGTCTAGAGATTAACTGTCATATAACACCTGTTAGCAATACTCCAAGCTCTTTATGGCTGCTCTTTTTTTCTTTTTTTTTTTTGCTTTATACAGCACTTAATTCCCTGGTGGTCTTTTGCAGGGGTCTTGCTCCCCCTGTTCTGGTGCTTATGGGATAGCAACATTTAAACTCCCAGTTCTGACAGTCACTTCTAAAAGTTAAAATGAATCACATTTTTATTAAGTTAAAACAAACTGCCTTTATTATAAAAAGAGAATAAATGACTATCACCAACAATCAGGTGACACCAGTGTTTTGACACCTTCTCTGAAGCGGAAGAGTCTTTCTTTTTCTTTTTTGTTGTTTAGTTTCCAGTTCATAATACTCAAAGTTATTAGGTGACAAGAGAGACATTTATAGGAGACTCACTGTGACAGTACTAAATTACAGATAAAAAATTAAAAGGGGGAAAAAATGTAATAATTTCCTAGCTTGTAACTGAAACTTACATGAAAATGTTGCACTGTACATAAACGAGCCTCAATAATAAAACCCCAAAAAATTAGATTTGGGGTTTAGCAACTGAATGGTATTGGAGATTCTATTTGTGCTACATCTTATGTTCCTCGCCTTGCAAATGACACTTGTGCTGAATGCTCTACAGTCATTTAAGAAGTAGGATTCTGGATAATTATATGTAATACTGAAGAAGGTAATGTGAAGAACAATAGACATAGAGTGTTTGCTTAATTTCATTCTACACTTTTAGAAATGGTTGCAGGTGATGATAGACAAAAATGTTTAATTTGAAGGTTTAAAATTGCATCGTCCATCCATCCATCCATTATTTAATGCTTATTCTTCACTCTGCCTTTACATTACAGGTTCAACATCAGCCAGTCCATTCTTGTTTGCATTCATTAGACAGGTTCCAACTTTGGATGGGATGTCAGTCCAGTGCAGATCACGCTCACACACTCTTCTGTGTTCATATATACACAGATGTCATAAATGTGGTAAGTGGGGTGAAACCTGAAGATTACAACAAAAACTGATGTTGTGAGTACATGTAAACTCCACACAAACTACAGCTGTCCTGATAACCAAGGTAGGTGAGCAGAAGGAGTATACGGGGAATCTGGAAATATGAAGAAGTCGCTGCCAAACAAGGGTCAAGCCAGGAATAAAGCTGATCTTTGGACAAGCCAAATAGGGAAATGATGAATTCAAAGTCTAAAAAAAAGAAAATCAGGTTGTTTGCCAGAAATCATTTAGAAAAGATGCATCAAGTATTCACCGATTATCTACAGACTTAAGCAATGTGATCCACTTGGTGTCGGCTTTTAAACAGGTATACATACATATAACCTAGCAATCCCTACTCACATTCTAGCAATGGGATTTCAAAATGGCACCATGCATGTCATTGGGGATGTGGGAAAAAAGCGCATGCAGGAAAAATGGAGAACAGTCAAACTGCACACTGACAATAACTGGGCAAGGGAGTCAAATTTGAGACACTAGATTAATTAGATGGTAGTAGCAACCATTGCATTACCCTGACTCCACTGCAGTAACTCAATTGATGAAATAAGCAGTGGTTGTGATACTACCTAACAACTCACGGAAAATGAGTTTAAATCACAACCTGGTGGTGTTCTGTGTTGTATCTTAGAGCTCTTCTGGTGTCCAAATGTTTAGCCTGGTTAATGCCACAAAAGAAAAGATATTTGTGATTAGTTAATTCTGCAAAGTGAGGATGGGTGTGTGCCTGAGTGTGCTCTGCAATGAACTGGCATTCTGTCCAGAGTTAGTTACAGCCTTGTTCTTTTTGCTACTGTCCTAGGGTTCGGCTCCCAGCAGATTTAGGAGATGGACAGAGTAGTAAAGAGACTGGTGAAAATCATTAAGTTTCAGCTACAGAGAGATCCACTGTGTAACATTCATTCATCTTCTGTGAGAGTCAATGTTTATAACAAAGAGTGAAAACAGTGAGCAACCACATAATTTATTTCACATTCCCTACAAAGTACTACATGGTCTGCCATATAAAGAAGTTTCAGAAAGTCTTTGAAACTTTCGAGATGTGTAAGGGGGAAGTGAGTGTTAAATTTCATGAATTGGTTAATCATTCTTCAGATCAAGTCAGTTCCTAGCAGCTCCTCAGCACTGGCAGGTGAATGCATTTCCCCTTTTTTGCGGTTCTCAGGTCGGATTATGCTGGATAGATAAGAAGTCAATGCCATGGCAGTCCAGGTGCATGACCCAGGGCTCAGGGAGAACTAAGAGAGTTGAATAGACACACTCAGTAACATGTCTAATCTGAATAATCTTCAGGGTAAGTGCTATCTCATTTCAAAAGATGTCTGAGAATCGTGACTTGTAATATTTATACCTCCTGTGTGGTCTTCACATAATGAACAAGTTCATTATGTGAAAAACTGGAAAACATTCATCAGTAATCAGTCCTAACACCAAAAAGGTACATCTTAAGTATGCAATTTAATGCTAAACATAGCAATTTTTAAATGTTTATTTATTTTTCTTTTTTTCATCAAAACATTGCACTCTGACAATTTAAAAAACATTAAATATAACTCAAGAAGTCAAGATGAATGCAACAACTGCTATATTACTTTTTCTTTGGATATGTAATTACTGTATCTGTCATAAATTAAATCTTTATAGTCAGGTGTCCATATCAGGATCACACCAAATGCAACACTGGAGTTTTGTCTTTCGTTTCTCTCTAAGTTTTGTTGAGACAGAAACCATACTGATAGCAAATCATGACCTAATCTTTGTCTTGAGTGTGCTTACATTGTTTAAAGGTACTGATTGGAATAAAATTAATTGCCAGTAGGGTATAATAATGATCAATTCACCAATCAACTCTCAAAGCTAAATTGACTCTGGATGAGTGCGTGTCAGGGTAGGCACAAGTGTGTATGTCAATGTGGCTTTGTGCCTGATGCTCCATGGTTAAGTTTCCAGCTCCATATTAGTCTTGTTCTGGTTTCTAAAAAATGGATGGATGGGTGCTGAATACATTTCTGTGATCACAATTCTTCACCAGGAAAATGAAATCACTTATAAAGGAAAATTAAGGCTGTTCCTATGGCATATTAAAATGAGTTGGTATCCAACTGTTGATTTCTTTCAATATCTACAGTATAATCATTTGACTTTATAAAATATATACATTATCTGCAAACCTATAACAAACTACTACATCTTCTGTGGAAAATGGAACAAACTCTGGACACTTCATCGTGACCTGTTTACTTTTTATGTAAGGAAACAAGTAGAATGTGTAATCAAAGAAATAAAAACTGATAGTGAATGGAGCTTCAGTGCAATTATATAAGGTAAATGTAGCATAGCATTTCCTACTCTTCTAATGTTTCCAAATTGTTGATCTATACTAATAAAAGGCAAAGCCCTCACTGACTGACTGACTGACTCATCACTAATTCTCCAACTTCCCGTGTAGGTAGAAGGCTGAAATTTGGCAGGCTCATTCCTTACACGTTACTTACAAAAGTTAAGCAGGTTTCATTTCGAAATTCTACGCATAACAGTCATAATTGAATCCTACTTACGTACATATACAGTATACATCCATAGCCTGCAGCACGGTCGCCGTGTGAGGCAGCATTGCGTCCCCCATCACCACACCTCCCACGTAATTGACTGCCTGCCCATATAAGGCTGTCCGTCACTCTGGTCTCTTCATTCCTTTCTTTGCTTCGCCATGGTACTCACGTCTCCCTGCTGATAACTGCAGCTTTTTTATTTAATCCACAGCTTCTCTGCTGTTTTATTGTTCGTTTATTACGATGCGAAGTTATCGATGAAGGCGGTTGTATGCTTACAATGCTTGACGGATGCCGAATGTCACTTCAACACAATTCCTGTAAATCCTAATGTAATTGAAACAAACCATGAAACTCAAACCGATTATGACAGCAGCAATCCAAGCTGTGAGAAAACAGTAAAAAGGAGGCGTGTCAGACGTTGTGGTACATTTTCTGATGCAGCTAGATGGAAACAACTTCGTGACGCTGCCGCCAAATACTCGCAGAAAAATCCACAAGTTAATAGTGTCACACACGTGCACATGGGAGGCAGCTAAAGGGCTTGAGTGAAGGCAGTTCTGAAGTATGCCGGGATGTGGCAGAATACACTGACTCTTTTTTTCCCTTTCCTGTAGACCATTCCCGGGAGATTCCACCTGGCTCTCTTGACGTCACTTCCGGGACCGAGCCAATGGAACTAGACTTTACCAGCTCCGTCCCCTTGGATGTCATGTCCGGGCTTGACCTTTGGCCTGAAGAACACGTGCCCGATCCTTATGACCTCACTTCCTGTCTTCCCCTTTAAAAGCATGCCCTTTTTCCATGTTCCCTCAACAAAAATTGAGACATGAGAAGGAATGAAGGTAAGCATTTTTTACACTCATTTTTTCTGTTACTACAGTAATTCAGTAATTCTAATACAGTACAGTGTACAGTACAGTATATTTATGTCTTTTTCTTTTTTCTCAGGCTTAGATTTTGTGTTTTTATGTTCTAGATTATGATTTTGCAAATGTGTTAAGATAGGTAAGTGACTTAGGCTACTGTGTCTTTCAACTTACACCAAAATTTGGGTTACATCACTGTTGTAGGAACAGAACTGTGTTGTAACCTGAGGACCCCCTGTACTTAATAAAGACGCTGCCGCTAAATACTCGCAGGCAATTCCACAACTTAATATTGGGAATGCCTGTTAAACATCTTAGATTCACAAGTAGCGTTTTGGGTAGTGAACACTTCGATGAATGAAACCTGTTATCTTTACAACGGTTGACAAACACGGAAAATAACTTGAACACAACACGTCCTCCAAATACGAAACTGATTGAAAGAAATAATGATAATCAAATCCTTGATGGCAGCAACACCCATAACAGTGACAAAACAATTACATTGACAATCATGTTACGCTATTTTTAAAATGTTTCCTTTTCTTTTTCATAACTTATTTAACACACTACTTCTCCACAGGTATTTTGCTAGTTTTAGATATAAAGGTCCTTAAAGTTCTTATTTCAGCAACACTACTTCTTTTCATGCATTTATATTTCATTGTACAGTCTGAACAATTATTTTAAAAAACGTGCAAAAGTTACCTTTACCAATATTCCATCTATATAACCGTCTTCGATGTGTACTGTACTTAGGTAATTGCTGACCTCAACTCTACTTACCATCCAATCATGATCAGATCTCCCGAATCTAGATGATAGTTGTGCATACCTTCTAATAGCTTGATTTACATTAATCCAATTGCTGAATATGCCAAATCCAATTATACAGTGTTGAAGCCGGCCCAGACACAAACAGGCGGATACGTCAATGTCACCCAACACACGTTTATTTGCCATATTTACAAAGTGCACAAACCCCAAAGTCCTGGCTAACAATACAATGCCTTCTCTTTCTTCAGGCTGCCTCCTTGCCTCCTCCAGAGACCTCGTGCTCTTCTACCCGACTCAAGTTACTGAATGACGGGAGGCGGCCCCTTTTATAATCACCCGGATGTGCTCCAGGTGCTTCCTGGCAATCTTCCACCGGCAATCTTTCACCGGCACTCCCCGAAGTAGTGGAAGTGCATCCCCAAAAGCACTCCGGGTGTCCCTGTTCCTCTTCCCTCCAGCACTTCTGGGTGTGGCGAAAGTGCTGAGGTCCAGGGCTTCCAAGGCATTGGGGTGCCCCCTGGTTTGAGCTTTAAAGCTCTGTACCCATGGCCCCCAGAGGCACCAGGGCGGTCACCCCCACATGGTCTGGGGGAGGCATAAGCCCTCCTCCGGTCCTCCTGGGTGTCCTGGCCAGGTGGGCCCCGAACCCCAGCCATTTGCAACAACAGTCAAGTGGCACATCGGCATCATCACATGCAGGACCGGAGCTAATCAGTCCATCACCAAATGGAAACACACACTTCAGTGCCCGCATATGGGGCCAGTTTAGAGATACCCATTAGCTCAAACTGCAAGTCTTTGGGGTGTATGATTCTGTATGTTGGAAAAGTTTTGTACACTTGTTTTATAAATGGTTAGCTCCTATTATGTTTTTGAGGTGCTGAATCTGATTTTTTGCATTTAAATTTATGAAACAAATTGTTTTCAGTTGTTGGAAAACTATTTTATGTAATTTTTGCCAAACTATTGGTATTCTCTAAGAACTGCCATTTTGTGTCAGCGTCATTATGCCACAACAGTGGTTACCATGGCATGTGGTCCCAGAAATTATGTGGTCCCAGAAGTTATGTGGTTGATTTTAATAAGAATTCATTCGCTGGATGTATCATTCTCCGCTACTGCAGGTAATCAAAGAAAATTCTATTTTCATTCTTGTTTTAGTTTTACTATTATGATTTCCTAGTTCCCAAATTTTGCTTTCGTTTTTACTTACTGTGTTTTTTGATTATAGATTTGGGTATTGACATTTAATTGGTTTTGGCTTTCTGTTCAAAGATGTTTCATCAATTTGTCTTTCCTTTTAAATGTGGTAGCCTTTTCTTTATAACACTAATGGGTGTAGGAGGAATAATCAACCCTGCTCTGGTACTATGAAAAAAGTTACATTGACAGTACCATGGAGTCAGTTTGACCACATGGTAAAAAACATACTATATTACCAGAATAAATACACTGTTTATTACAATATTTTGTTTTTCTCCAAATAATTTTATACAACAAACGTTTGTACTCAAATAACAGAAACGTATTTGTCATAGGAACTTTTAAATAGCCTATATAGAAGCAGACACAGAAAATGTTTTACAAAATCCAAATAATATTGCACAACATTTCACTTTGGTATGTATTTCTTGAAACTACATCTTCCTTTGAATTGTGCAAATTTATGTAAAACTTGTATTGTACAGCAATCCAGGTTTGCTTGTGTAAGTGGTTGTCACATTTTCAATCTTCTGCTTAGTCCATATCACAATTTCTATTATCATGGCATCACCAAAAAATAACACAAATGATTTCAAGGGTATGTCTGCTTGACACACATTCCCTTTCAGTCATGATTTTTCTTTGACCATATTTCGCATTGGTGTTCTTCTGACATCTTTTGGCTTCTGTGACCACACATATCCGTCTTTTCCAAGAATTTCACGACTGTCACCATCTTGGTCCTCTCCTGAATCTGATTCACTTGCACTTAGTTCACTGTGAGAGTCTGACTCTTCATTGGGTTCGGGGTCACTTTTATTCCAGCTCAAACCATCTTCAATATCACCCTCATGTTCATTGCCAACATCACTACGGTCACCTAAAAACGCCAGAACATCTTCACGTGACAATCCCCATTATTTCACCATTGTGTTATGCTGTGCACGTCACAGAACCTTTAAAAAAAGAGAAGAATACCTATATTACATGGAAGGTACTATGGGGTCCATTTGACCCCAAATGCAAATAAAACAAAAATAAAATAGAGTAAGACACGAAAACTAGCAAATGTGTGTCACATTGTTAGGACAGTCTTACGAAAAAATATCTGAAAGATGAGGTCACTAATCATGAGAGTTAAAAAATAACATGGATCAAAGAAGACTGGGGTCACAGAGACCCCAAGGTACCACAGCAACCAAACAAAATCCCACTAAGACTTGGAGCAATCACATACTGTATAATTCATATAGGCAGCCTGGGTGACTCTAAATTGACCAAAAATGGGTTACTACGTGAGTAGGCACTACAGTAGACTGGCACCTTCCCCAGGGCTCATTTTTCCTCTGCTGCCATATAGATTCCTATTTCCAGTGGATGTTATATTTATGGAAATAAATATGTTGCATAATAGTAACGATTTAAATTTAGTTCAGAATAATTGATCAACAGTTTACAGTATTTTAAAATGTCTGCAGTGATACCATCGCCCTGCACTGTGTTGGCTGGGATTGGCTCCAGCAGACCCCCGTGACCCTGTAGTTAGGATATAGCGGGTTGGATAATGGATGGATGATACCATCAATATTCATGTCTCCCATAAAAGTTCTATTTTTGAGAAAGTATCTATAAACAGCGTCATTATATATTGTTCATTTAGATTATTTGTAGTCTTTTCTTGAACTAATTAAGCAGACGTAAAAACAATACAGGAAAGAGTATTTTCTATAATTTTCATCTGTTGATGTCTGCCTGTCATCATTATAAGAACATGTAAGTTTTATTTTTTTAATTACATGCTAAAAACAATAGAAAAAAACATCTTAAATTTTAAATGTAATTTAATTTGACTGTGAATTTATATATTGAGTTAAGAAAGCAAAAGTTTTCAATTCGTGTACTGTTGGCTGTCAAATTGCCGCAAAGCTGCCTGATATGCATGCTATGAGTTCAGTGAAACATATTTTTCAGATTGTTGCTGGCTGAATGGTTTCAAAGTGTAAAATCACATTTGCATGCTCTGACTTTTCATTACCAAATATAACAGTAAAATTTGAGCTCAGGGAATAACATGTATAACTCTAAAAGACTTTCTGCATATTTATAAAAAAATGTGTTTCTTAATTGTGCTAATGGTAACTAAGTGCAGTACACAAAGTTTTTTGCTCTGCATGGAATTTAATAAAAATTGCAAATTATAAATTAGTTTATATGAAGTAACTTCTCTGAGCTGTCAATCAGATAAAAAGAAAAATTCGATTTAAATATATTTAAGGTCAAGCTCTAAGGTAAATGTAATTACCCCACAATGGGAAATGTGTCTGTGTGCATTGCAAAATACGGTAATTAAAAACAAATATTACAAAGAAAGAGAAATAAAACACATACCCTAAACTACAAAAACAACCTAACTTAAATTTTATAGCATACATTTAATTTAAACTTTAAATCTTTAACTGAATGCAGTTAAAAAAACTCAATTGTTGCAGGTACAAATCTTCTCTGGTATCACATTGTTTTTATTCCACATTGTAGGATTTATTGCTTTTCAAAGTGATAAAACAGAATTTATAGTCTGCAGGATGAGTAGGATTAGTCAGGATTTGAAAGAGCTATTTAACACAAGGTCTGCATATGAGCCGTTCCACAATAGTTTGATCAACTCTCCACTTGTGTAGCATTTTACGTTGAGCACGCATCTTCAAAAATGCCAATTAGGCTAAATGAGAAAATATTCTATAAAAGATATGCTTAGAACATTTCAAAAATAGGTAATTTAACTTTGACATCCTTTACCTTATGGAATTAATATCCTTTGATGAAATATATTAGCCTTAGTTAGATCACAAGATAGTTTACCAAATATTTTGTACAGGGTAACTTTTTCAACTAATTGTCCATTAATTTAAGTATTTAGTATTTCTAAGACTATGGTCATTATTAATTTTATTCATTTTAATTTCAAAAGTTAATCAGAGCAATACTTTGCAAAATGTAATAGCTAACTGAATAAGCAACTCTGGGATGAAAGTTATGGTTTTTAAAAATGCACTTTTGCCCAAGTGCCTCTGAAGTAAGTCATATAGTGTGTAAAGGAATAAACAGAGATTATAAAGGTTTGGGGTACCAAAGTGATCCCCGTATATTATCCATCCATCCATCCATTCTCCATCCCACTATATCCTAACTACAGGGTCACGGGGGTCTGCTGGAGCCAATCCCAGCCAACACAGGACGCAAGGCAGGAAACAAACCCCGGGCTGGGATGCCAGCCCACCGCAGGGCACACACACACACACACTCCAAGCACACACTAGGGACAATTTAGGATCGCCAATGCACCTAACCTACATGTCTTTGGAATGTGGGAGGAAACTGGAGCACCCAGAGGAAACCCACACAGACATGGAGAGAACATGCAAACTCCACGCAGGGAGGATCTGGGAAGCGAAACCAGGTCTACTAACTACGAGGCAGCAGCGCTACCGCCACCCCCTGTATATTATGATGAAAAAAAAATCAAACACTGCACAAAACAAGTCTACTTAAAACAGTTATCACTGTACTTTCCCAAGATGGCAGTTTAAGTAGGATGCTCATAGGAAGAGGCGAGTTCGGTAGAACTGATACCAGAATGGACATCATTGGAGGCCAGTCTGTCAGTCGTTCTTTCTGCAGAGGAAGGTGGAAGAGAGGCATTAGATAACAGCACCAATCCCTGATTCTGAGGGTAATTACTATCAAATGAACCCAGAGGTTGTCATCCAATCGCATACATGTGACAAGTGGCACATCTGGTTAAATTTGCTGCTTCACAGAACCTTGTCCAGTCCCTGTGTGTGTACAATTTGCATGGTTTTCTTTCAATGTTTCAATGTTATGTTTGTGACAATTCATTGGAGACTGCAATTTGTCTGATTGTAAATTGGGTATGTATGTGTGTACACAAGCGCCATGCAATGGGCTGGCATCTTGTTAAATACTGAGCTGAGTCTGATGCTGTACTCTAAGTATGGCTCTGTCCCCCTGCAGTTCTAGTAGTGGGTAATTTAGTTTTAATAAACAGATGGTTCATGACTCAAGAAGAAGAATTAAATAAAAAATCTAGTAAATGTAATTAAAAATTAGACAAGTTCCCCTGTGGGCTGAAATATGTGTGATGTCTTTCTGAACCTGTGAAATAAGTATTATATTAGTAACTAGTAATGAACCTGACTCCTTAATAATTTTAGAAATATAAATAGAAACTTTTAATATGATTTTTAATATTATATAGATACTGTATATAAAGATACAGGTGTCACACACGTGTGCATGGGGGACAGTTTTACAGGCTTAAATAGTGCTATTTATCATCCAGACTGGGGGTTGTCACTCTCAACTGATACTCTCTTCTTTTGTTCCCCTGCAGTTCAGCCAAAGGCCCTGCCTCTCAGTGACATCACCACCGAAACACCCACTAACACCATTTCCAGCCAATCTTGATGACATCAATTCCGGTACCCAGAATTCACCATCCAGCCACATCAGTTCCTGTTCCGACCACCCTAACTCCATCTCTTCCTCCTATCCACCATATTTATAGAACAGATTCACCCTGTTAGTTCAATTCACTTGTGAACTCTGATCTGTAAAGACATGCTCCGTTTATTTTGCTGATTTTTCAGTATACGGGTGGCCATCCCCAAATATTTTTCTTGTCTGATGCCTTATTTTTACCACACTGGATATATATATTGTGAAGGATACCAAGGCATCAATGAGCCCCAAACCCCCAAACACGATCACACAAAGAGTCCCAGGTTCAAATAATAGAAGGGTTTATTACAACTACCTCCAAAAGTAACAAAAGCACACATACAAACAGGTCTTCCTCTCCACAATACTTTCCTTCTCCCTACCGCACAACTTTCCTCCACTCAAGTGTTGCTCCACTACCTCGAGCTCCGACGCACCTGGATAAGGGAGTGCGGTCCCTTTCAGCACAGACCTGGGAGTAGTTCTGGCACCAAGGTGATTGCCCGCTAGAAGCACTTCTGGGTCTCACAGAAGTCCATTATAACAGGAAGCTTGTCTCCCTTCAGCACCCCACTGGGCACATATATCCAGGGTTGCTGCCATCTAGTATTCTGGGGGAGAAAATAGCCCCACCAACATCTTTCCTTTTCAGTGGGCTGTCCGTCAATCTCTTCCGATTCATCCTTCTGGGTCTGATCCCTTTCTCATCCCCAGCTGGGATACCCATCGACCTGTTAGGAGCCTCCTGTCCGGGTAAGGAACCATCCCCTCTTCTGGCCAGGATGCCCATCCAGCCCCTGTGGCATCTACTATATATATATATAAATATATATGATGATCTTCTTGTAGCACTTCCTGGTGTGGCTGAAGTGCTGCATGGACACCTGGAAGCACACCAGATGTGGCCAGTTCCTCTTCCAGAAGCACTTCTCAGTGTGGTGGAAGTGCTGCCATCCAGGGCTCTGAGATGGTCCAGGCGCCCCCTGACGGTGGCCACGGACCCCAACAGGGTTGAGCTTTCAAGTTCTTCATCTTTTCCACTGAACAGTGTCATTTTGAGGCAGAGGACAGACTGACAGACTGAGGAGATCGTGCCTCCCCCACACTATGCGACTCTTCAATTCCATCCGGGGGAGTAAATGCTAGCATTACTCAAAGTTATTGTCTGCTTTTACATGCATTTTTATTACTATTTAATTTAATATTGTTTTTTGTATCAGTATACTGCTGCTGGATTATGTGAATTTCCCCTTGGGATTAATAAAGTATCTATCTATCTATCTATCTATCTATCTATCTATCTATCTATCTATCTATCTATCTATCTATCTATCTATCTATCTATCTATCTATCTATCTATCTATCTATCTATGACGTTGATGTAATCCAGGGGGGCTGCCCTCTTGTGCCCCGGGGAAGATATTGCCCCACTCCTGGTCCTTCCTTTCTCCAGGTGTTCTGGTGGGGCAAGGTCCCCAGTTGTCTGCCTCAATATACAGTAATGGAGAGCACACATATGTTGGTATCCTATTCCCTAAACCCACCTGGGAGGCCAATATAATGGAGAAATTGGAGGGGTTTCATGTCAAGGTTATAGGCCCCCCAGTCCTCTAGATGTCAGCATTGCTAGGCTTTGGTACCCATTCGGATACCCATAGGGTATGCTGGAAACTGTAGTCCACTGGGGCAGCCCTACTGTGTTGCAAGTGGTTGTTGCAAGGACCTGTGATGATGCGGGTTTTGCTCCATGCTCCCATCTTACTTCTGGGGAGCTCTTGAACCCGACACCGTCAGTAATGTCACCGATCAGCTGGACAGTGAGGCACAACAAAGCAAGGGGATGGTGCAAAAAGTACAAAGTGCTTTTATTAAAAAAAATCTAAACCAAAACAGTGTCCAAATAAATAGTGCTGTGTCTCTCAATGTTAATAATAATCCAATAAAACAGGTGATTCGAAGGAGGTTAAAAACACAATAAAAAAAATCCTTTCAAAATGAGGTTAAAAACAATGGCTGGAAGCAGTCTTTTCTTAAAACTCTGGTGCTTTCTTCTCCCTTACTGGCGGCTCCCCTGCTTCTCCCCTACAGGCTATGTTCAATGTTACAGGGAGTTTTGGAAGAGGTCTGAAAATCATGACAATGAAATGAATAAAGGGGTTCTATAAAGGTTTAAAAGGATATTGAACATTACCTGATTTGTAACAAGAACTATTTGTCTAAAACAATATTTGAAAAAAAGAAAACCATTATTAGGTGTGTAAAATATTAGAAATTGTCAAAAGATGCCATAGTCTTAAGATTCGCTCTGGTATCTCTGAATTGGACTCTTTAGGAACTGAGAATGGCTGCATAAATATTTTACATTGTACAACTAACAGGGTATACCATCTCAAGGCACTTGACAAAGAAACACATTTTACCACACAGTGTCATACAACAATTTCAATTAACTAACACAGCTAGAATGAAGAGTTCAAAATTGAATACTATGAAATGAAGAAAAGGAAACAACATGCTGTGTGGATAAAGACAAATTTAACTAAGAATCTTTAAAAAAGTATTTCTCTGCAGGGTTTTCTTCAACATATATATTGCTCCAGCTTCCTGTGATCCTATAAAATGCTTTAAGATGGGTACAAAAAAACAAGTGGACAGATGGAATTGATAAAACATAATAACAAATAATTAAGCTCAGAGTGGAACAGTGAACATGCAGATTCACAGACTTAAAGATGGAGTTCTATTGTATTTTATATCAAAGAGACACATAGAAGTGGGGTTCTTCAGTGTTATTCTGGTACTCTGGAAGCATTCTAGGATTGTGCCCTTTGGTTTTTATATATTGGTTTAGTATCCTTGGGCAGTTTCTAAAGTTCACCATAGGTTTACAAACAATTTCATTTTTAAGACTGCTGATATTACTCATATTCTAATATTTTGTACATGACCAAGTACCCTGACCAAGTGTCTAAGTATATTTCTCCAATGAGTTATGGTAAGAAAACAAATATTTATGCACTTTTAAAAATTTTCACCCCTTGTCTTTGCTGGCTGAAATGCAAGGCTTCCATCCATCATCTACAATAACTATCAATTTTTCTGCTGTCATGAGTTTGATATAGGAATGGATTCCGTTATTGCAGAAACTCCTTGCTGGGTTGGAACCATTAACACTACTTCTTTGTATTTCCTGTTTTACTGTGGTTTATTTCTCAATAATAAACTGGATAGCTTATTAAGTAGATGAATCATTGACAAGTTATGTTTCATCAACCAAAGAAATACACATTGTTGGGGCGCCAACTTGGTTGCCCCTTTTATATGTACTAAGTTCAAAAGATGGGATGCTTGATGGAGCCAAACAGAATGGTAAAGCAATATCGCCTGGTAATCTGCTGTATAATAAAGCAAAGCATAGGTCACATTGGTTAGATCGGAGCTCCATCTGGTAGTCTGCTCGTCCTGCCGTTAGACAACTCATGCCAGGAACGTCTGCACTTTATAGATGCTGGAAAGGAAGAGGTGGAGTCAGTTGCCCTCACAAGATGATTTATCAGGATTGTGGGTAGAAAAAGAAAGAAAATCATCAGTGACGACATCCCCTCGTGTCTCTGGTTGGTAGTGCATGCCTGTGACAAGCTCAAAAGGTGACCTTCTGACATGCATGCTTGACAAATGTAAGCTGGTCAAAGCTGATGTTTTTTATGTTGCTTCCATCTATTGAACGTCAATTCATAATGAAACTTTGGAAACCCCATAAACCCATGCAAAATATCATGAACAGCCACTCAGGTGTATTGTAGTGATGTGGGATTTTTGTGGTATCAGACCTCCCATTATGACTTCCAGTGAAATTCTTGAAACTCCATGAAGTTTATATTTTAAAGTAAACAATAAATAATGTAAATAGAAAGTGATACATGAATTTTGTTTTGCTCCCCATCACACCACATTTCACCCCTACCCAATAAGGAGGAACCTAAACCTGAAAAATAAAAGCATTACTTTTAGCTAAACTGTTTTGAAATAATAAGATGATTTTACTTTTTGAAAGGCCTTAGTGTCCATATTTTAAGCTGTATCAACAGTAATGCAAAATCTGATGAATTTACATGGCGATTCAGCTCTTTTGGAGTGATGCATTTAACCTCACTCTCTAATGAAATCTCTGAAAATATGCCATGTAGCTCATATTTTAACTTGTGAAATGGCAGACCACAGGGAAAATTTTTAAAATGAGTCAGAAGATGAATCAAAAGTCAATAAAAGAGCATTATCAAAACAACGAAAAGCATAGCATAAGAAACATATAACCCCAAAGCGTAGACAAAAATCTAATTTGAGAAACAGTTACATTTTTGTAGTCAATTAATTGAAAACCTGAAAGAGTCTAAATAACACAAGAAGCAGTCAAACTCAGAGAGTGACTGTTCTGAATAGCTGACTTAAAAAGCGTCACTTCAAAGATGTCACACAACACGACCTCCAGTTCCCATTACCTAGAAACTTGCTTCCTTGCATAAAGTCGTGGCCCACGTTACAAAAAACAACACAGTATCACAATAAAATAAAAATAAGTGGAAATTAAATTGAATCATATGTCATATAACATAAATCTATGGCAAAAATAACTGAATAGTTAAAATCCTTAAATTCAGACATATGGAAAATGGGTAGAGAAACATATGAGAGAAAAAACTACTGAAGGCTGGAAAATTACATATAAGCACACATTCACAACAAACTTGGACCAATGGCACCCTATATGCAAAATTTAGTGAAAATAAGTTCAGCTGATTTACCATGATTGTTGAACATGCAGACAAACAAACAGACAAGAGAGTTAAAAATGAGTGTGCAAAACCAATAAATATCATCAAACGGTGTTATCATTTCATTAATATTGATAAGTACAGAGCAAGTTTATTTGTAATCACCTAAAGTGTACCTTTGAACCTCAGTTGAAATTCAACACATCTTATTTCCTCATATTCCTGCCATAAGCATCACCTAATACCATGAATTTCATCCATCCATTGTCCAGTTTAGGGTCATAAGGAGCCAGTGCCTACTCTATCAGTCTTGAGAACAAGACAAGAGCCATCCCACAATGAGATGCCAGACCACCACAGGGCATGCTCACACATATACTTAAAATTCTTATTAGAATTAAGGGGGAACATCTTTGAGATGTGGGGGTATCTGAATACTCAGTAAAGCAGCTTGCCATTTACCCTGGAATCAGTAACAGGTATACAAATACAACTGGATAGATAGACTCCAGCACTCGATGACCCTGAATTCTGGTGGGTTTAAGGATGGATAAATGTTCAGAAACTTCTGTAGTTTTGTAACATTTCATAACACAATGCATAGTTTGAGACAACTCTTAAAAACTTGGAAGCCAGGGCAGTTTCAGAAGAATTAAACTAACTAAGAATTGCCAATCTGTTCTCCTGCATTATTCCAACTTGCCAAAAACAGAGGTGTGAAGACACCAGTCCAGGGTGTCAAGGTACCCCGTATTTGCTTGTAATACACTGTCATTCACTCTATAGAGGAGGAATTATTTTTTCTTTTTCTATATCATGATGAAAAGCCTCCGGATGTGCAGTGATGGCTCCACATTTTTCAAAATGTTTTCCTTTGTTAAACAATAGGGTGTTGATCTGAAATGGGCAAACTCCCAGCAAGCTCTCCTCCCCCTCATCCATTTCCTCATCTCAACTACTCAGACATCCAGTCTATTGTTTAATGAGCAACCGGTCCAGCACGTGCCAGACTACGGCCCGGCAAAATCCCTGTCCACGCCTGCCTCCTCTGCTGGGCAGCAGCCAGCATCCTCTCAGGAGGATCATCCCACCCCAGCCCCCCAGCCCCAGGGACCTGCCTTGAACAATAGGATGCTCCATACCAGATGCTGCAATCCCACACTTTGCAAAATATTCCAAATGTGTTGACGTTGTGGCCAAATTTACCAGAGGAAATATTGAATAAATTCTCAATGTTGTTTTTAATTAATCTGTTTTTTCCTTGTCTCTCTTAAACAAAAAAGAAGAAAAAATCAAAACAATAATTAAACCGCCATCCTTGGGACTACCAGGAATAAAATAGATTTCCAATACATAGTAATTGAACTATATACTGTATAAATAGAATTAGAAAAGAAATCAGATATTTTGGAATATTATTTTTGTTTAGAATTCTTTTACTTCATTAACAATGTATCCCTTATGAGGATATAAAGGTCTTGTGACATAAGAACTAATGACAATAAAATAATAATGATTTAAGAAAAGGTTAATACAAGTGAGAACATTTTAAGTGCTACTTTTTTCTGTTATCACATTATTAATTACATGCAATAACACTAAAAAAACCCCAATGTGCCCTTTACCCTTTTCATATGTGTCCCAGTTTCAGGCCGGAACTCTCCCACCGTCTCCATTACCTTCCATTACATGACTCACATTATAAGAATTCCAATAGCTTCATGGACATGGACATGTTGCATTTTGGAGAAGGACCACGTTGAATGCTTGTAAACATGGCGTTTAGGGAAATAGGAAAAGATGCAATTCTGGCTTTTTATGATCCATGAGGAATTATTATGGTGAAAGGAGAGTATTAGAAAGATGGCCACATCCCAGCTCTGCAAGCCTGGAATTATACAGATAAGAACAAGAAATCCCAGGGCAGTACAGTGTGACTGAAGAATAATGTAGGAATTGAATGTTTTACCGAATAAAATATGAGCATGGAATTACACACACTTTATTTTATATAACACCTTTCTATAGTTCATACTATCAAATAGTTTTCACAAAGCAAAAACAAGTGTTCCGTTTTTACAAATGAAACTGATCCTAGGTGACTAGGTGACACACAGGTGGGGACTAACCAGGTAACTGGGAAGTTTATGGTCTGCCACCATAGCCACAAGCCCACACTGTGCGTGAATCAGAGAGGCAGTTGTAGAAGGTGACAGCATCACAAGAGGCAATGGCCAATGGAAGACTATCTGGCAATGTGTTGTTAAATTCATTTCATATCATTTCAGTTTGCTTTTAATTAACACATTTTTACTTATAAGCCCAGTGTGCGATTCAGATTCACCTATTTCAAATGCATTCATTTTTAAACCCACTTAACCCAGTTCAGAATCACAGAGTATGACAAAAACAGAAAAATTACATTTAAATTCTAAACTGGACACCCAATTCAAGGTTGTTCCTAAACTTGGGGTAGTGCTTCTATATATATTCACAAAGAGGGAAAATGAATCATGTATTTTAAAATAGTTTTTTATTCTTGAGCTTTCTTCAACTTACCAGGTGTCATCATCAAAGAAACATACAGGAATCAAAGGCAATATATAGCAATTGAGGGGAGGTGCAAGGGTGGGGATCAATAAGCTGGGGTTGGATGGTGTTGGTCATAAAGTCTTTTTTATTATTTAGGTGTTTACTCAGCATTGTGTTAATTCTGGTCAAAGTGGTTTTTGCTGGGTCACTGGTTAATTGCTCATAAGTAGTGGTGTCAGAGAGCATTTCCTCTATTGCCGGAAGCCATCCTGAAGCAGCAACGCGAGGTTTACAGCACAGTGAAACGCGCACACATCAACCACTACACACACAGATGGAAATGCATTGCATGGGGGCCAAGAGGGGTAGAGATACATAAAAACCCTTGTTGACCCCCAGTTGCTGTCAGATGGGATGGCTGGCTCAATATCCAATCACTAAATACTACAGTGAGCACTACCTCTTTACCTTCCAGATCCCTTCTCACTTTTCATCCCTCTCTCTTCCTCCTGTTTGTTGAGTGTTTGTCCCTACTTATAAACTCTACACTCAGTGATCTCATAGCTATGTGACAGCTTTAACTGTTCTCCCAGAGGTACTTCTAGCCTAGTCACATCCTAGCTCTGGATTCAGAGATGGATCTATACTTGTACCATAGGCACCAGGTCAAAACCTCCTCTGTAATACTATGGGCTTCTGTATGCCCAGAAGAAGATATTTACCCAACTGGTACCCTACGGTTGCCTTTCTGTTTAAAGGGGATCCAAGAGTCCATATACAGTATATCCAGCTAGGTCAAATTTTTGTCTATTGGCCAGGACTTGTTATCTTCTTTGGTATACTGTCATTTCTCTCATTCCTCCTTCCTTTCTCTCTGTCTCTATTCAGATTGCCAGGCTTGGATTAGCTCATTAAGCCTTGAACTTCATAGACAGGTGTGTCCAATCATGAGAAACTGTAGTTAAGGTGGTCAATTGCAAGTTGTGCTGCCCTTTGACTCTCCTCTGTAGAGTGACAGCATGGGATTCTCAAAGCATCTCTGAAAAGATCTGAAAACAAAGATTGTTCAGTACCGTGGTTTAGGGGAAGGCTACAAAACGCTATCTCAGAGGTTTAAACTGTCAGTTTCAACTGTAAGGAATGTAATCAGGAAATGGAAGGCCAAAGGCACAGTTGCTGTTAAACCCAGGTCTGGCAGGCCAAGAAAAATACAGAAGCGGCATATGCGCAGGATTGTGAGAATGGTTACAGACAACCCACAGATCACCTCCACAGACCTGCAAGAACATCTTGCTGCAGATGGTGTACCTGTACATCGTTCTACAATTCAGCGCAATTTGCACAAAGAACATCTGTATGGCAGGATGATGAGAAAGAAGCCCTTTCTGCACTCACACCACAAACAGAGTCGCTTGTTGTATGCAAATGCTCATTTAGACAAGCCAGATTCATTTTGGAACAAAGTGCTTTGGACTGATGAGACACAAATTGAGTTATTTGGTCATAACAAAAAGCGCTTTGCATTGGCGGAAGAACACTGCATTCCAAGACAAACACCTGCTACCTACTGTCAAATTTGGTAGAGGTTCCATCACGCTGTGGGGCCATGCGGCTAGTTCAGGGACTGGGGCCCTTGTTAAGGTCGAGGTTTGGATGAATTCAACCCAAAATCAACAACTTCTTCAGAATAATGTTCAAGCATCAGTCACAAAGTTGAAATTACACAGGGGTTGGATATTCCAACAAGACAATGACCCCAAACACAGTTCGAAATCTACAAAGGCATTCATGCAGAGGGAGAAGTACAATGTTGAATATATTTGAAAAATCTATGGGATGATTTGAAGCAGGCTGTCCATGCTCAGCAGCCATCAAATTTAACTGAACTGGGGAGATTTTGAATGGAAGAATGGTCAAAAATACCTCCATCCATGCAGAATCCAGACACTCATCAAAGGCTATAGAATGTGTCTTTGCAAAAGGACGCTCAACTAAGTATTGATGTAATATCTCTGTTGGGGTGCCCAAATGTATGCACCTGTCTAATTTTGTTATGATGCATATTGCATATTTTCTGTTAATCCAATAAACTTAATGTCAATGCTGAAATACTACTGTTTCCATAAGGCAATGTCATATATTAAAAGGAAGTTTGTACTTTGAAAGCGCAGCCAATGATAAACAAAAATCCAAAGAATTAAGACGGGTTCCCAAACTTTTTCATTTGACTGTATATGATCCCTCCCTGTAATGTTTAGCCATAAACTTCAACTGTTTTGACTTTGGTACCTTCTCTCATCTTCCTGTCTACCATGTGGACAAGGACTCACATATACTCAACTGTAATGTTTAATTTGCTTGATAAAAATTAGCTAGTACCCTGAAATGAATCTGGATTTCTGTCTGGATGAGTTACTGCATTATATATACGACTGCAGAGATTGGATTTGACACTACATCATGTGACATAACAACAGTGTTAATATAATACTCTACTGTTGTGATTTTGTTTTCTCTTTGTTATTATATAATTTTATTTTCCTGTTTTCTCTGATCATATTTGGTATACTCCTTAATCATAACATGTACATTATATATGTACTGTTACTGTATATAAAATAATGATAATGATGTAATAGTATATACAGTATATAATTTTCCTGCTCTGAACACACTGGTTACTGCCTTGTGCCTGATGCTGCCAGTAGGTCTGATAATATAAATGCCTCACTGGACTTTCCTACAAGGGACAGGGAAGATTGTGTCCATAAATTTAGACATTTTTAAAAGTGACATTCCAGCTAATGTTATAGTTTCTGCTTCATTGAAAACTTCAATGCTTCATGTCATGAAAAGGAAAAAAAAAAAGGAATCACAATTGGCATATTGAAATGTAGGAATTCTAATAAAGAGATTCTGCATTTTAGCAGATGTCATTCTACAGCAGGCAGAATCAAACATGAGGCGCTGGCTGGATCTGAACGATGCTCCGTATTCTGCACTGACAGCTCCCGCCCCGGATTGGCCTGTTTCTCCATGATGCTTGTGACTGCCAAAGAACAAACAGGCTGAGGCTTGTGTGGCTGTCCTTGACAGAATGTCAGCAGTCCTATAATAAGTCAATGATGGCTTGAAACCACTATACCCTACCAGCAGTGTTCTATTGTATAGCATAAGCCTTTTATTTTTTTTATTTTTTCACCTGTTCCCAGGGATTTTTGTCAAATTCTCAAGAAGAAGAAAGATAAAGTTACTAACTTAAACACTTTCATTTTGCTGTTGTTGTTGGTTTATCTGTGCTCAGAAGTGACATAAAATGTAAAAGGTTGCTCAGTTTGAGAAATGTAAGGTCTATGATTTTTTATGCATTTACTATGAAATTTTAACATGTAAAATGCACTGAGTGTCTGCTTAATTAGGTAAACCTTTCTAAGAAGTTGTTCTGCTATTTGTTAATAGAACAACCTGAAATTGTTGGAGCATGAACTCAAAGCGTTGAAAGGTGTTGCCTTCACCGACTCCACTCGTGTTCTGTAGATGCTGCAAATTAGTTGGTGATGGATCTCTGCTTAGAATGATTCATCTTATTTCCACTCTTTTTGCTTGAAGTCTGGTGGCTGGGAAGGCCAATGGTTTAAATTAAATTCAGTATCATATTTCCACTCAGGGACCATCCTGACCTTGTGGCATGGAGAATAATACTGTTGAAAATGTAACATAATGACTGGCTACACTAATAATTCTTTGCATTTATATAGCGCTTTTCTCACTACTCAAAGCGCTCAGCAATTGCAGGTTAAGGGCATTGCTCAAAGGGCCAACAGAGCAGAGTCCCTTTTGGCATTTACGGGATTGCCAGTGCGGATCCCTAGCCTCTGAGCCACTACTGCTATGTAGGGATCCATTTAATTGCCAACAATGTTCCGGCATTCTTTGGCATGCAAATATTGCTCTGCTTTTGTTGAGATTCCCAAATATACTCATACCAATACATCACAATAACCAGCAAACATGGCTGGCACTCATTAGGAAGGAGCCGTAGGTTCATGAGGTTTTTACTATATTCTTGTCCTCCAACAGAATGAATTAGTGATACACTGATCATCATTTACATCTCCTATCTACCAGCAACTGCACCCTATTGTTTTTGGTCAACATCAGAGAAGCATTTGAGGTGTTATGAAGTGTACTGCTGCCAAAGAGTCGTGAATTCTGATATGCCTCTTTCATCAGCCTTATTATATTGTTCTTCTTGCTGACTAACTGTAAACTGTCTATGTCACTGCATAGGTCTTGCCATTTTCAGGTAGTCTTCTTCATCAAAGGTCTGTTTAAAGTCTCATTCCAGCAGTTGACTGGTGGCTCATTCTTAACACAACCAAGACACTAACAGCCCATCATGATTGTGTTTTCTGCTACATTCAACTCACTGTGGTGTGTCAGTGTCGGGTTCCTATTATGATGTGCGCATAAATTCAAATAAATCTTTATTTTGGTCCATTCGCTCTTTGAATTACAGACACATACAATTAAATGGTAATTACTGCCTGTCTTAAATAACATTGGTTACACGTGTGCTGCTGTCACTAATCAAGTAGTCAATTATATGGTTTGGGAAGGTATATAAGGTCACATCTCAGCTTATATGTAACCATTACAATAAGAGCCTATTAAAACAAAACAATGTACAATATTTATTAACAAAAGAAACAAGCACTGATACATGTAAACCCTGTTAAATACTCTAAATATTAATCAAGATAAGAACTGGAATAATACAACATATGGATCTGGCTCCTGTACAGCATGATGATCCATAATAGAATTGCCCTAAAAATGACCTGGTAATGACCGAAATTCAATAAGACGCTTTACAAAAAAAAAAATCTGTTATAAGCAAACAGGCCTATCAATAGTTCCAGGGGGATCGATAAGCACAATCTGAAAGAAAAACGGAGATAAGGAAGCTGTGAGGTCTGCTGACTTGAAACAAGTCTTTCCAACTTGGCCTTTTACCTGTGACACTCCAAACAACCAAAGTTCAAACGCAGCCAGTGACTCTGTGTACATTAACCTTTCATACTATCATTCTTTCTTCCCCAATAACTTCTTTTTTGTCAATTTACGCAAGTTAGTTTACCACATTTTAACACAATAATCTTCAAGCGAATCCTTTGAGACATACAGCCTCACTCTTCAGGTCACATTCTGCCTCAATCTGTATTTTTCATAAACATCAATTTCAAAGCTATTGAGGCTGCCGTCCTTCACATGAGGTGCCAAAGGAAAGAATATGACACCGGTAAAAGAAAAGGAAGGAATATATACTGTGTAGCTTTAGAAATACATCAACAATTATTCATATAGCACATTCTAACACATAAAAGTAGCCAGTAAGCTTTACAATAATACCAGCTAAGCGGTGTTACAAAAGAAGGTAAAAACTAAAGAACATTTATTTAAAACAGTGAAGAATCAAAATATCTAGCTAATAACAATAGTTATGGTTAGATGGCCAGTGATGACGGGGAACTAAAAGGTACATGTAGGACAAGAGATGGCAAATATTTTTAAATTACTCTGTTACCTATTTTCGACAGATGCTGACAGCTAGTTTATTTAGATAGGGTTTTCCAATGTAGAGTATGATTCATGGTGCTTTACAAATGGCAGTAAATGTAAATAAAGACAAAAAATAATCAAATAAATGAAATATTCTGAGGGTCAGATGGTTAGTGGGGAGAGGAGAAAAACTCTAGTGGAAGAAAACCTCTGGGGTTCTCATGACCAAAAGCCTGACCAGACCTCACTAGACATTCTTTGTTTAAGATACAAAACAAAAAAAAAACAATAAAAGAACATGTCAGGGATTGCAGATGTCATCCATGAAAAGACAGCATTTCTGGTGACACAATAATATTAGATTTAAAATTTAGTTCTGCATTCAAATGTGCTGGAGCTAAAGGAGCCCTCTCCTCCCTGCTTCCTGAGAAAGAAACCACATGCAACCCAGTTAAATAATAATATATATTATGTTGATAATAATACGAGGGACGTTGAAATAGTTTCTGCACTTTTATATTTTCATTGGAAATAGTGAAGACAGGAGTAGTAATTGTGCATTAAAAAGTCGGTTTGACGCTGGGAAAATTGTATTGCAAACGAAGGTGACGTAAATTGTTTTTGAAATTCTTAATAGAGTTAAAAAGTGTGGAAACGTTTTTAACGTCCCAAATAATAATAATAATAATAATAATAATAATAATAATAATAATAATAATAACTAAAGATTTATTACCATTTACAATGCATTTCTATATTCTTTAGTGGTTTAAGGCACAGTGGCCTAGTGGTTAGCACTGCTTCCTCCCAGTTTTGATTACATTTTGGGCCAGAATATACAGTCCAGCATAGTTCACAGATGTTTCCCTAGCCCTCAGGGACACTTAAAAGTCTATTGCTCCACAATAGGCCACTCAAAAAATAGTTGAGTGTATTCTGTGGAGTTCAACCAGATTCCCACTTAACTAATGAGAACTATTGCAGTTAAGACAAAATTTGAAATGTCTTAAAAAATATGGAAGAGGAAATGTCTTACATTGTATGCAAGGAGTTTGTGTATATTTTGAAGGAAAATATATACAGGTAATACACAACTTAAAATCTTCAACTCAGAAAATTACATAATGGACCATCCATCCATACTTGGAGCTGAGTGAGTCCAGTTTCAGAATTGTATCATGGTAAGCATGGTCTTCAAACATTTTCTTTATTCATGAGAATGAGCTCATTAGTGATCTGCATAAATCTATTTCGTTTTATCCTTTACCTAAACAAACTGCAAGTGACTCATGTGGAGATCTTAAGATGTTTTCACATTTGTAGCCTTTGTGCCAAATTAAGAGATGATTGCTTATTTGGTTGGATGGGCTGCATTCACACAGCAAACTTTGAATCATACCAGAATGTATCAATAAACGCCGCAAAGATTTTCTGTGGACTTCTTTTTCTGGGCAGAAACAAAACTTTCCTGGGAAAAATCATCATGGAGGGTTGCCAGCAGCTACAGTTGAGCACCGCTGCATTTGCAATAATAATGTAGTTTATTTAACAAACCCAAGTTCTGTGGCCAAAATGCTAATTATCTGATAACTATAAGATTACATGAAAATGTATTACTTCACATGTTACAGAAAGGACATGTTTCACCTAGGCAACTTTACAGAAGATGGCAAGGTCTGCTAAGGGCATACATATAGTACTTCAGTTTCATTTACATAGTAAAAATATCAGATGAGTTTCATTTGCTGTATGTTGCGTATTTACTCTTCAGTATCCAAAACCGCATCTCTCCTGTCTTTGGGCCTGTATCTATTTGAAAGTTCTGGAATGTTTTGTTAACATTTAATACCTAGTATCAAAGTTAATATGCCTCCAGTATATACAGGTACATCATGTCTGAAGAGCAATCACATGGAGTTGACACCAATCTTGTAATGTTTGATACTCGGTCACTCACCACCTCATTATATGGTTTCATTGACCCAATTAAAAGTGCATTTATATCTTTTTTTGAATGGGATCCACTGCTCTCCAGTCATAAGGGAGACAGAGATGGGCTGACTGCTAGGCTTGCACTGCTTTACTAGTACTTGTGTGACTCATGCTGATTGTGCAACTACTGGCAGGAATGGTGTAGTCCAACTACTACAGAACACATTAATTTTACCCATAATGCACAGTATCTCCTATAGTTATATTAATTTTACCCATAATGCACAGTATCTCCTATAGTTATATCAGCCAAATATCAGATCATATTATATAAACCTCATTTCTAAAGGTTCTCAGTCCCGTTGTTTTGGTCCTCACCAAAGTTCACATTTCATTTCATTTAATGACACGATACAGTTTAAAAGTCTCACATACCAGTGTCTTCTTTTTTAATTTTTTTTATTACCGAATTACATTCGGGAACTATCTACATGTGACGATACATTTTAAAAGTCTCAGTGCCGTCTATTTTTTTTTTTTTGCAACTTCACATCGCCAACATAATGTATAGCGCTGTATTTGAGCCACTGAGAAAAAAATAAAAGACACGGTGAAAACGTGTATTTTGTGATTAAAGTGGAAATTTCGGCTTTAATCTCGAATTGTCCACTTTAACCTCGTAGTTTACTTTATCATTAAAGCAGACCGTCAGAACGCGTCATCCCAGTTTTTAATCGCTACGAGCTTCTTGGACCTGACAGCTGCGGCAAGCAGCAAAAGATCACCACACAGAACAAATTAAATGTCTGATATTCCAACTCTCTGCACATTTAGAATCTTTAGATTCATACTTGATATCACTTTCATGATGAAATGCATTAAAGTGTGTATGTTACATTTTACATATAATTTCATTTAAATAATGAATACTGTTAATAATTACACACATGGGGGTGACACGGTGGCGGAGCAATGGCACTGCTGTCTCGCAGGGAGTTACGTTGCTGGTATTTCTTGCTTGTATTCCACACTGTGCTCCGGTTTCCTTCCAAAGATATGCAGACTTGGGGATTTGGTGCCACTAAAATGACGCTAGTGTATGTGTGCTTGTATTCACCTTTTGATGAGCGGAGACCTCGTCCAGGGATTGTTTCTCAGTCGTGCCCAATGCTTGTTGGAATGGACACATCCCTGGATTGATGGATTTAATCAATAAACATCCTTTTCACAGATATTGCGGTAAGGTGTTATCGGAATTTAATAGGTGTTTTAGGCAATTCACAACACAGAGAAGCCAAACATGTTCTCACCGTGATAATATCTCGCACTGCCACCTGGTGGACTCCTCCAGCTTTACGTAAAGTACGCGCAAGTATAAACACTTCAACGCTATGTAGCAGGAGCGTCCGCTGCAGCATGCGTCGCGTCGCGTGAAGTATAAATGAGCCCTTAAGTGAACTGGAAAACAATAGGAGCAATTACTTCAGAGTTTGGAACAACCGATTCAATGAACCAGGTGTGAAAACGCCTTAAGGAGACCTTTAATTTATGTAAGACATTCTATGCGATTCTTACATAAATACACATTGTACAATGTACTTGCAGATAACTTTTTGAGAGGACAAGTGCTACATATTAACATTAGGCATACAGTACATGAGCAGCAACCATTGAATAGAGGGATTTACAACATGCATGAAAGAAAGATCATACATCCTAACCTTCAGATGACGTGTTATTACCAGAAGTCTGTATATGTGTATCCTCTTTGTTTTGGTTTCTTTTTCTTTAAAAGTGAAGGTTTTAATGCCAAAGCAGAGAGAAAAAAAAACATAATGATGATAACATTTCATTTTTGTAATATCAGAACATTTTTGTGGCTCAAAAACAAACTAAAAAATTAAATGCCAATAAAAAAGGGTCACAGTCCAAAAAGGAAACATTTGAATTAAAATATGGTGCAACTCTAAATGGGTTTGGGTGTGCAACATGAATATATTAATATTTTTAATAGAAAATGAATTGATGAATGAATAGATGAATTTATCACTAAAATGAGCAGTCCTTTTTGATTTTAAATAAATATCTCATACAGAACCTCTCCTTTTAAAGAAACAGTACCCTCCATAAAGAGAATGATCATTTCTAAAAAGTATTTAATTGTGTATTTAAATGTAATTTTTCTACAGTATATAAAGAGATCTCATTTAAACAGAGTAAAACCAGTCACTTTTGAACACGACTTCTAGCACAAATCTTCCCTGTTTCACAAAAACTTCACTCAAATGGCACAACTTTCTGAGTTTAAAAGCAATCTCATCCCGTAGAATGTTTCTCTCTTAAAGAATGCTCCTCTCTAAATGGAGTGCCATCTTTTATTTTCTTAGTATGCAGTATCTTCTAGTGCTATGCTCTAAGTTTAAATGTTCATCGTCCATATAAATGTAATCTTTCTTAATCAAGAGATGCTCTGTAGCATAGCATTCTTTGTTGAAAGGTAATCTCTCTGAACAGGGTGATGCCCTCTAAATAGATCGCTCTTTTGTAAATACAGCACCAACATTTATTTTTTTATATTTAATTTAACTGTTTATCAACTATTTAAACATAACCAACATTTATTTTTTTTATATTTAACTGTTTATCAACTATTTAAACATATTCTCTCTGAGCAGGGTGAACCCTTTTTAAACAAAGCAGCACTGAGCATTGTCCAAGATGTGGCCATTCTGACTTGTTTGCAGGGACTTGCAGGACAGTGTTTGTGTTTGCATAAAATTTCATGTATCTGATTTCTCCTCATTGTCAAGAAGTAACGAGTTCAGAAGAAGACTGCAGCAAACACTATACCTATCAACTCGTTTCTTGCCCTTATCAGAGTATAAACATCAGTGGACTCTCATTCTGGCATCTCCCAACCTAATGTTGACATCTGCTGTCCTCCAACAGCTCTAACTGCCAGCCAATAAATGGGATGTGCTCTCTTGGAACTACAACTCCTTGTTGTTTTCCCCCTGTGCTTTCTTTTACAGTATTTAAAAATACAATCTATGTAGAGAGGGATCCTCTTTAAATAAAAGTTTGTTTACTAAATAAAGTGTCTTTTCCTAGGTTTGAAAAGACTTTCTAGTGTAGTCCTTTTCAGTTTAAATGTAAACTCTCTTAATAAAGCAACCCTCTAGCAGCATTTGGCATTTAAAATGATCTCAACAGAGCTGTCCTTTTTAGATTGTGAAGCACTGTCTGTATAATATGCTGACTTTCCTATTTGAATCTAACACTTCTAATTTTGAAACACCATCCACAACTGGAGTAGCCTATTTTTTATTTCTTTTCAGACAGTGTATGTTGCATTTTAGAGCTGACATTTCTTTCACAATTGCCATTTTCACTTCAGGGCTACCATATATTTCATGTTTATTTATTATCGCCATTGTTGCTTTGCCCAAAGCAAATTACCAGTCATCCATTTAATCAAGACCCTATCTCTCTATAGCTCCTTACTTAAAGAGAAGCAGTTATGTCTCTCAGTCTTTTAACAGCAAATGGGTGTTTGGGAAATTACTTATTTATTTACTAGCTGTGTTACCTGGGTTCATCCTGGACATTTCATAAAACAATGGGTGTCAGTTATAGAACTGTCAGTTAATCCAAGAAATACTATGTAACTAACTAACTTCTTATCTGAATGCAATATTTGTTTTTTACAACAGTTAATGTAATTGGCAGGCGGCATGATGTACTAGTTAAGGTTTTGGGCCAAGGACTTCAAACCCTCACTTATACCTCAATGATGAATCATTCTGAATGATGGTGACTTCGATCAAGGATCAAGTATCTATTTGGCACATTCATGGGCCTGCTTTATTCAAATATTTATGACTTTAAATGGTAACCTGTGGTACAATCTCAGCTGGTTTACCTTCATCTTACTGCCACCTACAAGCCTGTTATTGGTAGCAGCAGCTCTCTGTTTTTTTTGTGTTTTTGGTGGGCAGTGGTGTTTGTGGTTTGATTTTAGTTACTGTATATTTATTTATTTATTTATTTATTTAATCAACAGGAATAATGTGAAATTTGTGTGTATATTTTAATAATTGCTAGATGTTTGTGATTATTTTCATTTGTTGATGCTGTTCACTCAAGTATTTGTTTTCATGTTGTCACCTGTATATGTTCCCCTTTAAAATCTGCAGATGGAAATGTAGATATAAAAAATTTTGAAGCATGGGTTAGGCTATTGCATCCATGTGTAAAGTAAGCAGGCTCACATGTAAATGTAAATGATTTCGGGGAGCAGGGTGGGGTTGTCTTTTTTCAATGTCCATTGATGTATTTTACAATGGAGTAGCTAATGGGGGAGCTGCCTTTACTTCTCTCTCTCTCCCTTTTTGCTTCTACTCCTACGCTTACAGACACAGGGCCTGGTACAGGCATTTAAGGTTTACGGCACACTTGCTTGCCATTGAGCTTTGCAACTTTCTTGAGATTTGCTGTAGTATCTCTTTCCATTTCACACCTCACTGTACATGTCAAATATGATCACTTCTCTTTTTTCCTGTCCAGGATATCACCTTTTCATCAGTTGTCTGTCCACCCTATTGGTTAATGGTGCTGTTTGCATGGTCTGTCAAGTACTTCTACCCTTCTTAACTTGTATAAAGCCCATTGCTAGAGCAACGCACAGTATGTACATTACCATAATATTAACAAAAATAAACAAACAAAACACACAGGTTGTTTCTTTTTCTTTTTTCTATGACATCACCAAATTTCAGTCAAATCAGTCAAAGCATTTTTGAGATTTTGGGGTATTTTAGTTTTACTGTTGTTGGGGGTGTTACCCCTAAATAATGATAATGATTTTTTTTAGTAGATATCTACAGCACTAGATGTAAAATCCTGCGAAATTTCAGTTTTTTAACTAAACAGAAAATAGTATTTTTATTGACGAGTAAGTAAGTGAGTGAGTGAGTGAGTGAGTGAGTGAGTGAGTGAGTCAGTCAGTCAGTCAGTCAGTCAGTCAGTCAGTCAGTCAGTCAGTCAGTCATATATACTAGCTATGAAAGTCCGAGCTATTAAAAGCCCGGGGTCCTAGAAACTATTGCAATCGTCAGAAAAAAAACAAAATGCAGAGATATCAGGTAATTGAAAGGAATTACTCTGAACATCTCTCTCCTAGGAGGATTTGTTTTGCTGATGTGCTCGCATCGCTTGTGCATTAGCAGCAGGGGGAAAAGTAAAAGGATACCGTTTTGCCGATGTTAGTGGCTGAGCGACTTTGTCTTTCTTCTGAGGTTTCGTTTTGCTGATGTGCTGGCCTTGCTTGTGTTATTAGCGGCTAAAAGAGTTTTCTGTTTCCTCGCAGGCAGAACCCTTACCCAGACTCCACCTCTCACTTCCAGGCTGGACAGACACACACACTTCCATACGTAGACGTTTATATATACAGCATATATGCAGAAATAAATGGCTGGACACACAACGAAGATTTGCGGCAGTCACCTGTATAGTTTCCCTGGCTCCAAAGGGTTTAAGCTTTAGTACAATGTGTACAGGTTCGAGTCTAAAGTAGAACTGCTCAAGTATGGAGGATGAGGATTTTTTTATAGTTGGTTCCTAGGACACATTTGTGACAATGTATATAAAATGACTCACTCACTCACTGTTTCTTAGGATACAAGTTCTTCCATCATCTCAGTTCTAAACGTTAATGTTATTGGTTTGCTTTATTCTGGCGAAGCTAATGAAAATGGCCACTTCATTTGACACCACAATTTTTTCAAAGCACCCAAATGAAGGAGTACTTTTTACTATTAAAATATTGCAAAATGTGACAGTTCCCCAATAATGGAATAGTCCATCCAAAAACATTTTTTTTACCTACATGTTTTCATGGAGAACAAAGATGATCAGTTATCCAGTTGTACACTCACAATGTCCATTACCCATGTATAAATACAGTTAAATAAATGGAAAATGACAGTAGTACACAAAAGGGAAGCATGTTCAAGCAAATTTGAGCTTTTGACTTGAAGATCTGGCTGGCACCCTCATTCATTGCTCAATTTCCTCTTCACTTTCCATTAATGAGATGTTTGCTGTATAGTCCAACTTGCAGGGAGGACTTGGGGTTTGTCACAGGATTGGCACTCCAGCCACTGTAAAAAAAAAACAAATGAAAAACCTCACACTGTTCCAGTGTGGTGCTGAGGTGTCACTTGTTGCAATTCTGAACTCAGGTCCCAATCTGGGTGGTTCGCTGTGTGTTGGGTGCGGGAGCACATTGTAATCAGTGCATGCTTCCAACTTCTTCCTTCTCCTCCTTAGATGTAGCACGGAGGAGTTCTGTTTGAAGACTTCTCAAGTGAAACAAACCTGTCAATTATTAGTTCTATGGAACAAAGTGGCATATTCTCCAAATTCACCATGGAGTTGGCTAGTTTAAATTTAAGTGTAATGGTAAAGTAATAAGCCAAGTGTTTATCATTAGAAGAAATTGCTGTTTTGGTAAAATCATTATTTTAAACAACTTCCTCCTCAAATTTTAATAAAGATGTGCCTCCAGGTTTAACTAATGTGTGCCTGGGAGGTGTTTCTTGGTTTTTGTTTTATTTTTACCAGTGATGCTAGACTTTCTGATTATTTTCTTTTTATTACTTGGTGACTTTGGTCATTTGTTGGGGTTTAATTGCAGTGTTTCCTGGAAGGCTGACATTTCTCTGAGTTTTGTCCTTCTGATGGTTTCAAGGCCTCTCCTGATTTGATAACTTTTGGTTTTACTTTTTCTTTTCATTACTTTGTGCTCTTATTTGTATACAACTGTTAGTTTAGGTGTTTTTTTCTTGATATTGTTTGAAATTACCTGTTTAAGCTTCTTGAACCTCTTGATTATCTCTGAAACTTTGAGTCCCACTTCTAGGATTGTAACCTGCAGTTCAGCTGTATCTGTAAAATACAGCTTTTGGTTATTTTGTACCAGAATCCCATGGCAGTGCTACACTATATCTCTGCAATTTACAGTTTTGATTATACAGTATTTCACATTTGTCTAACGTCTATTATTGGTAAAGTTAAACTAATTGATCTAAATAAATGTTCCTACCTGGCTTTCCACATAAAGTACAACCTGGAGACAGTTTTTCATGTTGCCCTAAAGATGATTTGGTGGACATAACAAAGAACTAGGAGACATTAGCACTTCTTATGGAGCTGGAATGTCCACAATTAGGAAGTTACATTGCTGATTTTTGTTCCAGTTGTTTATTTGCCTGCGTTTTAATTGATAAGCATTTCCTCTTCAATTTCTGGTACAGATGAACTTACTGATTTTCCTGAGGTGTAACTTGCAATTAGGTTTTCACATCTGGACTCTTTTATGTGTTCTATGGTTGATGTATCTTAGGTGTAACAGTGGGAGGAATTTCCATTTTTGATTTCCTTCACCGGCCATCATACAATTAAGAAGTTTTCCTCTCCGGTTTCCCCTAAATCACTGAACTTGGCAGTGTGGCAGATGTGTTAGTAGGAGTTGTTTCCTCTATTTTCAGTTTTTAAGCTTGCCAGTAACACTATGGTGTAGCATATAAATATTTTTACAAATAAAATATAGTTGAGTTGCTGTCAAAAGTTTGGCTTGAACCCAGGTGAGCAAGCTGCTGATTCTTTAGTTTAAAAGGTTTATTGACCTGCCATTTGAACCATAATTTATGTGGCATTCAAAACACATCAAGTGTAATTGACCAGTCACACAAGCAAAACTTAAAGCATGGTTAAGAAAAAAGAACTTACTGACAATATGTGGCTCAGGAGAAGGCAGTTTGATGAACCATGACTTTGGCATTCTTCGTGTTTCTGAGTCGTGACTGATATCAGCTTGAGAAGCCTTCATATTCATGCAATTTCTATCACATAGTTTCATGCGCTGACATTCCCCACGTCGACCAACAAGTACCACAGCTGTAATTAGACGCGACTGTTATCCCTCCTTTCTGAAAGTCATCATTCTTCTGCAGCCCATCCATGTAGCTGTACCATTACATTCATATCTAATCGGATTTCACATGTATCTGTGAAAAGTGGCCCCAAAGGACCAGATTCAAATATTCAAAGCCCTTTTGAAAGAATCTCTCAGGATGGTTCCTTTTATCTGTTTAAATATTAAGGTTATTTCAGTATTCATGTCCTGTCAGTGGGGACCCTTCAAGGACTAACTGTTCAGGCTTTTACAGACTGACAGTGTCTCCCCCCCTAAAACCTGCAGACCCTGGTTATACAGTGAAGCTTTTTTCTACGATTCTGTTTTAAAAGTAAGGCAGTAAAATAATTTAAAACAAGCGACACTGCTGCACATGACTCTTGAGGTATGCATTCACATTCACTTTTGAGTTCTTTGCAGGGCATAGTGGGTGTTGCACAAGCTTTAACTGAAGCTCATCCCAAGGAATTATGTCTGAAGACAGAAAACAGATAAATTCTATCATTTTCAGACTAATTTGCTGCTTTAATTGTTTTAAATAATAATAATGATTACTTATGGCTTTTATAAAGTAAAAAGTAAAAAAAAAAACTTTTTGACAGTATCATAAAAAAAATCCATAACTAGCTGAAAATCTCAGTGACAAAAATGTAGTCCTACACTTAGGAAGTAAAAGCATTTAATCAATTTTCCTAATTTAGGAAACTTCCTAACTACATTATTATTTAGGAGAGCTTGTGAGCTGTCCTAACTTGGCTAGGCGCTGCCAAAAGATGCCGTTCAGGAAAAGATCAGCATGCATATCATGGGAAAGGCTGAAAGGCTGGGAAAACCTGGACAACAATAACCTTGTAAAAATATATATTTTTGACAGAGTTGGAATAATATTTGTAACAAATCTTTTACGTTCTGTGACCAATATATTTATACGGAGAAGCCATGCGCTGTCAGACGAAATGAAAGTGCTGGTAACATTACTTTTTTGTCCATAAGGGAAATTCATTTGTGATTTGTGTATGTCACAACCTTGCATTTCTAAAATTTTGCCCCAAAACTTTGCAAGTCCTTATAATATGTGAGGTATTGCACAGATTCATACTTTTCCCCATGACTCCACATGTGCTAATATTAAAGCAAGCTGTGTTTATGCAAATCAGCATGCATAAAAATCATTGCCTCAAATATGAATGAGCACTCACTTGTGAACCAAAGCGATATCGCAGTATCAACACACAGGTTGTCATGGTTTCAAACTGGACTGTAGTAGGCAGCATATTACCCTTAAGATAAGCGGACTGCATAGTGAAATGTCAAGTAAGTATGCTGAGCTCTGCAATCCACAAACCCCTGGAACACTCTTGTTACACTTTACAAGACCAGGAATTAGAGTCTTGCAGAATAAAACAGGGTATCATGGAGATAGACAGATATGTCATGCAACTCTTGAAGATGATCAGGAACACAGCAATAGAGAACGCAACTTGTAGCCGTGGCTATTCAGTAACCATTACATAACAAGACACTTCCTGTAGTTATAACATTGACCAGGTGAGTCTTCTGAAAATATGGCTTTGAATCATTTATTTTTAAATAATATGCCCATAATCAGCCTTAAATTTCATTGGGGTATGTCTTGGCCTTTCAATCTTGGTCCTTGTTGCAGTCTCATTCTTGAAGAAGCTGCGATCAAGTGGAAACAATTATGTGCAGCTTCTTCTTCTTTGTCTTCTTCTTCTTCTACTATTGCTTTAAATATTATTATTATTATTATTATTATTATTATTATTATTATTATTATTATTATTATTGTCTTTTTGGTGCATTCTTAGGAGTAGTATCAGAAAACTGCAAAACGCTATCAGTGACAATTTGCACATAGGGGTGCTGCGAAATCGTAACACCATTCATTGTTATATGTGGCCTTCTACCCTTTGTTGGGACTAACAGTAGGATGCCTCATATTTACTTTTAATGTCCTAATGATAATTATAATATATATTGCACCTTAGCTTCAGGCAGGAAAATATCGGTAGCAAGGATCAGTCAGTCAGTCAGTCATTGTCCAACACGCTATATCCTAACACAGGGCCACGTGGGTCTGCTGGAGCCAATCCCAGCCAGCACAGAGTGCAAGGCAGGAAAAAATACCTGGCCTGGGCGCCAGCCCACCGCAGGGCACACACACACACCAAGCACACACTAGGAACAATTTAGGATCACCAATCCACCTAACCCGCATGTCTTTGGACTGTGGGAGGGAACCAGAGCATCTGGAGCAAACCCACGCAGACACAGGGAGAACACGGAAACTCCATGCAGGGAGGACCAAGGAAGCAAACCAGGTCTTAGCGAGGATCAACAACATTGAAATCTTTCAACATCAAACGATTATCCTATCATGACTACTGCAAACAATAAGCAAGTGCTCCAATTTCAGAATTTCAGAAAGAAGAACAACAGGGCATATACAACATTGGATACAAATAATATCTAAATAAAATACTAAAGACAAAGACAGGATATTCAAAGCATTGAAATAAAATAAATGACAATAAACCAGAATAAAATACACAAATATGAATGCAACAAGAAAATCTTGAACAAATAGCAAAATATCTGGTACAAACAGAAATCTTCCTGGGCATCTGGACAGAGGGGTTAAACTGATAAAAGTGTCAGAAAATCAGGATAAGTTAAACGCCTTCCTGAACAACTGATCTGATCTCATTAATTTAGGGATGTCATTCAAAAGTATGGGTGCTATAGAGCTGAGGGCTCTCTCACCGATAGAATGCAGGTTAGTTTGGAGCACAACAAAAGTGCCAGAATCAGTGGATTTCAGTGGGCCAACAGGAGTGTAGTGATGGAGGAGGTTACTGATGTAGTCCAGTGCAAGGCCAAGTAAACCTTTATGGTTTATTAATGGAATTTTGCATATACTGACTGATGCAGAGCAGGATGGTTGAGATGGGCCTGCTGTTGAGTTCTCAATCAGCTGGAGCTGCAGTACCAAATTAGAAGGCAGTTGATATGAGATATAATAAAAACATGGCCAAGTTTCTTAGCATTGGAAAAGGAGAGGAATGAGTGAAAATGGCATAGGTGGAAGTAAGAAAGTTTCTTAATGTGATAAATGTGGGTAGAATAACAAATGAAGGAATCAAAAATGACACCAAGATTCCTAGCAGAAGAACAACATTTAAAGACACCATTACCAAGAGCGATTAATAAGGAGCTTATGTTCTTAAGTGCCAATTAACGTGACTTTGTTTTATTTTACATTTTTAATTGTAAAGAGTTACTCTGGGGTAGGACAAATCCTTACTCTAGTCAGACATTTGGTGAAATTCCTAGGAGCAATTCTGAGATGCTTGATAAATATGGTTACTGGTCTGAGAATCTGAGTTTTTAAGTTTTATAATTATTTTGTGTCCAGAATTGCTTCTGGAAAAAAATAATATATTTTAAAGTTAGTTTATTAATAATGTCCTGTGCTGTTTTGTGTTTTGCCTTTGTCGTTGTCATGCCATTTTTGGGTGCTTTTTATGGTGGTTGCTACACTGTTTATGGTTGTTATGATTCATACTTTTTATTAATTTTTTTGTGAGTTTTTCTGAATGCTTACTATACATGTGTTGATTTAAGGACTTTGGTATCAAAGAATTCTGATTTTAACACTAGTTTTTGGTTTAATTAATACAGTAGGTTTAAAAAATTAACTATTTTTAGCCTCTTGCTGCAACTGCATCTTTGTTTCTCTCTGGCTTCCGTCATTTCAGAGAAAATATATAGGATGTTTCTGACAAACCCAAAATAATTATCCCATCCCACAATAGAGGTAAAAATCTTTGCCTAGTTCTTAAAGAGCATTTTTTCAGACTGGAGAATTTTTGGGATATTTTTATTCTACCACCATTTTGTGTCATTTACATGGTTGTCTCTGGAGAAAGAATTAAAAGCCACAGTCTCAGACAGTTAAGTTTGCCATTTTTCCATAGATGTACTTTTCATTTTTAGTTGCCTGACAACTGTAATTATTTTACAGTCACCTGATGCCATTTTACTCATTTAACATCTGTATTCTAAAAAACTTTTCATGTAAACTCAGTATTGAGTCATTAAATGTTTTATATCCTTCTGTTTGCATATTTTACACTTGTTAATGTGTCTCAGTTAAGCTACCTTAAGACCACCCCAAAGTGAAGTTTTGTTAGTAGGTTACATTACAAAGATAAATAAACTCTTTACTGATGCTTTGTAAGTGTTATGAAGAGCCAAAAAAGTATTTGTTACACGATAGTAAATGAGTAATCGATGCATTTTGCAGTACTGAAACTAAAGTGTTACTGACTAGACTACTGAAAGTCTTCTTGTCTTATTAGCAACCAAAAACCTTTCAGTAAATGAGAGTTTAATGAATTGCTGATGCAGCAAATTTTTATATTTCACTTTTCAGTACTGATAACATCTCTGCTTGTTAGATGTTAAAGCTTGTTCTGTTCCCATGATGCTACATAGTGATGCACATAACTTTTGACCCATGGGCACAAATTAATCTTACATTAGTAGCAAACAAGTCAAACAGTGAGGCAGCAATGATATTCTGGGCCTACCACCTATTTTAGTTTAGTCTAATTCCTGAATTACAACTTCATTCTGACTGCCTGGAGATTTATTGAATGTTGTTGGGCTGAAGTTTTCCATTCAGAGTTTTCGGTGTCAGCAACCAACTTTTGAAGCCAACTCAATGATCACAATTTGCAGTCAGAACAGACCTTTAACCTCATTTCTCTGCGTTCATGAAGCTATAGCAGTCAGCAAATTATTTTTTGAGATCAACTTTCTGGATAAGATGTTAAACCAGCTTTGCTTTTTCCATGAGTCTAAATAATCCTATTCTGTTTCCCAAGAAGCATAAAGGAATTAACCTGGCATCCTGGCATCTATTTCCTACTCACCATCACAACAATAAACTCATAAGATGAAAATCTGCATTATTGTATAAAAAAAAATAAAATTGAAATTCCACTCCATTCTATTTATTTATTTATTTATGCACCAGCAGACATCCACCAGTATTTAAACATGCTTAATGACAGGAATGTTTTCCTCTGGTTAGGGAGCAAATACTCTCTTAAATAACTGAATTTAAAGATTTCTCAGAGGCATTGAAGTCCCAATCTTTGAATGCACTTCCATCTGCATTATTATAAGTCTTTCAGTTTATAAATCTAGATAGACAGTTTTCCTTAGATGTCTCTAACAAGCTTATATAAAGATGAATAAGAAATAGTGATTGACATGAATTTAAGACCACCAGCAAGCACCCACCAAAATGACAGACAGACAGATACAAATTTTTGGTTCTCAAACATGTCAATATATCAAATAAAGAGAAGGAAAGAATTACATTGTAGCCAGTCTGCAGTCTTCTGTGAAGTGTGTTTACAGCTCACAGTCTGGGGGTGCATATTAACCGGAGTCTAGGGAATCTATTCAAAAGTGAAAGAAAGATTACTGCTTAGAAATATAAAGAAGATTTTGATTCATCATGTCGCACCATTGGGAAATTACTTATAGGCAAAAATTGCATTATTAACCACAATACCAACCCCAAACACAATACAAACACCATAAAGACAATGCAGGAGTGTAAGTTTGTAAAAGTAAGATATATCACAGCCTTGGTCCTCAATATAAATGAAGTTGACAGAGTTAGTCACTGTGGTAAGTTCAGTATTTAACAATGGGCCCTTTGCCTATTTAAAAATCCTATTTGCTGTATTTGTTGTAGGAAGTGTCCACATATCATGATTTGTTATGATTCTGAGTCATCAAAGGCCACCAGTGTGCACTGTATTTCCGTTTTTAGGTCCCCTTCCAATGTTACCAAAGGTGTGGTCTCTGAGGTTGGACCCATGCATAGTCGATGTGACAGGACAGAAAGACAGTTATGAGTGCAAATCCTTATCCGATTTACCAATAACAAATCTCTGAAGTATTCTGTTTTTATTGTTGTGCTCTTTTCCTGTGTTCTTTTGTTTTTGACCCTCTTTTTCCCTCTAACACAATTATTGTCTCTCATAATGAGCTTTATTTTATTTGTTTTTTATGCGCATCTCCCGGATTTTGCTCAAAACTGTCTGCCAGATTGCTGACAGAATAGCATCAGTCTTCATAAGTGAAATAGGGAGACAGCCAGCAAAACGTTTCAAGGAGCATGTTTGAACCATTAAAATCAAAGGCCTTACAAAGCCTATTGTAGCGCACTTCACATCCCTTGACTGCTGCCACACTAACAGATAGATCTCATCATTTTAGGGTCCCCAATACCAAAAACATAGATGATGGGTTGTGTGTCTGTCCATTCATGTGTGTGTCTGTGTGTCACAGCTTCTTGAGGATGGTCAAGAGTTAAAACAGCTGGACGGAAAAATGACCAAACTCAAAACTTAAGGCAGTTATGAGATGACAATGTGCTGAATAATTTTAAATCCAAATCGTGCAAGAGAAAGAGGAAGTCTAGTGGAACCCTCAAATACTGTTATTCCTCAATTTACTTATGAATTGTTCATGTCAATTGCTATCTGAATGACCTATTTTCTGCAGTGGGCTGGCGCCCTGCCCGGGGTTTGTTTTCTGCCTTACGCCCTGCGTTGGCTGGGATTGGCTCCAGCAGAACCCCGTGACCCTGTAGTTAGGATATAGCGGGTTGGATAATGGATGGATGAATGACCTACTGTATTTTATGATTAGAACGATTAGCATCAGAGCGGTAAATAATTACTGAAATGTTCTAGAATACTTTGGGTAACTGGGTTCCTAGGGTGTAAAGCCTACTGGCGCTCATGTCCACATTTTTTGATGTCTTGTGAGATGTCAGTAACAACCCATTATCAGTTCCCAAAGCTTTCTTCAAGGCTTCCTAGCTCCCATTTCATGTATTTGTTAAATTCTACCAACAGCATATCAGGTTCACTGACCTTGCTGTGTTCTTTCCTAAGGCCTTCAAAGACACTTTTTAAAGAAAAACAGAAGCTAAGCTCATTCACAGCCTGAGATCACATATTTTACTAGGTCTACTTTTTATTGTCTCCCTTCCTCTTCTCTCATGGCAGCTTTTTCTTACCTACTTTCACATTTCCTCCTTTCTTTTGTCCTTATTTATTTCCCTTCTCCCCCTCCTATAAATGTTCCTTGCTATACAACTGAAATGTTGTTTTTTTAACCTCCTTTCCTTTTCAACATGATTGAAGCTGTATCTAGTCACTTGGGCAGGGAAACAGACAAAAAGCAAATCAAAAGACATGTTATGGCAAATCATGCCAGAAGCTTGGAAAGATTTTTAAAATAATTACTTTAAAATATTATACAGTGGTGCACCAAAGCAAATTAGTTCTGTTCTGAAGGCCATGCAAAATAATCTACTTAATATATATATATATATATATATATATATATATATATATATATATATATATATATATATATATATATATATATATATATATATATATATTGTGAACTTTGCCGACACAGATAGATGGACATGTTGTTTAAAACCACCACACGCTTATTTACACCAGTATCTACAATACTATGGTCACAAAGACCCAGTCCAGTGGTCACACAGACCTTAATCACGTGCACAAAACCCCAAATCCCACACAAAGTCCTGGCCACAATGCCTTTCTTCAGGCCGCCTCCACTCTCTTCTGCTTCGTCCTCCTTCCACCCGACTCTCGCCTCGAATGAATGGAGACGGCTCTTTTTATAGAGGACCCGGATGAGCCAAAGGTGTTCCCGGCAATCTTCTTCTAGCCACGCCCCACCGTGGCGGAAGTGACGGCTGTCCTCCCGGCTGCTCTCCGGGCGCCATCATAAATCTTCCCCCCAGCACTTCCGCCACACCAGGTCCCCAAGGCACTGGGGCGCCTCCTGGCGGTGACCACGGGCCCCTACAGGGAAAGGCTTCCATGCCCTTGACCCGTGGCCCCCAAAGCAACCCGGAAGGCAAACCCCACGTGATCCAGGCAGGGCTCTGACCCTCTTCCGGTCCCTCCTGGCGTCCCGGCCGGGTCATGGCCCCTGGCATCCCTGACAATATATATGTATATATATATATATACACAGTATATTACTCTTTATTGTTTTAATGATCATTTGTTTTTATTCTGATGCCATAGCATTTTTCAAGACTAACTAAACTCTTACTGACTAGAAAACGTAGCTTTAAAAAATTTCTTGACTGATTTTTGCACAGCACTATACTTACATAGATAGGCCTCTACCGCTTACCAATAGCTTATAACACTTTGATTTACATTAAGTGCTTTTTGTTAAAGGTGAAACTATGAAGGCTTAGTTTAAGTGACAGACATTAGACGCTGCCAAGAAAAGTGAACATCTTCCAAAAGAAAGTGGGTTTATGAATGTGTGCACCTGAGGATGAGACAGATTCCTTCTATGAAGCCTCTTCTGATACGCACATTTGAAGTAACTTGATTCTATTCCCCTTTGACTAAAGGAGCTCTGGCTGAGTAATTTCTCAACTGCCCAAAGTCATTATGCTACTCTCCTTCATCTTACACCTCTGTAAATGTCAGACAGGAATACATTTTATTTGAACAGATACCGTCACTGTGAACAGGCAAAAAACTGTTCTTTGCCTCTGTGTGCTTTCCACTAATATGATTTGTTGAGTAAATTGTCCCATTAATCTGTTTCTGTTTGACAGAGCGAGTGGAAAAAATAAAGAAAAAGGTGCTCGTCCTGTGAAGGGCCCCTCAGAAAGTAACACAACTCAAGGTAAACAGTTATTACTTCAGGGTACAAGGCGGCCCACGTAAAAGTGAGCAGCTCGATGTATAGAGCTGTAACTGTCATAATCCCCGTGATATCAGAATGACAAATGAGCTCCCGCTTCCGAGGCCACATGTGCAGAACTTACAGCTTGCTTTTTATTTAAAAGTGTAAGAAGGGCAAGGACATCACACGGCCCATTACTGGGCTGTACTGGCAAACAGAAGTCACCTTTTGTTCTGGTAGCACACAACAAGATCCCTAAAGTCAAGTTTAGTGATCCTTGCAGGCAGCTTTCCCAGGAGAATGAACAGATGGTGCCATTTAGCAAAAGTTCACTGAAATTTGGATATTTTTACCCATAAAAGACCTTTTCTATGCACAAACCACATTGAATTCACTGAATTTCTCTGTAAATTAAATTTGATTGTACCCCTGTGCCAGGAATCCAAAATGCTACTAAAGCAGAAATATGGGCACCTGCTTTGCATTTAGTATAAAGTCACATTTTAGAAATGCTTAATGGGAAGAAATACAGGATGCAAGAAAAATGAAAGAAAATTAAACATTTCTATTTGAAATGTCAAAAATGTTCAGACTTTAAGAAATACCTTCCTTTGCTCAAGACTTACAAAATGAAACTGAGAAAATTAAACAGAATGGAAATGGAACAATTTTATAATGTCGAATGTTATAAATTGCTGTTTCTAGTTAACATTTAAGTCCCCCAGAGCTCAATTGAGAGAATAGACTCTAATGTTTTCTTGAGTGGCTCTTATACTTATTGACTACTTTTTTATTCTCTGAACTTACTTATCTATTAATGTAGGGCCACCAGAAGCTGAAACCCATGGTAGTCAATGGATTGTCATGCATGTGAGTTTAATGAATTTTTCATGGGGGTCGCTGTAAGGACGCATGAGGACAGGGATAAAACAGAGTTGTCTATTGCCTCTTCTATATTCACTGTACCTTACAGTCTGGAAGAAGAACATTAATGAGACACTTGTTGACATGGTGTTGTGGAAAAAACTTCCCTCCATTTTCAAAGAAGTCAGTCACAGAGTCAGATAAAAATGTAAAAAAATTCTTTATTTGCACACATATATACAAAAATTTCTTGATCCATGGATTGAGCAATTAATTAAACAATTCATTCACTTTTCTACTTTTCTATTCTCATTACCATATCTAATACATCACGTCATCTGACTTTTAATACACAGAATTCTGTCATCTTAACCAATCAACTACAGCCACCAGTAAATTGTATACATGTTGATTCTTCCATTATTGTAAGAATTGCTTTGTTATAGGGGTGTCCTACAGGTTTTCCCATTGATCTTATCACCGCTTCTTAATAGGGGTGTTTGGGTTTTGTCACTAGTTTGTCCTCACTATTTAAGAGGCTGTCCATTACACATCTACAGTACTTCATTTTAACTTTAGTAACTACTTTGGTGGCTTATCTAAGATGAGACCCTTTTAGCTACCTTCAGTCCTTTTCCTTATGTTTTAATTATTTTATTATCACAAGTTCATATGTAATAATTTGTAAACATTATATATTAACTAAAATCCTATAATGGATGCCAACCAGTCATCCAATCATGCCTGTTCTGATCTCTCAGGATATAAAGAAAGCCTTGACAGGAGGGAGGAGAACATAAAAATGGACACTTGATGACATCACTGCCAAGCAATCAGCTAATCATGCCTTTTTCAGTCTCTTAGGATATAAACACAGCCTTGACAGAAGGGAGGAGAACTTGAAATTGATGGACCACATCCAAGGAATAAACAATTGCTGTACAAGCAAATAGAGTTTCTTGCAGATTCAAATTGCTTCTTTGTCTCCCATTTAGGCAAAATAAATGTGGTCTCTCCCTGGAGCCCCAAATCTCTGAGATTGTCTCTCTTGCCTGTTTCCACACAATGATATGTATGAATTAAATTAGTTCATCTCAGATCACATTAACTTAAGACTGGACAATTTAGATTTTGCTGTGTACAAAAACTGTTAGGAAATACACTTATCCCATGATATAATTTGTATTGCGATTCAAACTGTACAATACACTATTCCCACTTTCATAAAAGTCACGAAATTAAATGTTCAGTGTTACTTTTATCTGCGGTGGGCTGGCGCCCTGCCTGGGGTTTGTTTCCTGCCTTGAGCCCTGTGTTGGCTGGGATTGGCTCCAGCAGATATAATATAAAGTTTCTCAGGGGCAAAACCACGAAATTTAAACATATCTTTTATTTTCTGAGTTAACATGGCTGCCTTTTATTTCCTGTTTGAATGCCTTACTGACCTATTAGCTGTGGTTACTGACTAAATCTATAAAGAACTCATAATGTTATATTTCTGTTAAGGAAAAACTTGAATAACGAAATTCTGCATAAAGGTGAGACCTCTCCGCAATATTCCCTGCAGCTGAATACATTTACACAGTGAGTACAGACACAAGCAAGCACTTGGACTAGCTGCTTCTCTGAGGGCTTCTGTTGTAAGACTCACTACTGTATAATCCCTCCTTGCTGAAATGAACTCCTATTTCTGACTCAGTATGAGGGAACAATTTATTAATTTTTCAAGGACTTGTTCTAATAGCATTGATTTGTGAGATCTGCCATTACAGCAACTTGCTGGTCCCTGAAGCGTTTGAGTATATCATAAGATCTGTTCAAATATAGAAAGTGTGTGCTTAGGTAGTGCTAATCGATCAGAAAGAAGCCTGTAAATTAAGTGGTGCATCTATAAACGATCACGATTGGCTATACTCATCAGAGAATGAAAATCACTGAATTACGTGTGTGTATACGAAACATGTAACCTGCGGTCCCAGCCAACTTTCACATATAGCAGCTTCGAGGTTTTGCACCAGCAACTTTCACCTTCACATAATATGCAGATGGTGAATGTTGGTTTTGTGAAAGTGCAAGTGCATAGATTTTCAATCACATTTTAAAATCCTTTTTTGTTTTCATGAAGTAATGTCATACAATACACAATAAAAGGCCACACAATGATGGAGGGAATAGGTTCAGATGTGTTTAGTGCATCAATCTGTTCCTTAATCTGTACTGTTGATGTCCACTGTTAATAATGAATTTTTAATAGTTATTTTTTGCTATTCTAAAAATGTCTATTCACCCTTCCATTCATTTTTGAACTCTCTAAATCCAGTACAGGGTCAGAAGTAAATTTATTTCAGCAAGATTTCATTGCAAGTCAGGAACCAGTTTCACACAGGACCCCATTCTATAACAATGTACACTCACATGTCTAGTCCAGGATACTTCCAAGTGCACCCACAACAGACTGGCTGAACTGGTTCTTACTCTCAGTTCCTTTTGTTTGGAGTATGGCATTTTTCATCAGGGCTGGAATGAGACCTGGCTGTATATAATACATTACAAAATAATTTATAATAAAGCTCTTTACCAGGATTTTATCACTTCTAGTTCCCCATTATAAGGAATGACATTTTAGTTTTTCTTGAGCTTTTTTAACTTGTTCATAATCTGTTTTGGAACCAAGATGCCCAGAATAATTTGAGAAGACTTGTGAGCAACACACATGACAAGATGTGTGACCCACAGCATGTGAATATGCAAGCGCACCTCGCTGCAGCCTGCAGATCAGCCCAGTGCCCATTAATTGGCTACCATAAGGACAGTATATAAAGTATATATATAAAGGATAATTTTATATAAAAATATATATATTTTTTAATATTTGATTTGATAAATTGTGTTAATTGCCTTTTTTTATGACCTTTGGTGATCAGAGTGCAGTGTAAGCCATTATACAGTGCCCATGGTGGAATTTTCAGGTTCAGGGCCATGCTCAAGGGCCCAACAGAGTAGGATCCCTTGCAAGATACCAGCGCAGATCCATAGCCACACACACATTATATATATATTATGTACATTTTATCTATACTAATAAAAGGAAAAGCCCTCACTGACTCAGTCACTTACTCACTCACTCACTAACTGACTGACTCATTCATCACTAATTCTCCAACTTCCCATGTAGGTAGAAGGCTGAAATTTGGCAGGCTTATTCCTTACAGTTTACTTACAAAAGTTAAGTAGGTTTCATTTTGAAATTCTACACGTAATAGTCATAATGGTCGATAACGGTCGACAAGGTCCGCCATGTTGAACTTTCTTATTTATGGCCCCATCTTCACGAAATTTGGTAGGTCATTTCCCTGCGCTAACCAAAACCGATGTACGTACTTATTTCCGTGGTATGACGCCACTGTCGGCCGCCATATTGAACTTTCCAACGTCACTAATTCTCCAACTTCCCGTGTAGGTAGAAGGCTGAAATTTGGCAGGCTCATTCCTTACAGCTTACTTACAAAAGTTAAGCAGGTTTCATTTTGAAATTCTATGCGTAACGGTCATAAATATATAGTGAACCTCGTACCCTGGCACAGACAGACGCGGAGTTCAAAAGTCCAAAAACACACACTTTATTACCCAACACCCACTGACAGAGCAAACAGTACAAAATTCACCAACAAAGTTCTCTTTCTCTCGCTTCTTCTTCTTCCGCCTCGACTCCTCATCCACATGCTCCATCCTCTGCCTCCCAACTCTGTCTCTTGAGGGGAGTGAGGCGGCCTCTTTTATACAGCACAGTGCACCAGGTGCTCCCCAATTAACATCCGGCCACACTTCTGGGTGTGGAAGAAGCACTGCATACCCCAGTTCTGGGGCTGCCCAGGCGTACCCTGGGGGTGGCCACGTCGCTCCACAGGGTTGGGTTTGGGCAGCCCTCTTATGTTCCAGGGAACATACTACCCTCCTCCCAGTCCTTCCCTTCTCACTAAGTCCCAGTGGGGCAAGGTCTCTGGACGTCTGTCACAATATATATCGTGGGAGGTTAGCCCGGACACGAACAGGCAGACACTGAACGTCTCGAAAATATACACTTTATTCATAATAGTCCTGCACACAACACAGTGCCCATGCACCAAACACCCTTCAAAAGTCCCCATCTTTTGTTTGGACTTCCTTCTGCTGCCTTTTCACCTCTCCTACCAAGCGTTGCCTTCTTCCTCTGGCTCTCTTGCTCGAGGGAGGTGGTCTATTTTATAGCCACCTGGATGTGTTCCAGGTGCTCCATGGCAGACTTCTGGCGGTAGTTCCAGGTGTGGCGGAAGTGCTGACATCCAGGGCACCACAATCCTCCAGGTGCCCCCCTGTGGTGGCCATGGGCCCCAATAAAGTTGAGCTTTAATGCTCTGTGGCCCCAATACAGACCAGGGTGGCTGCCCTCTCGTGGTCTGGGGGAGGTATAGTCCCTCTCCTGGTCCTTCCAGGTGTCCCGGCTGAGCATAATTCCCAGCCATCTGCCACAATATTTATATATACAGTATATACATACACCCAAACACAACAGACACCAGGCTCCAGGAGCGCAGTACACCAAGCACAGTATTTACAACACACAGTATTTTCTCTCTCTCTCTCTTCTGTCTCTTGCCTGCCTCCACTCCTCCTCTAGTAAGTTTTCTCCTCCACCTTCCAACATAGGCTGTCAGAGTAGTGTCAGCTGGCTCCTTTTATAAGGCATCTGGATGTGCTCCAGGTGTCCAGTAATTTTCTTCTGGCACTACTTCCAGTTGTGGTGGAAGTGCTGCAACAAAGGGTTCAGCCTTTCCTGCAGTGCCCCCTGGCGGTGCCCAAGGAACCTAACAGGGCTGCACCAAACTCCAACGCCCATATGGTGCCCTTTGGGTGTCCGAGGCACTGCTACAACCCAGGGGAACTGCCATCTATTGCTCTGGGGGAGGTAATGCCCCAAATATCTTCTCTCCACTATATATATAAGGGGCATACCAGCTCCCAAAACCCAACACAGACAGATGCAGGACACAAGTTCAACAAGAACACATTTTTTTATTTTGCCCTTAGAAAATGCTTCTATCATTTATCACCTTCTCAGGACAGTTATAAGTACAATAAACAGAACACAACAATGTCTTATCTTCTTCCTTCTTCTTCTCTCTCTCTTTCACCAAGCTTTGTCCTCCACCTTCTGACTCTGGTTCCTGGAGCAGTGGCGGCAGGCTCCTTTTATGGCACACCCAGGAGCACTTTAGGTAGTCCATTAGCATGATACGGACATACTTCTGGGTGAGATGGAAGCCTAATGTAGTAGGACTCTGTAACCCCTGCAGCATCCCCTTGCAGAACCCATGGAACCCAGTAGGGCTGTGGCAAATTCCAACTCCCCTGAAGCCCTATGGGTATATATATACACACACACAGACACACATACCAATGCATACAGACCCATCTCTATACTTCTTGTATACATTAAACTATTGATGTATATATTTGCACTTAAGAATGTGCACTAACACATATATTCATGAAAATCTCATATTTTTGTTTGTAAACATAATTTCTGAAGACAAACTTACATAATCTTTGTATTTTTCTAGCATTAAATTTTGAAATCATATTTTAGCAATAAGGAAAATATTCAAGTCTTAACATTTATGGACTTGAGGGTTATTTTTACCCCAGGGTTAGGTTTTTAAGACTAAGGTTGTGAAAAGAGAGACAAACCCCATGAATATAAAATATCTTTTAACATTAGGGATATTCTGGAGATTTGGGAACTTAAAGATATTTAGACCATATAATTAGAATCTTTAAGATGATGGTTGGGTAAGGTGTAAATAAGCTCAATAAATTTCAAATACCTTCTAACATAAAGAAAAATCATACTGATTTTAGCATTATGGACTTCAAAGTTACTTTGGTAACACATAAGGTGTTATGAAATTATAACTCTTACAGATTAAAAAAAATAACAATAACATTAAGGGTCACACGCTTATAAAGTTTAGCATCGGGGTTCACCATTAGTTTACAACCAAAAAAATAAAGTGCTTGAAGTTTACATTGAAGGTAGGATGAATTATAAAAATAAGAAAATTTGAAAGATTAAAATCATTAGGTCTCACAGACTAATCCAGATTGTGTCAACCACAATTGAATAATGCAATAGGTTAATTCTGCAGACCAATATTAAGGTTTTATAAGATCCAAATTAATATCTATCTCAAAAAACCTGGAACTTAAAACCATGATTAATTCAGATAAAACTCTTAAAATCTTTATTAAAAATCTCTTGTACCCAAACTGGCCTGTATGTGAGTGTTAACATGCTTGAGTAGATCTTGCGATGGACTGGTTTCCGGTATAAGGCTTTTTCCCCACCTTGTGACTATGGTTGCTACTCTAGACTCCAACTTTCCTGTAACCCTGAATTAAGCTAAGCAGTTTTCTGAATGTTATGCTGCATCATAATGTTGATCTATCTATGTGGACTTTGTAGTCAAGAGAATTCCATGACAAGTCAAAATGCATTCTGAGGTTTCTGACACCTACTAATGCCAGTACTCTAATCAGTTCACTTCCAGCCCTGAATCAAACCAGACTGGCTTACAATAGAATATAATATATATTATTGATTTAAACAATTTTTTTTGGAATTGAATGTGTCAAATAAATAAGAGTCTTGGAATGTTGTTTTCATCTCTGAATATGGGTGCTCTAATATAAATATTGTAAGGACTTTTTTTTCCCTTCTTTGAGATGCATGCTAAATGGGCTAGATTTCCAGGTGATCAAGCTGAACTGCAGTCTGCAATACAAGTGCATCCATACCTACAGGGAGACACTAGAAAGCAGTGACACAGTGGCATTTCTGCTCCAGTGAGCTCAATTTGTATCTGTCTGCTTGTGTACCCTGTCAGTCAAGCTAGGCGAGCCAGGACCGCTGAACCCAAAGAGTCTGTCAAGTCATCCATAGCTTTTTATTTTTTATTTTTTTTTGTTTCTTTTCTGTTACCTACTTTTATTATTTTTTCTGCTCAAGAAAAACTGACTATTATTATGTCACAAGTATTATAAAAAAACAGAATTGTATTTTGTGTACTTCAATGAAACAAATGCATTTTCCATTATTATCATGTTAATTATTATATTTTGTTGCTTTGACCACTGATGTAACATAATCCTTAAGTGGGAATGCTTCTGGATTTTTGTTACTGACTGTTGACAGTTTGGAGGAACCTTTTTGCCCCTCAGCTTTGACAAGCATGCAAAAACACAAGTATGTTCTTTTCACCAGAGCATTTCTCTATTTTCTTTGTTTTAATATATGTGTTATTATCAGGCATTATAAACATGTATATCATAGCACCTTTCATTGCCTAGGCCAAGCTAGAAAATAAAAACCAAAAGGGATGTCAAGTGCACTTCCCTGTTGAACGATACTAACTTGAATATCTAAAAACTTAATTTTCTTTCTTTTCTCTTTTATTTCTTCAGTTTCTAGCCTTCACTTTCATCTTCAAGATTGCCATAAACACTAGTCGCTTGACTCCAAACTTGGCAGTAATAATGGCCATTCCTTGGGTCACGAACTATCATCAAAAACAGTCTGTGGTTACCACCAAAGTTGATATTTTACTACTGAGCAACTCTTTCCACTTACAGGTAAATCCAGCAAAGCCTGGAAACTAGCCACCTTATTCCTTGTAGAACTCTGTTTAATGCCACCAGGAGTGTTTCAGCAGTATATTAAGGATAAGCAAATAGTAAAAAGAGTAAGTTTTATAAACATATGCACCCCTTGGAGAACTAAAATGGTCATTTTATAAAAGAGTCAATCCAATCCACTCTTTAAATGGAGGGCTCCCCATTGTCAGGAACAGCTTAATTACAACAACAATATTAATTTCTATATCACATGTTTATATAAAAAATGCAGCTAAAAGTACTTTACAGGTTCGGCAAAACCTAGGAACTGGTCAATGACCTTCACCACACCAAAGAACCTCTATATCCTGTCACTATAGAGGGAGTGGATGTAGAGGTGGTGCACTCCTACAAGTAATTTGGGGTCTACATTAATGGCAGGTTGGACTGGTCTTGGAATACAGAGGAACTGTACAAGAAAGGGCAGAGCAGGCTCTTCTTTGTTAGGAGACTGTGTTCCTTTAATGTGGGAAATGACATCCTTCACATCTTCTACAACTCTGTGATGGCCAGTGCAATTTTCTAGTCTGTGGTGTGCTGGACTGGTAATATCACTTAAAAGGGCAACCTCAGTTATGGGATGCTCTGGACCCCCTAGAGTGTGGTCAAAATTTAACATCTTATTAAAGAAAGAAACATCCTCTAACAGGACAATTCAGTAATCAGGCAGGAGAAAAGCTGTTCATTGTATCTTTTAATTACTCCTCGGCAAAATGCCTTAGAGGGAGCAGTCTGTTACAGCATAGTCAGAATGGTCAGAGAAACAAAGAATAGAGGTTCATTTTATAAACTGTTAAATTTACATACAGTGTCAATCAATGCATACATTTACACTGGTTGGTTTGTTGGTTCACACCCAAATGATTTATATAAAATAAAGGTCTATTATATTATATTCTGGTTCTTCTTATACCTTTTGAGATGAAACACCACCCTTGAAATTTCTGTGCATATAAAAACTGTCCATTCTAGTTTATAGAACATCTGCTGATGTCTTAGTCATCTCTTAGTAATCCTTAAGTACATTTTGTATATTACATCAACCTTTCTTCTGGTACATTCTTTATTTACTTGACCATCTCAGTATTTTTCCTAAACCAGTTCTTAAATTTCCAGTGTATATTTTGTTGTTCACTTAATAATTATCTCGTTTCTGACAATTATTAACCCTTTATGTTATTTCTTAAGGATGAATGCCATGTTACCCTAAAATTATTCTCCGACAGGAGGTTGTAGCAAAGGAGAGACTGAAGACAATCAAAATAAGACATGCAAACTGTCTAACTTGATTATTCTGTATAACACATAACGTATACACACTACTTAGCAGTTCAAACTAGTTTAATAGATTCAAGCTAAAGTACTTCTATTGTTTGTAATCTCTAACACTAAGTAAAATATATTTAACTACATGTCATCTCTATACTGTACCTTAGTTGGCTTTGTATTATGGCAAGTGGCTGGGGGTGGTGCCCAGCCGGGATGCCTGGAAGGACCAGAGGAGGGACTACGCCTCCTCCAGACCACTAGGGGCGACCACCCTGGTGGCTTTGGGGACCAAGCAAAAGGAGATTGGAAGCTCAACCTTATAGGGCCCTGTGGTCACCGCCAGGGGGCGCCCCAATGCCTGAAGAGCCCTGGCCCTCAGCACTTCCACCACACCCGGATGTGCTGGGGGTGAAGAAGACCAGGGACACCCGGAGTGCTCCCGGGTGCACAACCGGCACTTCCGCCACACCAGGGAGTGTCGGCAGGCACTCATTGGGAGGCACCTGGAGCATGTCCGAGTGGATATGAAAGGGGTCGCCTCCCTCCATTTGATGGCTGGAGTCGGGTGGAAGAGGATGGAGCTCAGAGGAGAGGAGTGGAGGCGGACCTGAAGAGAGAGAGGCATTGGAAAGGCCTGGACTTTGGGGTGAAAGTGGTTTGTGTGCTGTGCTGCACTTGTAAATATTCCTGTGAATAAACATGTCAATGTCAATGTCAATTTATTTATATAGCACATTAAAAACAACATAGTAATGCTGCTGCAAAAGTGCTTTACAATAATAGAATAAAAGAAAAAAATAAACAATAAAACATGAATAGTAATAAAATATATGAACATAAAATAAGATAATAAATAAATAAATAAATAGAAATAATGTTATATGATCACAAAAAGGAAACCATCAGTATTACTGAAGGTCACTGAATGCAAGTGAAAAGAAGTGTTTTTTAATCTTTTTTTGAACAGTTCAATTGTAGACGATTCCTTTATGTGATGAGGTAAAGAGTTCCGCAGGCGAGGGGCAGCAGCTGCAAAAGCCCTGTCCCCTTTGGTTTTACATTTGGTACGAGGGACAACAAGAGACAACTGACCAAAAGATCTAAGCACTCTGGATGGCTGGTGTAAAACACACAGTTCAGATAAATAGGCAGGAGCAAGCCCATGTAAAGATTTAAAAACTAGCAACAAGATTTTAAAATCAATTCGAAAACTGACAGGCAGCAAGTGTAAAGATGCTAAAATAGGAGAAACAGAGTCATACTTCCTTGCCTCAACCAGAAAGTGAGCGGCAGCATTTTGGACCAACTGTAACCTGTGTCAGGGATTTGTTAATCCCAGAATACAACGAATTGCAATAATCAAGGCGAGAAAAAATAAAAGCATGAGTAGCTTTCTCAAGATCTTTAGAAGATAAAAAGGCTTTATCATACCTAATAGATGAAGTTGGAAAAAAATAACTCTTGACTACAGAATTTACTTGTTTCTCAAAAGAGAGGTTACTATCAAAGGTAACACCATGATTGCAGACTTGAGGTTTGGAAAAGACAGAGAAAGAGCCGAGAAGTCCAAGACCAGTTTGGGCTTTAGCTGGTGGACCCACTATAAAGCACCTCTGTTTTATTTTGATTCAGATCAAGAAAATTATTAGCCATACAGGATCTTAGTTCAGACAGACAGTTATGGAGTTGATTTGTTGCAGAGTTGCAGACGGGAATATAAACCTGAGTATCATCAGCATAGCATTGAAAAGAAATGTTAAATTTTCTAAAAATCGCTCCAATAGGGTGAAGGTATATAGAGAATAAAATAGGACCCAAAATGGATCCCTGAGGAACACCATATTTGAGAGGAGCAGTAGATGAAAAAGAGGAATTTAAAGTCACTGAAAAGTGTCTACCAGTTAGATACGACCTGAACCAGTTAAGAGCAGTCCCTTTAAGCCCAACAAGATGTTCGAGCCGCATCAGCAATATTTCATGGTCAATAGTGTCAAAGGCAGCGGACAGGTCAAGGAGGACAAGGACTGCCGCATCACCTGAGACAGTAATAAGAGAGATGTCGTTGAACACTTTCAGGAGTGCCGTTTCAACACTATGATAATGCCTAAAACCGGACTGGAAGGTCTCAAATAAATTATTGGAGTCAAGGTGATTGACCAATTGTTTATAAATAATTTTTTCTAGAATTTTAGCCAGAAATGGCAGCTGGGAAATTGGATGAAAGTTGGTTAAAACTCCAGGATCAAATTCTGCCTTTTTTAGATGGGAATGGACTGCAGCATTTTTACAAAATACTAATAGAAAACTAATAGAATCATTTATAATGGCTAGTAAAGAAGGGCCCAACACATCAAAGGCTTCCACTAAGAGACGTGGTGGTACAATATCGATGGGGCTGGAAGCTGGTTTAAGGGTGTCAACAGTTCTTTTTAGCATTGAAAGTGAGACTTTTTCAAAGGAATCTAGAACAATGTCATGATTAACAGTAGGAAGTTCATAGCCAGTTTGAACAATGCCATGGCGGATAGTATCAATTTTGCTGACAAAGAATGGTAGAAACTGCTCACATGAATGAACAGTGCTATTTAATCCCATCATAGAATGAAGGTGAATGGCCGTATTAATTGAATTAAATAAAACCCTAGGATTGTCTGAATGACGAGATACTAAATCGGCAAAGAAGTCATGCTTTGATTTCTTAACATCAGCCTGGAAATTCAAAAGAGAAGTCCTGAAAATCTGTTTAGAAATAGTCAGTCCATCTTTTTTCCTACGCCGTTCAGCAGTTCGACAGGCGTGGCGCAGTGATCACGTAGTTTCATTTAGCCAGGGAGCAGGTCTTACCTTATTACTGCGTATCTTGGGCGGAGCAATTGCGTCTACAACCGTTTTACAGGAGGAATTAAATTTTACGACAGAATCATCGATATCATTATTTGGTCATGGATATAAAGACTAGAGAAAACAGTTTTAAAATCAGATATAATGGAAGAATTTAAAAAGCGCGAGCAGCGTGGTGGACGGCTATTAGTCGGGAGATCGACAGTAATATGCAGATCCATCATTACAGAAAAGTGATCAGTGAAAGAAACATCACATAAATCAATACTATTCACTGAAATATCACGAGTATGAACGAGATCAAGGGTGTGACTGAGAGAGTGAGTTGGCATATTAATATGCTGTATAAAATCAAATGAGTCCAATAGTGATAAAAAGTCTTTGACCAAAGGTTTCAATTGACAACAAACGTGAATGTTGAAATCACCAACAATAAATATTTTGTCATGGGAGAGGGTGATATCAGCCAGGAGATCAGAGAATTCATAAATGCAAGTATCATTAATCACAGGAGGTCTATAAACCACGGCAATCAACAAAGAAGGGGAGCTGCACACTTGTGGTGCTTTGAACGATGTCTGCCCATCTGTGTCCGGGCCTTCTCCTACAGTATATACCATAGTATCAAAAATAACATTAATGATTTTTTGTTAATTTTAAAGCAGAACAGTTAGTTATAAATGTGTCATGCATTTGGGCCTGGGAATCATTTTCTTGGCTCATTCAAGGTAAGTAGTACCACCCTGCGATGAGAGGGGGCATCATCACTAACACTATCTCCTTTTCCACTTTTTTTCAGTTCTGAAGGGCAGCCCCAGGAAAACATCTAGTGCTATCCTTCAGCTCAAAGATGGCCCCACCACTTCCAGTCAGGATGCAATAAAATCTGGTGGTCCCTGGAAGACGGTGGCTCATACTGAAACTCCTGCCAATGGAGACAGAGCTACCACTGATGAGAACCTTGTTGCCTTCTGATTGAATGATAACCGGAGCAGCTTAGATTTCTTTTAATTGTGCTCGTACATTAAGCGAGTTTCATTTGTTTGTTTAATTTGATGGCTAAAAGTTTGCTAATTAGATGTGGTAGCCCGCCTGGTGCCCCAACTATTTCTTTTGGCTCCCTCACAATCTGTTCACCGGTCACAAATGATAAATGAAAGAAAAATAAGATTTTACCAAATTTTGGCACAGTCTAATCTTGCAGCATTTGTCACCTTCATTCTTTCTCTGAAGCAGAGCAGCACAATGCCAATCATCCCCTGGCATGGTGTCTTCTGGTTCTGTTCCAGCACAGCACTCACTTGAGCAATTTGTCAAATTATTTAGTCAATGAGATAGATATAGGGCTCACCCACTTGACATTCCATTGAATATCAATAAATTAAATAATACAACTATTGATTATCTCTTCACTGATCATTAATATTCCTGAACAGAAATCCTACATGCCATACTAAAAAAAATGTAATCTGTATAGTAAATCATAACAGTGTGACCTACCAAGGAGTGTAACTGGAATCAGACTTTCTGGTCTTTATCAGAATGGCCTGATAAACACAAGGCAAACCAAAAGTGCTCTCAGTAGTCAGCTTGAATGGAAGGAAGTCATTGGAGTGGATTCTGGGTTGATACCTGGAGATTCTTCATTACATCTTATTAAAAGGAGATGTCAGACAATTTGATTCTGATTGTTAGAAAGACAAAATGCAGGTGCACTATCTAACATGACTTTATTTCTGTTTATATTAATACTATCCATCCATCCATTTTCTAACCCGCTGAATCCGAATAGGGTCACGGGGGTCTGCCGGAGCCAATCCCAGCCAACACAGGGCACAAGGCAGGAACCAATCCTGGGCAGGGTGCCAACCTTCCGCAGGACACACACAAACACACCCACACACCAATCTACTATCTCCGCTTAAGGCATGATGTACTGTATATGCACATCGTCTTTATTACTCACATTAAGCTTATGTTTATAATTATACACCTCTTAGTTATGTTTTTTTTTTCTACAAAGAATCTGGTTTTGAAGTTATTTAATTTTTTCAATGTGATTTGAAAAAATGTTATTTTTTTCCTGCTTCATTTATTTGTTTACATGATGCGGTAGGATGGTTGTGATGGTATAACAATGGCTCTGGTAGTATTTGCACATAATCCCTTTCAAGAAAATCAGAAATAATTTCTGGATTACTTTCCAAGTAATGTAACAAAATATTCTTAAACATACTAAATCCAATTTAAAGTTTGAGGCTCGAGCCAAACTAATGAGCTCAAACAATATTGGGAGACTGTAAAGTAATTGCTGTTTCCTAGCAACTACTATTAGGATGTGTGCACAGGAAAAACAGTCTAATGCATGGTGAAATTTGCCAAGCTACAAGGTTAGAATATTATTTTGACTATTGCTTTTTTTCTGGAAAATCCAGGGCAGAAACAAGAAGAGTTCTGATAGCACAAATAAGATCAGAGAAAATCAGCACCAAAGTTAAAACAAGAGTGAAAAATCAAAACAAGAGGTCAACACTAAATAAAGCAAAGATCATACACCTACTATATCATCCTTTTCATAAACAACTTTTGAGGGAAATTTAGGGCAGGAAATCCAATGATTAAAATCATATTAAACAGTGGCAGTGTGAAAATATCACACTCCTCAGCCATGTGATATCAGTGGTCAGGCACACATGACTGGAAATAGGTACTGAAGGCTATAAACAACAGGGTCGCACCCATGCTTAAACATTATGCTGAGCATGAAAACATAATGGTGATATGAAAGTATTGCAATAAATTAAAAACAATTCAATTTAACTTCAAAATATTCTTGAATTATTAAAAACAACCAAAAAATAACTCTTAGCCTTGTCATGCATTCTTAACTAAGAGAAAGTGAACTACAATATCTAAGTGAAATTGTGGCCTTTGGTGTGGCAGGGCAGGTATGGCTTCCAGATATCCCAATAAATTTAAAGACTATTTTGAAGTTGACCAAATGAGAAATTAATTAATAATGGAGCAAATATGAATTTCTTTTTTTTTTTCAACAATACTGTTTATTTTGTACACTGTCTTTATTGTCATTTTGCTTGTCGTGTTTCTGCATGTAGCATAACAAAATGCTCATGTCAGATGTATTTCTTTACTCTAATTCTTCTGGGTTATTAGATACCATTCAACTTTAATGAAATGAATAGACTCCTCAGTTTTGTTAAATTTCTGATGTTCTCATGATCTAACAAACATATTTTGGTATTTGAAAAGAAAAATCACATTACCCATACAAAAAACCCATACAAGCACAAGTAGAATAAGAAAAAAAATCCACATAGACAGTGTGACAGATTGCCGGGGTCATTACCTGGCCGGGAAGCCTGGAGGGACCAGAAAGAGACATTTTTAGCTTCCGGGTCATGAGGGGACAACCGCCCTGAAGAAAGAGAGGACCAAGGGAAAGGGACAAAGAGGTTCTGACCTGTTGGGAACCGTGGCCACCGCCACGGGGTGCCTTAAGCCTCATGGGACCTGGGAAAGTGTCACTTCCGCCACAACCACTGACACGTTCCGGAGGAGCGTGCCTGGAACCGCTTTACCGGCTGGGATGTGCCAATCCTAATCGCGAAGCCGGGATGGCGTTGCTAGAGGAAGGGGAGGATCCGCCACGTCTCCAGCAGCCGAGGCAGAAGGATGGCAGCGAGTCACACAGCTCCTTCGGTAGGAGAAGCAAGATGGCCGCGGACTGGAAGTCCCTCCCTGTGACAGGCAAGGGACTGAACGGTGTGTGCCATGCTCCTGTCCAGGATTGATTGACGATGGGGCAGGAGAACGTCCATCTCGAGCAAGGGGAGGGTCCGGGGAATCCCGAAAGAAAGCTCCAAGATGCAAAGCTGGTGAGTAGGACCGAGTTTAAGGTAAGTCATCCACATGCTAATGAAATATTTCTACCTGCAGATCGAGAAGAATCGGAGAGGATGATTCAGTTAATGCAGAGGATCAAGCAGGTAGAACACGACCTCCGAGTCTGTATGAATGAGCTGAAGGGGAAGGCGGTTGCGCCACGTAAGATGGGATGTCACAGGGCGGAAGGATGTGACACTGGAATCTTTGGCCGGGAGTTTGTGGCAGTAAAAGTGATTAAAACCGATACCGTAAAGCAAAGAGGAGAAGCGAGCGAATGTTTCCCAGTATCGCGCAGTTCCGGAGAACGAGTAGCCGCATCCCCAACAGTGGAAGCGACACGAAGCGCTGAACGCTTGGAAGGGGTGGAGCCAAGGCGCTGGCTGATGAGTGCTGTGGGTCCTAATGCTCTACCACCGGAGCCAGCATCAGTCTCACATCATTCTGCAAGGGCGTAGACGGCAAGGGGTCTTTTCCTTTCCTGTAGGAATACCCAAGACGTCAGAAGGCCCCAGAGAAATAGGAAGAATCATTGGAGGAAAGCCAGTTCTTTCTACAAAGGGAGACGTGAGCCCGTGAGCTCACATAAAGTGACAAGATGTCTGCTGCGAGTGCAAAGGGAAGCACCAAAGTTAGCGGAGTTGTGACAAAATAGAGTGGTCCCTGTAGTTAACCCAAAGGTGGGTGCACTAGAGACACGGAGCAGGTGCCGCGGTTTTGGCGACCAGGGTGCTGGTCAAAGGGGGGAGCGTTGGCCCTATTCTAATGGGAGAAAAGCCAGACAGTGAAGTCAGGGCAACGTCTCTGCCCGGTGTCTCTTTTCTTTTTAATAGGACCAGGCCCTGGGAGATGACAAATTATGCCTACTTCGGACAAAGTATACCCTTGCGTGACAGGCCGGTGCGACCTACAAGTCTTCGCTGGCAGGGGGGCAGTGTGACAGATTGCCGGGGTCATTACCTGGCCGGGACGCCAGAAGGGACTGGAAAGAGACATTTATAGCTTCCGGGTCACGAGGGGACAACCGCCCTGGAGAAAAAGAGGACCAAGGGAAAGGGACAAAGAGGTTCTGACCTGTTGGGAACCGTGGCCTCCGCCAGGTGGCACCTTAAGCCTCATGGGACCTGGGAAACTGTCACTTCTGCCACACCAGGCAAGATGGTGGATGAACCTGCCAGGGATGCCCGGAGTGCTTCCAGGGCAAAGGGCAGCACTTCCGCCACACCTGGAAGTGCTCCCGGAAGATCATTACCAGCCACCTGTAGCACATCCGGATGGGAATAAAAGGCTAACAGTCAGAGAGCTAGAGTCGGGAGCAGGAGCAGGACGAAGTTCCCAGGAGGAGATTGGCGACTAAAAGAATGAAAAAGAAGGTTTATTGGGGAGATTTACTTTCTGTGTGCATTGTGTGGTGTTTGGAACTGTAAACCTGTGCTTATTTGGGAGAAATAAACGTGTGACTTTTTATAAAGATGTGGTCTCCGACTGGTGGTTTCCAGGCGAGTCTCACAACACTAATGAGGTGAAGATCTGAGTTCAGTGTTCTGGAACTGTGATGGAGTAGCTCTAACCACTGCATTGTTATAATCTTATAATGTTAACTTGTGGGATTTTAAATTACTGAACCTAACACATACATTAACAAAAATACTGAGAATTATATTACATTATGATCACTTGACCCTAGTGGTTCAATCACCTCTACACTCTCAATTCTATCCTGATTATTATAAAATACTGAATCCAGACAGGCTTCACCCCGTGTTGGTGCTTTAACATGCTGTGTTAAAAAACAGTCACTGATTACTTCTAAAAACAAGGTTATCCCAGTTAATATTTGGATAATTAAAGATAATATATCCCTGTAAACTTGCCTGACCCATGAGAGAGAAGAAAAAAGCTCCTCGTGACGTGAAATGGAAGTGGTTATGCACATTCTATACCTTGCAGTAAGGAAACTACCGAATCGCATCTCAGGACCTCCAAACATGGAGTTTGAATGTTTAATGTGTGGGTTTCCTCTCACTGTCCAAAGACATGCAGGTTAGGTGAATGGGTGACACAAAGTTGACTATTAAATGACATGCATGACCTGTTATCTTGTTTCTCTGTGCATTTTAACAGTAATCATTGCTTAACTCCTGAGGTTGGTCAATACACTAAATGTACGTCACTGTGCACCTAACTGAATATGCAAATATTACTGTATGTATTTTCAAACCTAACAGCTGAATTAAAATATAATTACCTTCATATTTATAGTTAGAGCAGTTTAGCTATGTACTCATGCATCATTATTACTACATTCACAATATGTACTGACTATATGGACAACAATCCAAAACAGCACATTCAAACCTGGAGAGATGCCTTTCTGACACCAGTTGATCTTCTTCAAGAGTTGAATTCTGTATTTATGCATCTTTGCTTCACAAACATCAAGTTGATAATTCCCCACTAAATGAAGTCACTTGCTATTGAAACAGTACAGTTACATGCACACAGCTATCTACTCCTTTTTTGAAGTTAAATAAAATGGCCACTAATTTGTGAAACACAACATATTAAATATTAAAACATCTTGAAGTTGCAGAACCTAACATAAAATAGTTTCAAAACAGAAAAAGGCTGCACCACAGGAAAAAAATCACTTTTATTGTGAAAGCTATATGCGAACACTCAGTTGCTGTCGGGTAAGTTGGTGATTTTGCAGGCACAAAAGCACAGGTGATAAACGCACTTAGGGGTGATTACTTCACATAACAGCCAATTACTTAAGGTAACACTTTTAAAATGATGTCTATTTGTAATAGTGATAACTACTATTTACAAAACACTTTGTGGATCCCCAAAACTTTAAAAAATATTGAAGTTCACTTGACATCTAATGCTGTAACACCAAGGACAAATGAAGCGCACGTTCCGTGAGGTGGTCCTGATTCATTTCCAGTTGTGTAGCCTCAGAGCAAGTGAAGTGACATAAAATGGTATAACAATGAGCTGGCAGGGAGAGACTGAAATGAAAGACAAGATTCTTTAGGATTTGTATGTAACACTGGACAAATAAATATTATTTTCTGTAATAGCATGAAAACTTCTAGAAATATAAGATGAAACCAAAACAAGAGCTTGTAAACAGGTTATACAAAGTGAATGCCAGCAATCAAGATTCTTCATGCTACCTTAGTTTTTTCAAACCTTTGTAATGGTGTGATTGGGGGTTGGTAAATCTTTAAAAATGTGTGGTCAAGTCAAATGTTTACCCCTACGATCTGGAGTTTTTAGTGTGTAAACTGAGCAGACCTGTGCCTGAATGGGTGATGTCTGAAATGAAATAACTCATATGAAAAGCTATGACAGACAGACAGATAGATAGATAGATAGATAGATAGATAGATAGATAGATAGATAGATAGATAGATAGATAGATAGATAGATAGATAGATAGATAGATAGATAGATAGATAGATAGATAGATAGATAGATAGATAGATGGTGGTTGTAAAACAATGGAAAAAGGTTAATCAGAGCAGATTAAGGGCTCTGGAGAAAGGAATCGCTCAGAGATTTAACCTTTTTTTTTCTAGCCAAACTTTGAAGCCCAGATCAATGTGCATGCTATCATTTGAGCACACACACTCTGTCCAGCTTATTTCGAAGCAATTAATCAAAGCCACTAAGGAATGTCTTTCCTCCAGATGGGGAAACCATCCAAAAGCTAAAGAAATAAGCAGCCTAATTAATTCTTATCTGCACAAGGCAATTAGATAAATGGCCAGAAAAGAAACGATGTCACCTTTGGCTGATCATCAGCCTTCTAATGTATTAATGCATCTGAGCATCATTCTGGTACTGGAGACATCTTCAAGAATGCAAACTGTGAGGAAAATGGCAGAGAGTGAACTCTGGTTTGGGGTTAATTAATATGAAGATGAAAAGCTACAGTGGGACTAAACCTCGAACCCAGAATTTCAGAGAATTTCATCATTTGAAAAATAGAACTTAATCACTACATACTGTGATATTTTATGTAATACATCATCATTATTGATATTATCAGAAATAATATTAATACTTAAAACTTAAAATAAAATCAGATATAAAAAATTATATTTTCAAGAGATTGATTACTGTACACTTAAGCCTGCATTGTAACATCAAATTCAAGTTGGAATTCATTGTCAATGCAATGACATATTTATTTGTATGTCTCCCTAGAACAGCCAACAATCGTACAGTACTAACAAAGACCCAGACACAGGCAGCATGATATGACAGGGTAACTAGTGTTGCCAACTCACCATTCCAAAGATGTACAGTAACTTTGGCCTCCTCCAATTGGACAATGCTTCTGCTAAACTTACTAATTCACATGGCTTTTCTCCCACATTCTAAAAATGGGCTTATTAGGTTATGTAATAGATTTACACAGTTTTCTCCATACTGTGGTCAGATAGTGTAGGAGCACATTAATGTTCCATAGTTCAGATTTGTTAAAGTCAAAACCAGCAAAGGTGATCGCTTCATTAAAGTAAACACATTAATGTGCATAAGTGAGGGAGACCAAAGCTGAAATATCACCAACCACTTAACTCTAGCATTTCTTCAGTAATAATTTATATTGTCTTCTGGTTTGCCTTTAAAACTTACAAAATTTATCACAGCTTTAACACCTATAATTTTTGAAATGCTCCTGTTAAGTGTCCTAACTCTGACCATAAATGTAACAATCTAAATCATGAACTGTATATTGTAGATAACACTGATTTTCAGCCAATTTTAGACCTGTGTTAATGTCTTTGATCATCATAAACAAAGATGAGAACTCAAATGTCCCAGTACACACACATTCATTGCTGGTGTTGGTCTAATCCTTGTCAAAATCACAGTACACAACACTTAATGAAACTTGTTAATTGGATCTTCCTGTCCAAATTGGTCTTTAAAGCTTTTTTTTTTGTAAAATAGGGACTTAATTACATAACATATTGAGTAATGTCAGCTATATGATCCATATCAACTGATTAGTACAATAACCCAGCATGATTCATTTTAAACTTTAGTCACTTGTTTGCATTGGTAATTCAGTTTTTTGTCTTCAGTTCTAACCAAGCTATTTTTGTTAAAAATCCCTCATCTGAAAAATATGCTTGCAAGTCTAATGTCAAAAGTTTTTATGTTTGTCAATAGGTGACCCCCCTATGACACACTGCCCTCTGTCCTGATCTGACACCTGTCTTAAGTCCAGACTTTCTAGGATAGCCTTCTATGATCATGACTTGGGGTAAAGAAAGACCAGAGGCAACAATACATTTTTCAACAATCATGACATTACGACAGTCACTGACTATCAACAACAATATGAACACTTACCATCTCCTTTGTCTCCACAACAATTCTGCCATCCATGCATCCCATTTTTCCATTTAGGGGTGATGCAAATCTGAAAGCTTATTAGGCAACATCAAGCACAAAAAAGTAATCAGACCTTGATGGGACCCCAGCTACATTGTACAGTGACATATTCACTCAGGCTCATTCATTTCTTTAAAATTTGGGAGAAAACAAGAGAAAAATACCGTATATATATCCGTGGATAAGTTCTCGGATAAGTTGGGTCTTGATTTTACTGTATAATTTCCGGTATTTTATAATGTTGTTTATAATGTTGGTCATATACTGTAAGTCGAATGTGGAAAACTCACGTTATTGGTCCAAGAGATTATGATATGCACACCTGAGAGAGTATTTTTTGTATCTCACACCCACATACGCTTTTATCAGAAGAGCATCCCTTATCTACAATGGAACGTTCAATCAGAAATATGAAGCTGGTTTTAGATTAAAAGTTGTTGAAGTGGCGAAAGAAATTGGTAACTGCACTGTTGCAACAAAGTTTGATGTGTCCGAGAAACTGAGTCGAGATTGAAGGAGGCAAGAAGATGTAAAAAAAAAATGTAAGTGTCACATTTTCGAACGGGCATATAAGTCAGGGTCTGATTTTATGAACGATTTTTTGTGTATCAAGACCCAACTTATATGCGAGTACATGAACATAGGCTTATAATTCACATCACACACAAACAATAACTGGGCTGAAAATTTCATTCTGCACCCTTAAGCTGTGCTATTAAACAACCACCTTCTCAGTCCCATAGCTGCCTTTTAGATATTATTTTATGCCCCTGAATACAACATAAAAGAGGGAGTTGAAGGATTGTGGCCCTGACTTAAAGTCCAGGGAGGACAGAAAAACATTAAATTGTAGTTCTGGGATCATTTGCATGTCTTCTGTGAGCTAAAATAAGTTTCATTCTCACAGAATGCCACATCTTTTAAAAGTTGACCTCAAAATGTTTGCTGACAGGTTTATATATATATGGCAGAGGAACTGGAAGAGGTGGGGTGGGCGAGATCAGGTCAGAGGTTATGACTGTTGTGGAAGATGACCCAGATAAAGACAGGCGGACACGTTCCAATCACCCAACACACGCTTATTGTACATTTTAGTGCAACACAAACCCCTACAAGTCCCCAAAAGTCCAGGCCAATACCACACTGCCTCTTTCTCTTTCAGGCCGCCTCCTTGCCTCTTCCAAGACCTCGTCTCTCGACCTCCCGACTCCAGCCAACAAACGGAGAGAGGCGGCCCATTTTATAGTCACCCGGATGTGCTCCAGGTGCCTCCCGACAATCTTTCACCAGCACTCTCCAGTGTGGCGGAAGTTCCGGCTGTGCAACCGGAAGCACTCCGGGTGTCCCCAATCCTCTTCCCCCCAGCACTAACGGGTGTGGCAGAAGTGCATAGGTCCAGGACTCCAAAGGAATTAGGGCGCTCCCTGGCGGTGATCACAGGCCCCTACAGGTTTGAGCTTCAAAGCTCTGTACCCGTGGCACCCAAAAGGCACCAGGGCGGTTGCCCCCACGTGGTACGGGGGAGGCGTAAGCCCTCCTCCGGTCCTTCTGGGTGTGTCAGCCGGGTCGCCCTCCCCAGCCATCTGCGACACTGTGCAACGTCTTTATCATTTTCCCTTACACCAACACACATGAAACACTCCTCATGATCACGTGTGCCAAAATATATAACTAGGGGGCTCGCCCCCTGCTCACTTCGCATCTCTGCTGCTCGCGTTGTGAAGAGGGGGTCTGAGCACACCCCAAGGAGACGCAGTCGCTCGTCCGAAACCCCATCTTAAACAGTGATACAATGGGAAACAAATACATTTTTTTACCTCCTCTTTGCTCGATCAACTGCTGCTGCTGTGCCGCATTATCTGCATCTTGCGCGGCGCTTCGAACATTTAAAAGCTTGTACAGCAGCTGTCCTACTCTTTATCTTTTATTTTCGGCCCCGGGCGTGGTTAAATTTCTTGGCACAAAGTCTCATCTCGTGGGATGTCAATTCTTGATATTTTTTAGTTTATAATTTAAAAACAGAATAAGAATCGGAAAATATAACAACATCACATTAAAGTTCGATAAACCATGAAAAGAAAGATACCAAACATATATAAGTAGGTTTTAAAATATACACGATTTAAAGAGTGACATAAAACACCATATAAAATCATTGCACAAAATCGTTGCACTTTTAGGCTTAGGATTTTATATATATAGGTTAGATATATACAAAATATATACAATATATCTGTATATGTACTGATACATTGGGTAAGATGACTTGTGTTGATGTTTCTGTTAAATAAACATGCACTTAGATATTTTAATGCATTCTTTTCTATCATGGTACCAGTGAGTGGAAACACATTGGATGGTGTTTGGACCTGCAAGTAAGTATTTCACTATTATCTGCACAAATGGCAAAACTACCACTACTGTAATGTACACTTTATACTTCAATAATATCAATTATCAAAAGGTGAGAATGTTCATTTGTTTCAAATTTTTTAAAATAAGCAATTATTTTACAGACTTTGAAAGTCTTTAAATAGTCTTTTTACCCTGTCTACATGAGTAAATTGCTATCATCTGTTTTAGCAGAATCATACAAGGTTACTTGGATTGTACATCCCTTGGTGCTCCCTGTCATGCTAATGAGACCTGCTTTTTGCAAAACTCTATTTGTGCCAATAACCTAGACAAATCCAACAAAACAAGCCTGTTCTAAAGATAAAAAAGACAGAATAAGATGCACCCTGAATGAAGGTCTCACTCTATTTTTTTAAATTCTTATCAGTTACCAGGGGAAAGCTTCTCAAATGGTCAGTCTGAAAAGAAAGAAAGAAAGAAAGAAAGAAAGAAAGAAAGAAAGAAAAAGAAATAAAGAAGAAAATAATATTTTATAAGCCATAAGTAATACATTTTGGAAAAGAAACCAAGGTAAAAAGTAAAGGAAAAAAAGGCTACAGGGCTTTTTCTTTCCATAACCCTTTAAGATGACCGCAGGTACAAAATAAACTGCTCTCTGTTAATAAAGACTTTGCCCAAGTGAAGATGATTATTTCTTCACAGTAATCTCCTGATAGTTAAAAACAGTTACCAAAACGCATAAAAACTTGCTTTTTTGACTGGGACAAATTTCCCTTTGTAGGGCCATCATGGACACCTGTCTCCTGAGCCCTAACCTAATTTCCAGCATTGTATATCTCTTTTAACTTCGTAATACCATCTGTTCAACCTCATTGTTTGCCGAGAAAAGGGAATACTATTACATCTGATATGAACATCCACCTGAGAATCTGCCGCTTTTCTCACTGTACAGCTTCAAGCCCTATAAACAGAAGTGCTAATTTACAAATAAGGTGTATACCTGCCTTGGGACGTTCTGTGTTTCCTTACGCCGATAAAAGTAATGTCTTTGTTCAACTTTTTATCTATTCCTAATTAATTGGCCAAGCAATTTAGCAATAACCAGATAAAAACATTAGTAAAAAGTGCCATGAAGTGCAATAATAATAACGAGAATAATCTCTTTAAAATAAAACTGATAACAGCAATTTAAACATGCAGCACTAGCGCATAATTTAGCATTGCCACCTAACAGCTCTTGAGTTTATTTACTTGCTAGCTTCATTGTATTTAGAATTTGTATGCTTTCCTCCTCTTTCTGGGTGCTTCCTGCTGTTCAGAAACAAAATGTTAGATAGCACAAATTTAAAGTGACTAGGAGTGTGAGTGAGAATGCGATGGACCTGGAACTTTTGCTGAAGTGATAGTGTCTCATAATTCCTGTGCCCTTAATAAGAATAAATGTAGTTGAACTGAATAATTAAAATGTAAACCAGTTTACTTACATTGGATTTCTTGCTCACTATTGATCCGTTTTCAGAACCAGCCAAAGGCTAACCTGGGCATATGGTAGACATCCACTACAGGACACACTCACTCCACTAAAGCTGATTTAGAATACTAAAGCAAAATAACAAACATATCTCTTTGATGAAAGCTGTAATAACCACAAAAAGCTCTAGAAAATTCCATATAGAATGTTGGATTTGATCTCAGTGTCCTAGACCTCGAACATGCCAGCCTGTCCAATTAAAATCATTACTTAGTTTCATTAAATTACTTCGTAAAATTTTAGGCATCTCAAAGCACTTCCTGGAAGTAAGGAAATCTGTCCTGCACTATTTGCATTTTATGCATAACCATTTCAGTGTTAAGATACATGCACTGATTATGAAAGCACCAAGGGTTGGAATTGTGGAAGGGAATTAACAACTGTTTGATTTTCATATAATATTTTGCACATTATTAGATGTTCTAAGGCATTGACCAGAGATTTATTATCTAAGTCATTTTTTACTTTGTAAATAAAATAACACCTTGTATTCATTTCCAAATATAAAAGTATAATAAAAGTGTGGAAAAAACAAAAACTCCAATGCTAAAATGATGCTGAAGAAAAGCATAATCCTGTGGGCCATAACTTTTTGTATTAACTAAATTGCAACACACCAATTGACTGCTATATGTCCAGAATAAAGTATCGCTGTGTAAAGATGGCAAAGGTAGTTATCCCAGTGATAACCAGCAGAAGAACAACAGATATTGGCAAGAGCAAGGATCACCATCATCATGACTGACCATGTGAAGGCCAGGACTAAAATGCCACCAGAAGCATTAACAGGAGTCAAGGAGTTATTTACTTCCATTGTGTAATAAAAGATGGATGTTGGGGAGTTACTGTATTAGAAATCCCCAAATCCATTAGAGAGCAGCACTAGAAACAAAGGTATATGGACCCAAAAAAGGGAAATCTATGGCCTTCTGCACAGCATATAAAGCTCTGGAAGTGGTCTGGGGTGACATGATAAAGCCACCTCAGTGCCAGTGCAGGTCTTTAGCGGCAGTTGGAGTTGGAAGAAGAGTAAAGTCTCTTCTGAGAGTGAGACAGAGAGAGAGGTGCTAAAGTACTTTGGACAAATCCGGTTTACGTAATACTAGAGACCCAGTAGTCATTTACTTTCTTTGTTGATTGTCTACCTTGTGCTATCTTTCTATTAACCTTCTAATGCTTGTTTCTCCATTTTTGTTTATGAACACATCATTTGTTTCTTCCTTTTCATCCTATCATCATTTTTGGACTTTGGGAGGGCGGTTTGGGGGGTAGACTTGAGAGCACCTTGTACCTTTTACACTAGACAAGAGACCATAGAGATAGTCGATTGGCTGAGTTAGAAAAATGTAGAAATTATACTATAATAATACTTCTTCTCTGATCTGTTGTGACGCCATGACATGTCCCTTACGTATGATGCAAGAAGTAAGAAGTTGGAACATGCATAACATAACAGGCATAACATTTAGATGCTTTAGGGGAATTAGTTAACTGCTTTAAAAATTGGAGCATTTTACATTTTTTTAGTTACGTCATCAAACAGTAAATTATCAGATTTCATTTTAACAAATATTTTGGTAACAGTGAGTTATATATAAGATCAACTGTGATAATAGAATTTAATTACATGCTTTAGTAAACTACATTAAATACATGCTCTCTAGTAACACTTATTTCATAATTAAAAAACACAGCTCAAATAGGCTTTTAGAAGTTCAAAAGCTTTCACAGACTGCACATTCCAACTCAAGGGATGCAAAAATGGCATGGATTGAGGTGCTGTTTCTAGTTTTTGACTGTGGAGGGTCTGTGACTAATTGTAGGTCATATTTATTAAACATAATATTTTTGAAAGAAATACATGATGCATAGTTAAAATATAAGCTTAAGTCTAAAGCTAAAATTGGCTGAACATGACATAGAGCATCTGTGGATTTTTGATGAAAAATTATAGTGTCAGAGAAATGCTGAATTATTATAATGCCTAGATAATGCAGTCATGAGAGTTTTTAGCATAACGTAAAAACTGAGAACATATTTGTTCACTCTGCTCTTACAGATTGATTCTTACATAATTACTTTACTCTTACATTAATTTCTAGATACTTCATGTCTGGCTTTTTGTTTTTTCTTTACTTTTACAATTAACTTACCTCAAGCAACGTCAGCTGCTGTAGATGGGGCTTGTGCAGACACTCTTTCCCGGTGTTTTACTAACTTGTATTGGAGATACAGGAGTGGCTCTTGGATGAGAAAACAGGAAAATATACAATATATATATATACAACGTGAAGTGGCTGCTCTGAAGTTAAAATGGAAACAGTAAACTAAACCATAATTGAAGTTGCACAGGCTATTTCTCTATTTTATGACAGATGAGAAATTCACCAGTGCTTTTCAATGAGAGATCTTGACATTATAAAATTTTGTGAAAAAAGCTCTGTTCAAGATGTCTTAATAAAAACTGAACTGTCATGACAAATTTCTTGAACAATCAGTGTGCCACATTTCAACAAAATCAGTCCACTAGAATTCAAGTTGTTTCATGCACAGATACAGTTGTGAAAACTAGGGGTGCCAGTGAGCCCCAAACCCCAAACACAAACACACAAAACAGTCCCGGTTTCAAATAAAGGAGTGTTTATTACACAAATATCTTGTTTATACAAGCAGAAAGCACAAGTCATCTCTCCTTCCTCTCTTTCTCACCCCCACTCCACTCTCCTCCTGTTGAGTGTTATCTTCCTTCTTCCCAGCCCTGACTGGCAGGACAAGACAGTGCGGTCCTATTTATTGAGGACATGAGACTCCTTCTGGTGTCAGGGCTTTGCCCATTCGAAGCACTTCCAGATAATGCAGAAGTTCCAAGTAATAGGGAGCTAACTTCTTGCAGTGCCATCTTGCGGCACCCCAAGACTGCAGCAGGGCTGCATTACTGGGATACAATTCCTGGCATTCTCTACTGGTGTCTGAATGGGCACCATTATTCAGGGTTGCTGCCATCCAATGTCCTGGGGGATTAAACAGGCCCCAGAGACAGTCCTTTCCTGTCCTTCCCTTTGATCTCAGTCAGGAAAGGTACCATAAGTATAACCAGTTGGGACACCTGTCCATCCGCATGGGGCTTCCTGTCTGAGTAAGGAAGTAATCTCCTTAGTAATCTCTTGGTTAAGATGCCCGCTCTCTCTCTTGGTCGGGATGCCTATCCATTCACCTGGGGCTTCCTGCCCAGGTAAGGATTCTTCCCCTCTCTTAGCCGAGATGCCTATCTGTCCAGCATGGTAATTGTACAGTACACAGATAGGCATATGCATTTGAAATAGGTGGCTTTTTCAAATCCACGAACACAGGTAGCTATAAATGACAATGACCTCTCAAATGGCTTCCTCCCTATTACCTCCAATCTATGGTCTCTTCATACATCCCTGAAAGGTGTATTTGTTTAGCTTTGGTTCGTTTGCTGTTTCTTGCCAGAAATGCTAAAACTGAATGATATTTTTTAGTTCTTTTCCCCATTCAGTGGAATGAGCTTTGCAATGCCAAATCTACTAATATTCAGATACACCCTGAAGACACATCTCTTTATAAAACATCTTGGGACTGCTTGGACCAGTCTCCTCTTGGATATCTGCAGTCGTTTTGGCCCAATCACTGATTTTATGGAGTTAGTCTTTTTTGGGGATGCTTAGAAATGATTTATTAAGTAGACCCAAATCATTGGAAAAATTCAGGATAGCTGAAATAGCATTTAAAATGTGAATTAAAATGCCATTAAAGAACCATTATTTTTAAAAGTGTAGTTGAGAAAAAGCTGACATTAGAGAAGATGAATGGAGGTATTGAATGGTAAATTGGTTATTAAAACCTGGAGAAATGTGTAATCTCAGGCCAAAAATGAGCTTAGCTTCTTATGATTTTCTTTGAGTAGTGTCTTTGAAGCTCTGTGAAAGAACACAAACAGAAATAAACGTGGCTGTGATCAAGAGATGTGAAGTGCTCTAGAATAGCCTTTGTAAAGTATCTGATTTGACAATGTACATGAATAAACAGGAAAATGAAAAGTTGAGGAGCATGACACATGCAGTATTGTACATGTCATCACTCTAAGGTGATGGGGCCCTATAACTCGCACAACAATTTTCAGTGCCTTTCGAATCCTCCACTGACTCTTTTACAACCATTCATTGCCACAAGAGCTTGGAATTACCTGAGAGACGTAAGTTAATAAAATAAACACAATCCAAGCCAAATACTCCATCACTACCTCTTGAAAGTAGGTTGTGTTTTGTGAGTTTAGGTGAGCCTTGAAATGCCTCTTCTACCTTTCAATGAACTCAATAGTGGAGGTGAGCTTTGCCTTTGCAAGAACAATCAAGACAAAGTTCTAACAACTGAACAGTGTACTAGTAATTCAGTGAAGACATCCAATAGTCATTTTTCCATGGCCTCCCTGAATTATATCCACACCCAGGCTTTCAACTTGATGAAAGATGCAGCTATATTAAGTAATATGAAAAGAATGGGTGTTATTGCCAAAGATTAGAGTTGGTGGGTGGGCTGAAGATTTGGAGGCAGTTAGCTAACTTGGTAAACCCAATGTGGTTACCTAAAGGAATGACAAGTCATGAGAAAAAATAAAAGCATTGGGGCACCAAACATCCAACCATCCATTATCCAACCCGCTATATCCTAACTACAGAGTCACTGGGGTCTGCTGGAGCCAATCCCAGCCAACACAGGGCGCAAGGCAGGAAACAAACCCCTGGCAGGGCACCAGCCCACTGCAGAGGCACCAAACAGGCTGTCCCTATTTATTTTCAAATAAAAACATAAACAAGTGGACAATGACATCAAAACTATAATTAGAGAATACCACTGTGTGTTCTGAACAGTGTGTATCTACTAGGTAGTAGAGGAGTTCCATTTTTGCTGCTGCTCCGTCATGATGTGATGCCTCCTTTTGGATGGTTGTGCATTTATGGCCCAGGTACTGGAACGTGCGTAGTTAGTTGCCCTCAGTGTACAGTTTCAGCATTGTGGGGGGAAAAGTAAGACAACATAGGTAGTGGCAGTGCCCCCACTTGGATTGTGGTGGAACTACATTCTGGGAGGAACTCAGTGAAACTGATGCACATGCTTGACACCAGCAATTAGCACTTAAACTTGTGATGATGATGATCGTAGATGCAGCCTGATGTGTACTGCTCAAAATTAGATACCTATTTATTTGACCTGGCTCATAGAATAATTACATAAAAGAAAAAAATCATTAAGAATGATTATCCATTGTATCCGTCAGCCGCATGCCCTAGTGAAATACTTGTATTTAAGAGATTCTTACTCTTAAATACATTATGACAAGTAATTCAAGGGTGAATCTGTCTTATATGTTTGGTCATCTCATACAGCTGCTCTTCAGAAATAATCATTCAGGCTTTGAACATTTGACCTCAAATCTTAAGTGTGACCCCAGACAGCCAACATTCAGATGAAGTGTAATCAGATGCACTGAGGCTGCAGTTGAATGTCAGAATTGTTTTCTAATGGCAGGACCTTGATCTTCAGAATAGTTGTAATATGAAAGTTTAGAAGCACATACTGCAGACTTGGAGAAGTGATGGCACAAAGAAAAGGCAGAACACTCATTTGTCTGAAAGTCCATGACCAAATTGATTTAAAATTGGAACACCAAAAAGAACAATGCATTTGTTTAGCCAGTGTAGCTGTTCTTTACATTTTGCAATGGGTGTACCTTAGATTCTTTATGTGCTATTCCACAGTCTTGAGTTCTTTGAATGTTGTCTAATGCATGTGTCTTGCTTTCCTATTGTTTTATTTAATGAGTGTGTCTGAGGTTCCCAACATACCAATGTCACATTACATGATTTTTCCAGAGATTTTCAGTTGTGGACCTCATTTATTTAATCTTAATGAGCTGAAGACACTTGTGGCACACTAATGTAGTCTCGCATCCCAGTGACTTAGTCCAACCAGTTTCTAAATCAAACAGGTCTGATTTTGTCATAGGGTTGGACTTTTGTGCATATAATAGTTCACAAACAACAAGTACTCAGAAGTACAATGCATACAATGGAGCTATGAGAAAAATATGGAACATGGATGTTTTGAACCTGATAACTGGGAGAGAGGCTTGTCTGTCTGGTGTTGTGTGTTTTATGTACCATGACAAAACAGAAAAAAGGGGGCAGAGATTACGGCTGAACACAGCATACCTGCAAAGCCTTTAAACCAGCAACGGTTCCACCAGGCAACTTGTTACTGGATCTCATAACAGGGGTAAACTCGCAATACTTTGGAAATAAGAAACTGTGCTGAAAAGTCCTTACGCATGCTTCTACTTGGACATTGCAATTATCAGTCATGTAATATAACATACTGAAGTGACAAGATCTGCAACTGTAGCCATCACGATTGACATCCCTTCCGACTAAAAGTTGCATAATGTGACATCAGCTTAACACATTGCTTTTGTATTTCCAGATGCACAATCAAATACTTGCTTACTGTACATCAAGAAAGGAGTATCTGGTTTTAGTTTGCTATTAGTATTATTTATTTTTTACACTCCACCCATAAAAGCTGCATGTCTGAGTGCAGGCTCAGTATATGTTGGATCTACAGAACCTAGTTGCTTGCGTGGCAGGCAATGAAAGAAATGTGTTCTAGCTGCAGTAGCTTACCAGACACTCCTAAACTTTAATTTTACTCAAAAACACATTTCACAAAAAGCAATTTTAATACAGTAATCACCTGCATTAGACAGTTATTTTGTTGGTATAACTTTTAATGTGGAGGAACTTCCCAAGGTTGGCACGGTCTCCTCTAACCTCAGGGCCTCGATGTAAGCAACGCTTCCCAGTCAAAAAGGTATTAGACAATGACAGTTTGAAAAATGAGAGTAGATTGTTAGTCCCAGAACCCACATGAGGGTGGAGGAAACGCTTATGGCAAAGAAAGCAGGCTGCAGCACTGGTCTGTAAATGTGTTAGAAAGAAGCTGGAGGCATAATGGCTAAATACTTCATCTTTCAACACTGTCAGCCACACACTGCTGAGCAGACTGAGTTGAGACATGGCACCTAAAGCTTTGAGCACGACTGTTTTTCTTTTATGGTGAGTTGTGTCATTAAGCTTGAAGTGAAAGGTGCTATATACAATAAGCGAGTGGAGTGAAGTGGCTGATATTGTCATTAGCCTTATGAGCTTGGTTGAATTATACACCTTGTTTCCTTCAGATATTTGTTTTATCACTCTGTTTGATACTTGTTGTCCCATAAAATGCCACTCTGATTTCCTTTTTAGTCTAATCCTCCATATTTCACTTTTTTTGCATTCATTATTGTTATCATTGCCAATCATGTAAAGCGCTTGAATTGTCTTTCCTGACATGTTTCCCAAGTGCTTGAATGGTTAAGATTTGTTCAAGGACCCTGTATTGCTTTCAGATGACATGTGTTTGCTTTGTGACGGTTTGATTTCCACAAACAGCAAAGCTTAGTAATTTACAGCAATGACTTCATGTGGTTCTTTCTAAAGCCAAAATCAGTCAGACATTCTCAATTCTGTTCATGTATCCTTTAATATTCATGCATTATCAAACCAGCTTTGGTTCATGATCACTGGGGGCATACCTTAACATTTTTTCATTCTTACTCCTTAATAGATAGATAGATAGATAGATAGATAGATAGATAGATAGATAGATAGATAGATAGATAGATAGATAGATAGATAGATAGATAGATAGATCTTTATTGTTATTGTCACTTTTACAAAGGAACAATGAAATTGAAGGTGCAGTCGACTCACTGTGAGGCATAAGAGTTAAAAAGACAAGAAGAAAGAAAATAATAACAAACCGAATAGTAATAAAAGTACTTCACAAAATATACAAATTGCACTTGTTATATATACAAATTTCACTGGCAGGGGTGCCCAACACTTTTTCGGCTTGTGAGCTAATTTTAAAATGACCAGGTTGAAATGATCTACCTACATTAAAAATACTATATATATATATATATATATATATATATTTATCTATATGTATATATATCCATATATATACTGAGTATACTTTATACATAAAATATATGTTGTTGTACCTTGCATAACTGAATAACCTTTATGGTACAATAACAATTCAATACATTTATGGTCACTACAGTATTTGGATTTAATAATGTTCATGTGGGAAAAGGCTGACTCTCATAAATAAGTAGAGCCGAATAATGCAGTCAAGGAGCTTTTGAATTCAGCCGAGTGAAAAATGACGGCTGTCCGATTAACTGCGATTTTAGTTCCCTCTCCTTTTTCTTTCTCAGATCGGAAGGAAGTCAGTTTCATAATTTTTATGAACAGTTCCAAAGTGCCTTTCCACATGTTCCTTCTTTGGAATGGCAATGGTAGATTGACAGATCAGACAAAGGCACTTCGATTGTGACATTGTGAGAAAAAAAATCCTCTTCCAATTCCACATCCAGCCCATACCCTCCCCAAACATTTTTTTTTAAATCCCTTCTTTAGTCAATATAAATTGGAAGGCTAACTAGATCACAGCCGGAGTTTTACAGTAGCTCGCGCGTTTTATCATGCGTGCGGGATGACCAGTGTGTAAGAAGAAAAGAGATCTCAGAGTGGCCGCCCTGTATGTCAATCAAGTGGCACATGCCATAGGGAGGATATATGATAGACTAACATTTAAAAAAAAAAATTTTGAATGCAACGCAATCTACCTGCACTACCTTTGTGATCTACTGGTTGATCGCGATCGACACATTGGGAACCCCTGACTTAAGGTCTATATTGCACATTGGGAGAATGATATGGAGCAGTTTTATTCTGAGTTCAGGGCCATGATTGCTTTTGGATAAAAGCTGTTTTTAAGGCGGTTTGTCTCGGTTTTCATTGCTTTGAATCTCTTGCCCAATGGCAGAAGCTGGAAGAGGCAATGACTAGGATGTGATGAATCCTGTGAAATGTCTATTGCTTTTTTCCAGCATCAGGAGGTGTAGATTTGTTCCAGAGTGGGGAGGGTACAACCAATTGTTCTGTCTGCTGACCTGACGACCCTGAGGAGTGTTTTCCTTTCTGAGGAAGAGCAGCTGCCGTACCACATAAACAATCCGCACGTAAGCACACTCTCGATAGAACAGTGATAAAGGCAAGGAGCAGATTTTTAGGGAGATGGTTCTTTCTGAGGATTCAAAGAAAATACAGTCTCTGCTGTACCTTCTTCAGCAGCTCCTTGGTATTGCCGCTCCAGGTCAGGTCATCCTCCAGCTCAATGCCCAGAAACCTGAACACCGGGACCCTCTCCACACAGGCCCCACCAATAATGAGTGGCTGGATGTCAGTTTTGTTTTTTCTAAAGTCAATAACAAGCTCCTTTGTTTTTGTGGTGTTGAGGAGCAGGTTATTGATTCTGCACCACTCTGACAGCCACTCCACCTTGTCCCTGTATGCCAGCTCACCCTCCTTGCCCGAGATGAGTCCAACTACCGTCATGTCATCCGCGAACTTTATGATTTTGTTGCTATGGTGAGTGGGGACACAGTCATATGTGTGGAGGGTGTAGAGGAGCGGGCTGAGCACACAACCCTGCAGTGTCCCGGAGTTGAGGCTGAGAGTAGTGGAGGTGTGGGGACTCAGCCTGACCTTCTGGGAACGACCAGACAGGAAGTCCAGTATCCAACTGCACGTGAGTGATGGAAGTCCCAGATCTACCAGTTTGAACACCAGTCATTGTTGAAGGATAGTGTTAAATGGCGAGCTGAAGTCCACAAAGAGCAGTCTGGCATAACTCCCCTGCTGCTCCAGGTTGGTCAGGGCAGCATGAAGGGCTGTGGCCACATCATCCTCCGTGGGTCTCTTTGCTTTGTAACCAAATTGAAATGGGTCCAGGTCTGCTGGCAGGCAGGCGATGATATGACCAGTTTTTCAAAGCACTTCATGATGACAGATGTGAGTGCCACTGGGTGGAAATCATTCAGGCTGTTCGTGATGGATTTTTTTGGCAGCGGAACAATGATGGAGGACTTGAGGCAGGATGGGACAGTGGCCTGGGACAGGGACTGGTTGAAAATCCCAGTGAACATTCCAGCCAGTTGATCCATACAGTCTTTCAGCACCCATCCAGCCCCACCGTCGGATCTTGCAGCCTTACTCGGGTTCAACTTCCTCATCACCCTCCTCACCTCACACTCTTCCACCATGAGTATGTTGCTGTTCTGAACAGGTGGCTGTGATGTAGCTGCTGTTGGTGTCACCTTAAAGCGGGCAAAGAAGATGTTTAGCTCCTCTGCAAGAGATGCGTTTCCCTCAGCGGCCGAGGAGTTGCTGGGTTTGTAGCCGGTGATGTGCTGGACACCCTGCCACACCTGCCTGGTGTTGTTGCTCCTCAGATGGTCCTCTATCCTCCTTCTGTACGCTGCCTTGGCCTCTCGGATGCCTCTCTTCAGGTTCACTTTGGCTACACTGTAAAGAGCCCCATCCCCAGACCTGAAAGCAGTATTCCTAGCTAACGCCATCAAAGAGATGTAAAAAATAATTAAATATGATTACTCAGATTTCTGTCCAGGGTTTATTGAAACCTTATACTTGGTTCTAATTATTATCAACCCAATCACGTTATAAGACTTTTTCAGCTGTTTTCAATTGCAGACTTCATTTCCGTAATCTTAGTGAGTTTTGGACAGTTGTGGTGGACTCCTGTGATCCCCACTTGTGTAGTTTGACACTCACAGAAACTCAGTTCAACCAGTTTGTGACTTGTCCCGACAAAATTAAATGGGTTTGAATTTGCCTTAAGTTGTAGATGCTGGGTCTGAGTCTGAGAGAGATGACAACCAATGAGCACTTAGTAAGAAATACTTTTCACTACAATACTATGATGAGGAATACAGAACATAGCATTTTCAACCTCAAAAGCAGAATGAGAAGCTAGTCTGTCTGATGATGGCAGATTACCACAGAATGGAAAAAGAAAAACAAGGCAGAGATCGAGGATGAACTCACCATATCTTTAAAGCTTTTGCATGGACACCAGCTCTGTAAGGCAAAACATTATTGGCTACCTGAAGCAGAAGCGAACTTAGGGTACTTTGGAAATGTGTCATTCCCCTCAAATACTAGTTGTGTGAACTGACATGCTTGGGTGACAAGATCAACAACTGCAGTCTTCAAGTTTACATTCCTCCCCAACTAGAAGTCATGTAAAGTGACATTGACTTGAGTATCTTACTGCTCACAAGCCTGCAAAAGGTGCATTGGCAGATGGCTGAGTGGATGGATGGAATGGAAGAGGAAATAATATCTTAAATGATTTCTAGGAAAGGCTCTCATGTGGAAAAACTGTTACCATGAAAAATAATCAATGGCAACACATTCATTTTGCAATTTAGCTAAATAGGCTGTATAGTGATTTATTATTCAAATATGTTTTTTAAGTAACCTTAAACAGAATATTAGCGTTATTCAAAGTGTAAACCTGCCAAACTTTTTTTGTGATCTTCTCATAATAACAAACTATGGGTCACACAGTGGATTAAGAAATGGTCTATCACAGATGCATAGAAGTACCACACACCAGTCAACTTGACAGCAAGTCCTAATTATCCCACATGAACATGGAAAAACAGGCAACCTGCACAGAGAAAAATTATAGTAGATACTAACACAAGTTATGAATAATATGCACCACCATAAGATAATAAGATTAGAATGAGTAAGTCAGCATTTCTCAACCTTTAAGTATTTGCAACCCGAGTTTTTATAATAGATATAATTGCGCCCCCCAACATTTTTTTGAAATGTAGATGCATATTTTATTATACCTACTTAACTTCTATCAACATTTATCTAACTCTATATTTATTGTTCTAGTATCAGAATGTAGTTTAAGTTAATTAGTTTTGGTTTCAACAGATGTTTTTTTTTTTCATATTTTTGATTCTTGTTTTTTTTTTTCACATCTTCGTGCCCCCCTTTTTGTTACTTTGTGCCCCTCTAGGGCGGCCCGCCCCACAGGTTGAGAACCACTGGAGTAAGTAAAAAAAATTGCCAGCAGGTTTATGGGCCAAGTAACAGACATCTATGCTTTAAAATACAGCACAACTACCTTGGTATTACTGTCTCTTAAAAACAGAAAGAATCTCGCTCAAGAATAGTTCCTTCACTTTTATAGTGTCTCATAATTTTGACATTCCCAGTCACACATATTTATTTTTTACATTACATAAACACTGCCACTTGCTGTGAAAGACCACACAGCAGTACTAAAGATCAAGGGTACATGGCCTCATTGTCTGTTGTGAGTTTGTATTTATTTAGGGAACAACAACAACAAAACATTTATTTCAATAGCATATTTTCTTAAAAAAGGTGTAGTTCAATGTGCTTTACAGGATGACAAAGAAAAGGTTAAGAAGAAAAGAAAAACAATTCAGAAATAGATGAACATAAGAATGAATAAATGACAAACCAAGAATAATAAATCAGTGCAAACAGGCATTACATTCACATACAGGTAATTGAAAAACTAAAGTCCTTATATATAGATTAGTTTTTACACCTCTAAAGATGAGTAATATTCTATGGTCAGATGTCCAAGGAGGAAAGAAAAAATAAATTAAAAGAAAAAAGCTCTGGGGCAAAACACTAAAGAAAAACACACAATCTGCAGGGGATCTAAGGCCAAAAGACCACCCAGCCCCACTTAGAAATTCTACCTACTATAAAAGCAGTTAAGTCGTTCCTTATTGTTTTTTAAGCTTTGTCCTAGAACAATGTTTCTTAAACTTTTTTTTTCATGTCGCAATCTTCATTTTAGTGTCCTCGAGACTCGTTCCTTGTTGAATGCCCAAATCATTCTCCCCCCGGGAAAATCGTGGACAATTATCTGAGAGGATTCCCCCTTGGAGAAACATGGACGATTGTCAGAATGGAATTTTTAACACTAGAATCTTTGAAGCCTACAAAAAAACTTATAATCCTGGGCCACCTTAAATCCCTTCGCACCTCTCCATCAGCGTCTTTTGTTTTGCAAATGTGTCAGTCAGCACAAGCTACAAGCAGCCTGCTATCCCATCTCCCTGATCTCTCAGCTCAAGTGTGTTTATCTGCATGTGAGGTGCCTGGAGTTGTATAGGGTAAATAATATATTGTTATTTGGAATACATACATTTCATGTGTGCTCTGTGTCTACAACAATCTGTGTAAATGTAGGATGACGGAAAATGTGAGGCAAGAAATGCTACACACAGACCTAAAGCAGAAACATTTTCCATGTTACACTAATAATAATGTGAAGTGTATAATGTGTGAAGACTTTAGGCCAAATATCAAATAAACATGTGCACTTTTATTCAAGAACATAACCAAAGTAAAAAAAAAAAATAAAATTTACATGTTGCTTTCAATGAATTAAAAACCCAAGCTCAAATGTCAATCCCTGAAAGTTTATAAGCTTTCTTGGATGGTGCAGAGGTAAGAACTGCTGCCTTACGACCAAAATGTTCAGGGTTTGAGACTGCTCTACGTTTTGAGTAGTGAGCTGCTATTATTATTACTGTAACATAATAAAAACATACATTTGATTTGAGTCTGTAACACCCGGTGTAAATATTAGCTATTTGTAAAAGCGCTTTTTTTATTATTCAATTTTATTCTGTCAATGACGTTTCACATGATACAAGAAACTTTCCTCTCCCACTTTGAGCTGATGATGTTTATCTCCATTCTTTTCACAAGAGCAGCAATGTCCTGTGACTGCTATCAGACTGTCATGCCGCATTTGTGCTTTGACCACAAAGACACCCGTGCAGAACGTGTGAAAAACAATACTTGTAAAATATCGCAGAAGGTATATAAGCAGACACACAAACATTGGTGAATAATGTCTTTTTGGTGTCTTGTCACTTGAATTTTTTGTTATTCAGTTTTATTCTTGAATAAAACCATACTTGTTTCGTTATACCTGTGTTTATTTTATATTCCAGTAACCAACTGAATGAGATCAAATCTGTCTCTGCCTCTCTCGCTTACGCACACACACATTCATGCATGAAAACGTCACTATTTGCTATGCTATTTGAACATGTTTTTTCCCCGATGTTGCCTGTACTCCGCGTTATGGTGCATGGTACTGAAAATGCAGACAGACTTCTTTTTGGACGCATGCACCGCCAGCATGGCACTGGCAGATTTAATCACTGGCATGGCGAATTGCTCGCATACTGAAGTGACTTTAACTGCAGGTGGAAGTCCCATTAGCCAGCAAAACTGCTGTGAAGAAGCTGTCTGTTGTTATGGATCTGCAATGGCTCCATAAGCTTTATGACCACAGACTCGGAAAGTCTTTGCCCTTGGGTTTTATCTCAAAACACAGCTTTCATCAAAATGTTGCCAGATGTCCGAAAACGCAGCAAACCTGTTCACAATGCAGCTCACTACACAAAACGCGGACCACCCGGTCACGACTCAGGAATCTTTTGGTTATAAGGCAGCAGTTCTTACTCTGTACCATCCAAGAATGTATAGCAACTTTCTGTCGATTGACATTTGATCTTGGGTTTGTAACTCATTGACAGCAACATGTAAATTGAATGATTTTTTTAAATTCTTTTGGTTATATTCTTGAATAAAAGCATACATGTTTATTTGATATTTGGACTAAAGTCTTCATACATTGTTACACTTCATGTCATTATTAGTATAACATGGAAAAAGATTCTGCTTTAATTAAGTGTTCAGCATTTCTTTCCTCGCATGTCCTTTCATCCTACACTTGCACAGGTCTTTGTAGGCACAGAACACACATGAAATGCATGTGTTCCAAATAAAGATATATTATTTACTCTATACAACTCCAGGCACATCACACCCAGATAAACACACTTGAACTGAGAGAACTTTTTGCCCGAGTTGAACTTCGTCGGTGGATGATGGGATAGCAGGATGCTTACTGCTCATCATGATCGACACATTTACTAAACAAAAGACGCTGATGGAAAAGTGCAAAGGAATTTAAGGTGGCCTGGTATTACAAGTTTTTTCATAGACCTCAAGGATTCTAGTGTTAATGGAACCATAGTTTAAAAAACCCTGTCCTAGAGGATGGGTCTTGTAGACACAGGCAGCTGCACAATACTTTGATCGGGTGTTGGTGGAACAAGATGCCATGAATGGAAGAAAACGGAAAAGAAAGAAGAGAAAAGTAGTGGTTAAAATTGTTTGCAGAGCCTTAAAGAATATGTCTGTGCATGTACAATCTGTTAGTAGCAGAACTAAAATGCAGCCATGAGAAAGACACATTTAAAAAGTGGGTTTTCAAAAGGTTTTTAAAATGTTCCATGGTGTTAGCCTGGCATATTTCTATAAGTAAATTTTCCAGATTTTTGGTGCTTAATAGCAAAAGCCCGGCTTGTCACTTCTTTTACACTTAGCTCTTGGAAGATCTAAGGTTACAATGGAAATGTAGGAGAACAGGAACTTCGAAAACAAAAGTAATATTATTTAGAGCTTTGTAAACCATTAGCAGCATTTTAAATTCAATTTTAAAGGACACAGGTAACCAGTGTAATGATGCTAACACTGGTGAGATGTGATCAGATTTTTTTTGCTGGTTAAGATTCTTGGTGCTGAATTCTGAACTAACTGCGGCCAATTGATGTATCTCTTTGGCAGTCCTGGAAGAAACTCATTACAATACTATAGCCAAGTGAAATCAAGGATGTGTGTATTAATTTCTGAGAATCTTGCAGTATTATAAGACGTCTAACTTTTGCCATGTTCCTTAGATTAATAATGCAGGTTTAGCAAGTAGTAAGTTGTAGTGGTAGTAGAAAAAGCCTAAATGTCTGCCTGACACAAGAGACACAAGATACTCACTCTAGTTTTTCCCTTTGGTAAGAATTGATATGCGTGTCCATCCATTACCTCTGTCCACTTTGACATATTCAAGGGTGTAGCCCTGGAGCCTCTTTTCACTGCATCTGGTGCAATCTGGGACCAACCCAAATGAATGCCAATCCATTTCAGGGCACACTTACACATGCATAGCGACACTCATTCACACCTTGATAATTTAGAGTCACCAACTAATCTAATACACTGTGGCTTCTTTTCAACTTTGCACAGAGTTGCAGATGACATTGAAGTTGTAAATACAATGAATAGTGCAGCATATCTGAATTATACTATATAAAATGGTACTGTATACAGGTACTGTATATTTAGACATATTTACATCTAGATGTATGCAAACAATATGCTTTGCTGGCATTAAGGCCAAAGTCACTTGCTCCTCAGCTCATGCAGCTACTATCCTGCGTGATGGCATTAGCTTACCCCATCTGCAGCTGCAGGGAAATCTATTATTTTTCCAATCCCAGGGGAGGGAAAAGGTCTCTAGCATCATTATTTCTCTTCAAAATGTAACTGACTCGAGCGCACACCCTAATTTGCTTGCCGTAATTATAGGTCGTGCTCCCCCTTTGTAATTTATAAAACCTTTTGTTCTTATCAATAATGAATGGGCTCAACGAATCACGCCACTATAATATTTTGATATTATGAAAATGTTAATGCAGCAGGGACCCCTATCCTTATCGGCCAAGTCCGATGCTCTATTAAGCAGTCAGTGGAAGAAGTCCGACGCAAATTGCTTATGTTAATGCCCCTGTTGTACTTGGACAGGATGAGGAGTCGGCAATTAATTTTTTCCAGGCAGTGAACGGACAGGAAAATTTATTTCCTACACCACCCAGCCCCCACCCCCACCTATCTCCGCATATATACTCCCCCTCCCTTCGGCCTCTGTTCCTGGGAGTCTACACGCGAAGGTGAGATGAGGCAGGGAATGAGGGAGGGATAAGGAGGGAGAGAAAGACATAAAATTAGGCAGTCGAAAGTCAGATCGAGACAGATGAGGAGAAAATGAGAGAAGCATGAGAAGCAAAGGGGCCGATTTGTGACAAAGAGTGAAATGACAATAAACAAAAGGGACCCCTCCAAAGTAACTGGGGAAAAAAATACAGAATGAGAAGGGAAGAAAATATGCACAAAAGTTAGCCAAAAGAAAAGTTGGTATGAAGCAGACAGACGGAAGAAAGACGGCACAGGCAATAGAGAGTGAGAGCAGACAGAAATGTGAGTGAGGAAGAGAAAAAGAGCTTGCAATCTGTGACCTAATTGAACAGCAGTGAAATCCAAGGCAAAGTGGCGTCAGGGAAAGCACAGCGCCGTCTTCATTCATTCCGCTGACAGTGTTTTCGCAACTTAAACCTGTTTTATTAATTATGTTTGACATTTCCTTAATTAGTTTAATTTACATCAAATCAGCACCTACCAGACGATCGCACTGTATATCATTTCACCAGGGCCTAAGTGCCTCGAATGAAGAAAAAAGGGAGAGAGCTAGAGAGAGAGAGAGAGAGAGAGAGAAAGACTAAAAAGGAAAGCTGCTCTCATGTTTAAGACTCACGGTAAAGACGGCAACTGAAATGAATGTCTGCAATGTGAATAGCCATACGTTTCAGTTAAGGCTTGTAAAAATGTGAATATTTAGAATGTGAAAATGTAATACATTTATTTTTTATTTCTGTTTAATGGTAAACTGAAATTCCCATGACATTTTAATTCTTAAAATGAAGAGATGCTGATTGTTTTTCAGGTTACCTTTACTGACAACAGGAGCACTACCAAAATTTCTAAATAAGTTAAATAATGGAGGAGCACATATTGTGCCTATAAAAAGTATTAACCCCTTGGACTTTCTATATTTTATTCTTATATGAAAATAAATCACAGTTCATTCAAGTTATTATTTTTTGACACTGATCAACACAAATTTAGACAAGGTGGTCTAAATTAATTAAAAATATAAAACACAAAATAATTGATTGCATAATATTACACGCCTAAATCATCACTGGTGCAGCCAATTGGTTTTAGAACCTAGTGGTTTCGATTGAACTGTAGTATAAGTGCACCTTATTTGGAAGATACAGCTTGTGGTGACTCAGCCTGGTGATCCACAAAATAAAGACAAAAGAACATAAAGCCAAAAGAAGCATCTACATGACTAAAAAATACAACTCATGGGATGATGACAAGGAAATGTCCAAGTCACAGAATATACCTTCAAGTCCAGTTAATTGAATATTAAAGAATTGAAAGAGTATGGCATAGCTGGAAATTGGCACAGAGCAAGATTTCCACAAAACCGAGTCACAATGCAAGAAGAACACCATTAAAGGAGTACACCAAGAGAACTATGAGGATTCTGAAAGAGCTACAAGCCACTGAGGCTGCAATTGCAGATACTGTGCAGGCAAGAACTGTTGCCTGGGTGCTTCTAAAGTCACAACTTCATGGGAGAGTTGCAAAGTGGAAGCCATTGTTAAAAAAATGCACATGTCAACTCAGCTAGAATTTGTCTGAAGGCTGGAAGAAAGCCATCTGGGAGAAAGTTCTGTGGTATGATGATCCCACATAAGATTTTTGTCCATCAGACTAAACACCATGTATAGCGTATCCAAACACTGCACATTATCAAAACACACCATCTCCATTGTGAAGCATGATGGTGGTGGCCGTATCATGCTGTTGGGATGCTTCTTTGCAATATAATGTGCAGTGTCTACCATAAGCTGTAGCAGTAGCAGTAGCATCTGGATGGTTTGTGGTTTGGTTGGAATCCCTGGAGGGAAATTAGATGTAGTCTGCAAGAAACCTGCCCCATGGGAGATTTGTTTCCATCAAGACAGTATATATATAGACAGTAAGACGTCAGGGACTTTCAAAACTCAACTTGATGTTTTCTTGGAGGAAACAAGTGGATAGGACTGGCGAGCTTTGTTGGGCTGAATGGCCTGTTCTCGTCTAGATTGTTCTAATGTTCTAAAGAACAGCAACCTCAAGCATAATGCCAAGGCTACAAAGGAATGGCTTAAAAACATTAATGTCAGTGTCCCAGAGTTAGAATTCAGACCTCAATCTGATTAAGAATTTGTCAAGTAATTACAGTGTCCAGATTTGCCAAGCTGATAGATACCTGTGCACACAGACTCAAGGTGTAAATATGGAGTTCCTCTAATTAAACCTCATAGTCACCAGCATAAACTGTTAAGTGGCTTCACTGCTCATTCTAGGATTCTCCTTGTGCTTATCAAGGTTTATTCCAGGAACTTCAGCAATTCAAAGACTGTTCAGTAAACTGAAATATACACCATTCTTTGTCAGTCTGTCTGAGTGGTGATCAATTGACACAAATTATGGCTTTAGTTCAAATTAAATTACTATTAACTTGATCACTGAGGAACCTTGTATTTAAATGTGGTATTTCTTATAGACATTTCATGACTAGGACAGAAATCAATAACAATTAAACAGTCAGATTCAAGTCTTGCTACCCCACCTCTCTGCAACTTGAACTTTCATTAAGGCAACCCACCTGTTCACCAAAACAAATCTGAATTGTACAGGTCCCAGGCAGGGGGCTGTGGGTATAACCAGATCTGTCTGAGGTACATCGCCTTGGGCAACTCCATTGTCAGGTCAGTGTTGAATAGAGAAAGTCTGCTCCAGAGCCAATACGCTGCCTAATTCAGACTACTGTATATCTGACCAGTATTTTAATCTTCCCATATGAGGTCCAGTTTACCCTACCAGATAAGTTGTGGTTCATGTCTTAAAAGGAATTTACTATTGCTGAGGCCCTTTCTGCAGTATCTGCATCTGACCAGGCAGGTGCTTGTTGGTTAACACCACCACCAGGTTCAAGAATTGTGTCCCAGCATTACTGTCATAAGCGAGGTTCTCCTAGATTTATTTACAACCATATGTCAAGATGATAGCTCAAGAACCATTGAGGTATGCAATCCTCTGGATTGTGTCAAGATCACTGAAAATGAATACACCAGTAGATAAATCTTTATTGAGCATATCTCATTATCATAATTAAAACATTGCATGCATATACTGTAGGTATGAAATAGAAGAATACATAAAATAAGGCAAAAGGTAAGAGTTTTTACTATGGAATTCTAGTCAAATTTCAGCAAAATCAAATAATTTCAAAAGGCAGGCAGAGTCAACACGTCTTAAGTCAAAGCGACATCATTTCCATTTGTACTGTTTACTAACTATGTGATCCATATCAAATCACTACTCAAGTCAGGACTGCAAACCTAAAAGCGATAAATTATTGTAACCATGTAATTCAATGTGGATAACAGCATCATCCAGATGGATACATGTGTAACAAGTTTTGAATCATCTGTGCAGCATGATACCTGAAAAACAGAAAGAAATTTCACTCACAGTTACATCGAGGCAATAATAGCTCATTACAAAAATTTAAATTAAATAACTGTTATTGTTCTTGAATATTTTTAAGGAAATTCTTGCTTGTTAAATAGGATGGGCAAAATAAAATGCAAATATTTTTAACTTTTAATTGAAGAAGTCACCTTTGTAGCAGAGCTAGTTGTGCTCATGCTGACTTGTGAGCAGTAAGTGGTGAGCAGTGACTTTGACATCCATTTAATTGGTAAGCTAATCAGACTCTCCCTAAGTAACATGTAGCCTTTATGTCCTTTTCACAACAGTTTGCCAAAAGGGTTAGAAAAATGCTTCTATGAAAAGAGACAATAGGCAATATTTTGTATTGCTGCTTTCACTAATTTGCCGAGTTCAATGGGGGATCCCTTTGATGTATTATTTTTGTTTTAATCTGTTATTCATGGTCATCTTTAAGGAAATCCTTTCAGTTTCTTCCTTCTAGACATAAAGAACAAATTATATGTTTTGATATAAGTTATGGCTGATTTGAAACTTTTTGAAAAATGTCAATGTGTAATCTGTTTTGTTAAAAGTAAATATGGTGTCACGGTGGCCAGCACTGCTATCTCAAAAATTTGACATCCTGGATTTGAATCCCATGCCCAGATCTTTTTCACATTTTCTTCATGTCTGTGTCAGGTTTCTCTGGTTACACAAAGATGTATAGATTGGCTAACTCAGTGATTCCAAGTTGGCACCCTGTTTTGGGCTGATGCCCCTTGCAGGGCTGGTTACTGCATTGTACCAAGTGCTGCTGGTGACAGATTCTGCTCTTTCAAGACTCTGACAAGCTGGTCAGAGAATCTTATCTATTTATTATAAAAAAAAAACCTGGGAGAGAAAGACTAGGGAGACGAGACATGATCTTCATGTGAAGATCACGGAAGACACTTAAAAGACCTGTGAGATGAAAGAGATTGGCCACGGAGCATCTCGAGGGGACCTTAAACATAAGACTTTGTGCCAAGAGATTGACCCAAGACCGTCTCGAAGGGACGTAGAACATGATATTCTTGCAAGACACGCCCTACTTACAACCAGTATCAAATAACACCATGGGCAGAAAAACACTCAGTCGTGTAAATGCTTTGAGCACACACAGATCCAGGGCTCTCAGTGAATATAAAGCGTATAAGGACAATACGTTATAGAAGAAATGTCGATGACTAAGCGAAGAAGAAAGAGCAGCGCAAAGAAAAGAGACTCAAAAGTGTTGGAGAGAAAAAAATGCAAAAAAGAAAAAGAATAAAGAAAAAGAAGGTGCAAATTCAGAAAATAAGGAAAGTAATAATCAGCCCGGAACAATGTGGAATTGAAAAAATAAGCATGTCCAATTGGGCTCAGAATTAAAAGACAGAGTAAAAGACAAAGTAGAACTTCATAAAGACGTTCAAAAAAGTTGTCGCTATACACATGCAGAGCAGGTTAGAGATTATGAAAGCAGTGGAATTCGAAAGGCTCAAAAAAAAGTAGACGCGATACAAATGCAAAGAAAGTTAAAGTATATGAAAGCAGGAAAATTAGAAAGTATCAAAAAAAGAAAGTAAAGATCGCAGTAGCTCAAACAAATGGAAATTATTACTCGAAAAAAGGATAAATAATCACCACGGGCCAGGTGTTATTGAAAAAAGAAATAGGAATAAAAGACAAAGAGTAGAAACAAAGTAAAACATTATAAAGAGGTTAAAAAACAAGGGGCTAAACACATGCAGAGCAGATAGATAATGAAAACAGTGGAATTCAAAAGACTCAAAAAAAAACAAAGGCACGATACGCATGCAGAGCAAGATACAGAATATGAAGCAGAAAAAAACAAAAGTGTCAAAAAAAGAAAGTAAAGATCACATTAGCGCAAACAAAGAGAAATTATTACTCGGAGAAATAACAAAAGGACAAATAGAGATCGAATATATGGACATAGGTGATATATCAGAAGTATGTAAATATTGTAAGGCTTTGAAGTTTAAGTCAGAGAATTTCAAAAACAGGTTTTACCTCACATGCAGTTATTGGTTACTTTGCAAAAAAAATTATTAACTCCTGATCATGTAGATCGTTTTGCCTGTGCTGAAATTCCAAACAGAGAAATCTATCCTGAATTATGGTACAAAATCATTAAACTCATTTAAAAGATTCAGCATATTGGGACTCGAAAGATTCCAAATATTGTTTTTAACAAAGTTCTGAAATAAAAGTGAAACTAATGAAATAGCAACAATTCAATGAAAAAAAGAATCTTAAAAGTGTGTATCCGGAAAACCAAACACGGGGGTTGGTGAGTGAGGTGAGCAGGCGGTGAAGCCTCCTAGTATTCTATTATAATAATAATCTCATATTGTGTACATGGTCCTTAATCAAGCCAGAAGTATACCTTGGAACATTCACACTAAGAGGAACCCTGATAATGAAACCCATATCCTGATTGTTCTTCCATTAACACTTTCTCCCACTGGTTAAGCAGAATTTTGCCATTTCGCATACTGGTACTTCCACAGGAGCCTTTCTTCCTAAACCTCCCTCTAACTCTATCTTTTGACGACCTAACCTACGCAAACTTCTCTTCCACAGCTCACTTCACAGAGGTGAGCCACATTCCTCACCAGGGGCCACATGTATAAATGGTGCGTATGCACAGAAATGTTGCGTAAGAACTTTTCCACGTTCAACTCGCGATGTATAAAACCTACACTTGGCGTAAAGCCACGTACTTTTCCACGGTACCTCATTCCTTATCATACGCAAGTTCTCTGGTAGGTTTTGCAGACTGGCGGCACCCAGCGTCAAAGCAGTGCTACTGTTCCTGTGTGGTTACTCTTTATTTTCCTGACACGGCTTTATAAATACATTGAAACTAACCGCATATTGTTTATTAGTGTAATGCATCTGATTGTAATTAACTTGTAACAATATAAGGGTCCAGGGAATAGCCATAGTATTTCAAATACTATAACTGCTTTAGCGTTGTTACTCTCACTGCACCTTCTTCTTCTTCTTTCAGCTGCTCCCGTTAGGGTTGCCACAGCGGATCATCTTTTTCCATATTACTCTCACTGCACAATTATATAACTGTATCTGAATGTGAATCACAGCAGCAGCTGATCGGAAAGAGATTTATCGGTATACAGCTTCAAGGACACGCTACCTCAGCCACGGCAAAATGTTTAAAAGGCTTTCCTGTACGGACCTCGCGGTTCAGAAACAGTTTCATCCCAAGAACTTTAAACGCACTCAATCAAGTTGTCCTTGTAGAACTATCTGTACCTTGTGGAAGACTGCCGGCTTCCGAGGCCGGTCCGCACCCCCAGGCCGACAGGAGGAGCTCTCCAGACAGCGGGATCGTGCTCCGAGGTCCAGCAGGGCCTTATGGACTCTGTGGTGTTTATACACAGCCCTGCTGGATACCTTGGCCCACCAGGAGTCGCTGTGGGGGACTTATGGGCTCCGTTGTGCCTTATGACCGGGATACGTCACGTCATGTGACAGGAAGGTATGGCGTGCTCGGGTTGAAGTAATGGACTGATTGCCCTGACCCGGAAGGAGTAGGGAACTGTGGACTCCTGGGACAGGAACACCTCCGGGTCAGGGGCTATAAAAGGACGCTGCCTCAGTCCAGACACTGAGCTGTGCTGGGTGGGAGAGGAGCAAAGTGTCTGGGCGAGGAGGAGAGATTAGTGTTTTTTGGAGTGTGTTTATTTGTGAAGAGTGTGGAAGGTGCTTGGTGCACTGTGAAAAGAAAATAAAAGAGTCTTGGACTGTTACCTGGTCTCGGGAGTCGTACCTGAGGGTTCGAGGGTGCACTACTGCCCCCTATTGCCACACTGGCGTAGCCGGCAGGATTCTCTGGCCGTCTGTTGGCAGAGGACCTGCATAAAAAATAAATTTTGTGTGGGCAGACAACCCTCGGTGGGTTCCACATCTTTTACGGGGGTGCAAACACCACCCGCTACAGAGGAACCTACAACTGTGAGCGTTGGTCCGATCCGAGTAATGGGGAAAAAGACCGGGAAAAAGAAGGTCAGTCCCAGCTGGCTGCAGGGCCTGACGGGCAACGAGGAGTCCTGGACCTACCTGACGGGGCGAGGAAGACAGAGCGCTGATACGGGCCAAACAAGCCCGGGCCGCGAAAGACCCGGGACACGGACAACTGCCGAGCGCATCATACTCCCTAGACGGTCCGGGGTGCCGCGTTCCATTGCGGGGCGGCTGCAGGTAAACCGCCCGGCGTCCGTCTTTTTATCATGTTTTGCAGGCGCCGCCGAGAAACTTGCAGCGGTGCCGCAACTGACTACCTCGTGCCGGCAAAATGGCCGCGGCTCCCAGAAGGCAAGTCGCGGTGAAAGGCGGCTAGAGACAGCCGCGGTTGGGGACAACAGACTGGTCACCCGCGGGGGTGTCGGGGCGGTGGAGGAAACCGAGTCCGCCCGGCGAGGCCGGTCGTCCCCTAACGGGTCGAGCCTCCTCGAAGGGGAGGAAAGGGCGCGCCGCCGAAAGAAAAACGCCGCCGACAAAGAGGGGCGGGTTGTGGCTGGCGAGTCTGCAGCGGTAAAGGAGAAGGCAGATCGCAGCCGGCTTGTAGTAGCCAGCCGTCCCTCTGAGGACTCCAACTCCCAGGAGCCTTTGCGCGACCCAGCGGAACACGTGCCTGGAGGCGGCGTGCTCATTGGTTCCCGGCGGAAGGTAAGCTCAGCGCGAGCGAAAATGCAGCCGGCCGTGATAACTAACTGTTTGGACTTACGGGTCTCGAAATACCTCGAGCCCCTGCACCGTTCTTACAGGACTTACAACAGCTGAAGGAACGTGTGGAGGACTTGGGAGCGGCGGCTGCAGCCCGTTAAAGCGTCTACAGGACTACGTGCAGCGGCTGGGCGGGAACCTCCGGAGATGATCGATCGCGGGAGTACAGGTGAGTCCCTCCCGTGTCGTAGAGTGTAAGGGGACACAGTGCGATCGGGCACCGCTGAGTATGAGTAGCGCGTGTCAAAGCACTGTGTGCCCGACAAGGACTGGGGCATGATGACCGAATGGTCGGCGGCGGAGCAAGCGGCCGGGGCATGCGCGTGGCGTGGCTTTCGAGCAGTACGGCTCCGAGGACCCGACCGGTCTTAAGTGCGGGTTACGCCGGTGATAGGAGTGCGGGGAAGCGCCGCTCGTGCGGTGCAGCTGGTTGGTGCTGTACATCGGGCGAGTCGGTAGTAATGACGCCGGAACCTAATAAGCGTAGGACCACGGGTGTGCAGACAGCAAAGAGGCTCTCTCCTTTCCATAGAGAGCCTCAGGCTGGCGCAAGCCCCAAATCAGCGGGAGATCCCCAAAAGGAAGGTGGGTCTCCGACATAATGAAGAGAAGGCTTGAGGGCAGCCAAGCGGCCGTAATGCCCTCCCTGGCAGGTGAAGGGGCGGAGTTGACGCTGACGGAGTTCCCGAAGTGTTTTTGGTCCCGCAGAGGGAAGCAACCAGGAGGGCTTCGTCGGTGCTATAATTGCCGGCAACCGGGCCACGAGAGGCGCTATTGTCCCCGGGGGGACAGGAAGTACACCGTCCCTCCAAGGTTCGCTCGAGGACAGGGACAACGCATTCAGGGCCCGGATGACGCGTCCTCCTGGAGGAGGACGTCCCTTTCGGGGCCGGACGCTCCGCCCCAGAAGTCGTCACTAAGGGGGAACTGTGGAAGACTGCGGCTTCCGAGGCGTCCGCACCCCAGGCCGACAGGAGGAGCTCTCCAGACAGCGGGATCGTGCTCCGAGGTCCAGCAGGGCCTTATGGACTCTGTGGTGTTTATACACAGCCCTGCTGGATACCTTGGCGCCACCAGGAGTCGCTGTGGGGGACTTATGGGCTCCGTTGTGCCTTATGACCGAGTGCGTCACGGTCATGTGACAGGAAGGTATGGCGTGCTCCCGGGTTGAAGTAATGGACTGATTGCCCTGACCCGGAAGGAGTAGGGAACTGTGGACTCCTGGGACAGGAACACCTCCGGGTCAGGGGCTATAAAAGGACGCTGCCTCAGTCCAGACACTGAGCTGTGCTGGGTGGGAGAGGAGCAAAGTGTCTGGGCAAGGAGGAGAGATTATTGTGTTTTTTGGAGTGTGTTTATTTGTGAAGAGTGTGGAAGGTGCTTGGTGCACTGTGAAAAGAAAATAAAAGAGTCTTGGACTGTTACCTGGTCTCGGGAGTCGTACCTGAGGGTTCGAGGGTGCACTACTGCCCCCTATTGCCACAACCTATAAGTACAATTACTTCACTGTAAACTTGCACTACAGTTATAATATTGCACAACCTGAGCCACTTTATAAAGCGCGTATTAACATATGATGACGATATCATTTTTAAGATGAAATGCAGCAAAATATATTTATTATATTATACAGGTAAAACTTTAACTTCATTTAAATAATCCGTATTCTTCACTGGGACTGGCATGAAGGATAGATAATTAAACATGTACTACGAAGATAGTTCAATGTTCCTTAAACATTTTGAAGAATTGGCTCTCTAAGCTTACAGATGGCTTAACTTCTATTACAGAGCTGATTGTGTGGCGATCGGTTACTTGGAGAAAGAAAAGCAAGGACTGCAGGGGTCAGCCACGCCAATACATATTGAATATAAAACAGAAAGAGAAAATAACGACACAGCTAAAAACGCAGAGGCAAATTTCGACAAAAGTTAAATGCTTGTGTCATGAGCACGAGGCGGCTATGCAGTGTCCGCAACGGGCGTGGCCATCCGCCCCTGCATAAGATACCATATTGACATTGGCGGGCGAAGGGGCACCTGATTCTTTCTCTGTCTATAGCTGCCCATGAGTACTGCTGCAATAAATTATTTCATCGAAGGTCGCACACAATCACTGCGCCGTGAAACCCATGTTTAATAACGTGCTTTAACTCCTATCATCATGAAAATGATATCACGTATACATCTCAGTATTTTAGTTATTCAGAGAGCTGTAATATCACGAATGTAATGGATTCTGTGTCCAGTCGGAGGAAGAGAGCCGGTTTAAGAAGCAAGTAGTGATTCACACACATAGAGCACATAGAAGATCAAATATAAAACAAAGCATTTAACGTGCTACTTTAATTACGATGTGATTTGAGAAACTGGTTAATTAAACGATTTTAAGATGAAGTTTATGATGTTCTACTTTAATGACAAAATAAACTACGTGATTAAAGTGGAAATTTAGAGACTGAAGTTGACATTTCGTGCTTTTTCCCCACTGTGTGCCTTTTTTTCCTCTGTACCCTAATAAACTTACATATGACACTCAGACAGTGGGCTGCAACTCTCCTTTTCACGGCGACTTTGATATCTAACTTCTTTTTTATTTCCGGCACTGTGCGATTTTGTGAGCATGAGCTTTCAATTTTCTCCAACACGCTATGTCACTCGATCAGCTTCCTTTTGTTGATTATACCACAGTTTATTTGAACAAATAGTATGTTTTTCCTTTGCCTCCACTTGGTATTCGCTGAAATTCTTATATTATTCCCAGTGCTTTTTCCATTGTGTTTTCACAGAAGGCTGAGCTTATGGGCGATTTATATTCATTTGCATATTCAAAGAGGCATAATTCTGGGAGGAGTTGGGGCGGGACATAAGGCGTGTGCACGAGTGTTAGTTTTCACACTGACCGGGATTTATGTAGCGGAAGAACGTGGAAGTTGGAGTACATACAGATTCCTGCATCTGGATTTTTCTGTGCATAAGCACATTTCGGCTTTTGTGCTTACGCCATGTTATAGGGTGAATTCTATGCATGGCGTTATACATGAGGCCCCAGGCATTTTGAGCTGTAGCAGGAGCTGCTGTGTCACTTGCAAATATGTCACCAACAATACACTTATATGATCTGGTCCTTCTTAATATTAAACAACAGGCCTCTTGCTAGTCTACAGCATTTCTTGTAAGAAGTGTCCAGCCATCTATATAGGTGAAACAGAGGGATGGCTGGCAGACCACTTCAGGAAACACGTTTGAGCTAATAAGAAAAAAGCCTCTGCCCTGGCTTTGTTCTCTTCTTTCCTTTTTATATATGTTACCTGCTTTGTCCGTTTAGGATGCATACCTCATGAAGATTACACAGAGGAAACGTTGGGTCTTTTATGGTCTTTTCTTTTCAGCATGTAAATAAGCTATAAGCCTTTTTTTTCTTTGCAGATGCACATGGACACAGCTCTACACTAATTACATTAATAATGGCTTTCTGTTTAACAAGAAATATACTATCTGTCTGCTTATTCGTTTTTTGCCCGTTTTTTATTATTATTAAATGACTAGCAAAATACCCGCGCTTCGCAGCGGAGAAGTAGTGTGTTAAAGAAGCAATGAAAAGAAAAGGAAACATTTTGAAAATAACGTAACCTGATTGTCAATGTAATTGTTTTGTCACTGTTGTGAGTGATGAGTGTTGTTGTCATATATATATATATATATATATATATATATATATGTATATATATTTACACACACACACATAAACATACATACACACACATATATACACACAAATACATATATATATATATACATACATACACACACACATATATAAACATATATATACATATACATACATATCTACATATATACACACACAGCTATTTCAGTATCAGTGCAATACGCTGTTTGTTAAAACGGTTGACTCCGCTCTTACGTGCAATAACAAATCAAATCATTCAGTTGTCTTTGCTCATATGTCATTTTAGAGCTGGACGCCTGACATCTTTTTTTGGCCACAAGTTCGTTTCTGTTTGGTGTGAGGTTCTGTGTTGTGGAGATTCTCAGGATGGATTGCAGGTGCTCATCAGTGAGGCGACTCCTGTGTGCTGTTTTGTTAGTCTTTATCACTGAGAAGAGCTTCTCACACAGATATGTGCTACCAAACATGCACAAGGTTCGAGCCGCATGTAGACGGACTTTTTTTGTTCTTCAAAGTCACCAAAGCGCCGTGCAAACTCAGTGCGCAATAACTCTAGCTTCGCAATAACTTGCAGCATCATAAGGTAGACTTGATTAACGCGGTAAGTGTTGGCAAGGCAGCTGAAGCGCTGCATTATGGGATCTGTAGTTTATTGTGTTACCAGCGCTTCATATACCGGGCCATTAATAACAATAATACAGTATATAAAATGATCTCGCGGGCGGATATAATTACACGCCGGGCGGATGTGGCCCGACCCTTGAGTTTGACACATATGGACTAAATAGAACTTGAAAAGATATATTTTTCAAATGTGATCGCAATTCAGATAGAGTTGACGCAAGACTACAGCCTACATGCCTCAATGAGTCATCCTCCCCTCGCTCTTACTTTTTTACCGTTCATCTAATGAATACACTGAGTATGGCTTTACCAAAACAATCATTGATGGCGAATAAAGTATCCATTATTCGAGTATGTAGATCGGGATATATATATATATATACATATATATATACCAGCGTATCAGCGAGAAGTAGTGTGTTAAAAAGGTAGAAAAGAAAAGGGAACATTTTAAAAATAACGTAACATGACTGTCAATATACAGTATTTGTTTTGTGAGTGTTACTGAGTGTTGCTGTCATCAAGGATTTGATTATCATTATTTCTTTCAATCAGGTTCGTATTTGTAGGATGTGTTGTGTTCAAGTTACATTCCGTGTTTGTCAATCATTGTAAAGATGACAGGTTTCATTCATCGATTCGTTTCTTACTGCATCAATAAACAGCTCGTCTTCTTCTTTATCTGAGACCTGACACACTGCATGCACGGGTTTTTTTTACACTGTCTTCCTTTAGCGGGACATTGACTTTTTCCACCGTGTGCTTTGTTTCCGCAGTAGCTGGATTTATGAATATGCTTATCAGGCGCTTCATATTTTTGCTGCCTTTTCAATTGTGTAATTCGGTTTTGTTCAGCGCTTTGGAACTGTTGCTTTTATCTGTGCACTCGCGCCAGTTCACGTGAGCCACTCGGTGTACATGCATCGAAGGTTCCCAGCTGTGCTGGTGCCATCTCGTGCTATGTCCATAGCTGTATTTAATGTTACCTTAGTCCTGGCACTTAAAACTTTCTCTCGCAGTTTCGCTGAGTTTGTGTCAAACACCACCCTGACCATCTCATCTTCCTCTCCATAAGCACAGTCCTTCACCCGTGAATATTTACCTGTGGCAGTTTGCTATTGGATTGCCGCTGACGGACGGCCTTATATGGGCAGGCACTAAATTACAAACGCCAGCGGCAGCCTGTCTATGAACTTAATTTAAAGTGTAGGTTTACATCGTGCTTTGTTTCAGTAGCAGAACTCATGAATATGGTTGTATATGTCACTTTCGCCGCTTCTTATTGTTTCGCTGCCTTCTCAATTATATAATGCATGTTTTCTTCAGCGCTTTTTTGAGGTCTTCCTGGTTTTCTATGTACTGCGTGATTACATGGGAGGCGTGATGATGTCACACGAAACTCCGCCCCCACGGCGTTGAAGCTCATCTCCATTACAGTAAATGGAGAAAAACTGCTTCCAGTTATGACCATTACGCGTAGAATTTCGATATAAAACCTGCCCAACTTTTGTAAGGAAGCTGTAAGGAATGAACCTGCCAAATTTCAGCCTTCCACCCACACGGGAAGTTGGAGAATTAGTGATGAGTCAGTGAGTGAGTGAGTCAGTGAGTGAGTGAGTGAGTGAGTGAGTGAGTGAGGGCTTTGCCTTTTATTAGTATAGATTAAAATAAAGAAATCAGACTATATTCACCATCTGAGAGGACAAGTTATGAAGAAAGAGCACAGTAGTCCTAATTAAAATGCAAACACAAGTGAAAACTCTCTGCAAAATATTATCAGTATGAGGACTCTGATATAACATCGCAACAGTGGCATCTGCATATGGCAGACAATCCTGAACTGAACCGTTGAGAATGGGCAAGGAACAATCTTTACAAAGGTGGTTTGGAGTAATGTCTCATTTGAAACTAAAATGTCCTGCAAACAAATGAAAAGGTAGCACTATAACAACAGCAGGTGGCAAGATGACATATTGAAAGCCTTTTTTTGTCCCAAAGGTAACACTTAAACCATAGTGTCTTAAACTCTGGGTCAGGAACCAAACTGGATCTTGAATTGCCTCCCTTTTGGTCATGCAGGGTCATGAGCATCCATTGTATTCAATGCTAAAGAGTTGTGTACATTGTTTCACTATGACTGTTGGCAGCGATTCTCCAACGGGGGCATCTGATGGCTGTCATAGACTGACTCTCAAAGACACTAAGAAGGGCAATGTTAAGAAATACTGCTATAAACAAATGTCTCCATTGTTAATACCCATGTGACAAATCCACACCCTTGTTTAAAAGCAGACTATATCCTAATTATGACACAGAGTTGTGCTTGTTGACATTTTTGGGTGGAGCTGAGCCATACTAAATAGCTATGCAAGTGCTTTCATGGCATATACTCGTAAACCTTGGTCTGAGGAAAAGGTGGAAACAGGACTTCAGGGTACTGCAAGTAAAGAATATCCACAGAATAAAAATGCAGAAAATATTGGTTAAGTTGATAAGCCACTAGAGTAAGTGACTCCACATCACAATAGAGTTATTCAATGGCATTTTGGAGTCATATGGTTTAAATAAGTAAGGAGACAATATACTTACCCATGGATTTTGCTATATTTGTGTGATCATGATGAGGCTGACTGCCAACAGTGTATGATTTAAAGTACACTTCTTTCATGGCTGATAATTTTAGTTAAAAATATACACATGAATTTCAAGCATTTTTTTTTGTCAACTAAGAAAAAGTTGTTGCATTATCCTTTGATACTGGGTTGAACAAACTTTTCTAAAAATCACAGGTTCATACAAAACATCCAGACTAACAAAATCTAGTAAACTTCACCCACTTTCTCAAGAATTCTGTGTCTGAAGGGAAATGTTCCATTTCCAAGAACATCTGTGCTTTGGCAGGAATACCCAGTATTTACAAATTAAATAGAGATACATCTGCTGAGAATGTGATTTTAAAGTACATTGCAGTAGATAGAGATGCTGTGAGGTTTTAGTCTGTTACAGACAGTAAGGGGAGTAGATCTTACTTTGTTCACTATACGTCTTGTCTTGTTCTTCATGCGTCTCTACGGATCATAGTCTACATAAAATGTCAAGCGGAACAAAATACTGAACTTCATTTGCTTTCAGAACATTTGGTGTAGAAAGAAGGAAAGAATGGATGCTTGAAGAAATTGGTAGTTCTTTTTCTTTTCACTGAGTACTGTAGCTGTGGGCTGCAAATTATCTAATTTCTTTTTCAGAATTTGTTACCCAATAGCAATTTTTTTTAACTATCTGAATCAAAAAATTCCACTATATAGTCTGCTATTTTTTGTTTTACCAAGCTTTAAAACACAGAATAAATAAAAATGTAGCTTGAAATTTAAGGCTTTTATAAACTGAGCCCTGCCTGGAACAATCAGAAGGACCACAATCTATTTCACTGTCTGTAACTTCAATAACTGCTGCAAGTCATGTAAAGACCAAACTAATAAACATAAAATGGTGGGAACTATATTAAAAAGTGTGATCTGTGCAATGCTGCACAAAACTGAGCTCAAGCAGAATTCTTTACAAAATGAGTAATTACTCATATTGACTAGCAACATTGCACTTACACATTTACAACTGTCCAGCCATCCATTACCAGAAATTAACCAACAATTCTGAAGCATACTTAATCCAGTTTAAGATCTTTGGGAGCTAACAACTGCTGCACTCCACCACTCACACATCCACACCAGGCCAATTTAGAGTCATTAGTGAAAGTAATATGAATGTCTTTGGGATGTGAGAAGAAAAGTGGAGTATCTGAGGAGAAACAAATGCCGACCCACTGTGGAATTTGTAGACACAGCTAACTGGAGCAGAATTCAAACTTGGTTTTATGGAGCTCACCCTTTCATCAGTATCCTTTCCAATGTAAAGTTAAAGTGGTCTGCCTTCCACTTTTTGAAGTCATTGACCAACTCCTTGTTTTTGCTGACATTAAGAATGACAATAATCTGGTAACATATACCAAATATATAAAGTCAAAACCTGAGTATATAAAGATGGCGCTGGAATATATAAAGTCAAAACCTGAGTATATAAAGTCAGCGCTGGAATATATAAAGTCAAAACTTGAATATATAAAGTCATTCCCGAATATATAAAGTCAAAACTTGAATATATAAAGTCAGCGTCGGTATATATAAAGTCAAACTTGAATATACAAAGTCAGTGTCAGTATATATAAAGGGAAAGACTTTATATATTCCAGCGCTGACTTTATATATTCAAGTTTTGACTTTATATATTCAAGTTTTGATCCCCTCTCAGGAATCGAACCTCGGTCGTCAGCACTAGAGGCGCAGCCTCTTCCATTGCGCCACGGCGTGTGGTTTATCTATTTGAGAGTATGTAGATCGGGGTATATCTATAATAATAAAAGGCAAAGCCCTCACTGACTGACTGACTGACTGACTCACTCACTGATTCATCACTAATTCTCCAACTTCCCATGTAGGTAGAAAGCTGAAATTTGGCAGGCTTATTCCTTACAGCATACAAGTTAAGCAGGTTTCATTTCAAAATTCTACACGTAACGGTCATAACGGTCGATAACGGTCGACAACGTCCGCCATGTTGAACTTTCTTATTTATGGCCCCATTTTCACGAAATTTGGTAGGCAGCTTCCCTGCGCTAACCGACACCGATGTACTTACTTATTTCGATGGTATGACGCCACTGTTGGCCGCCATATTGAACTTTCCAACGTCACCAATTTTCAAACTTCCCGTTTAGGTAGAAGGCTGACCCCATCTTCACGAAATTTGGTAGGTGGCTTCCCTGCGCTAACCAAAACCAATGTACGTACTTATTTCGGTGGTATGATGCCACTGTTGGCCGCCATATTGAATTTTCCAAATGTCACTAATTCTCCAAATTCCCGTGTAGGTAGGAGGCTGAAATTTGGTACTTATTTCGGTGGTATGATGCCACTGTCGGCCGCCATATTGAACTTTTAACGGAAATCGATGTCCGTACTTATTTCGTTGGTATGACACCACTGTCGGCCGCCATATTGAACTTTCTAACGTCACTAATTCTCCAACTTTCTGTGTAGGTAGAAGGCTGAAATTTGGCAGGCTCATTCCTTACAGCTTTTTTACAACAGTTAAGCAGGTTTCATTTCGAAATTCTACATGTAACGGCCATAACGGTCAACAACATCCAACAAGTTGAACTTTCTTATTTACAGCCCCATCTTCATGAAATTTAGTAGGTGGCTTTCCTGAGCTAACCGAAACCAATGTACATACTTATTTCGGTGGTATGATGCCACTGTCAGCCGCCATATTGAACTTTCCAACATCACTAATTCTCCAACTTCCCGTGTAGGTAGAAGGCTGAAATTTGACAGGCTCATTCCTTACAGCTTACTTACAAAAGTTTAGCAGGTTTCATTTCGAAATTCTATGCGCAATGGTCATAACTGGAACCTATTTTTTTGTCTATATACTATAATAGACTTCTGGTCGATGGCCTTGGGAGGCGGAGTTATGCCTCCCACGTAATTTAGTGCCTGCCCATATAAGGCCGTCCGTCAGCGGCAATCCAATAGAAACAGTGCCGCTAAATATTCACAGGTGAAGGACTGTGCTTATGCAGACGAAGATGGGATGGTCAGGGTGGTGTTTGGCACAAACTCAGCGAAACTCAGCGAAACTGCAAGAGAAACTTTTAAGTACCTACCAAATTTCATGAAGATGGGGCCATGAATAAGAAAGTTCAACATGGTGGACGTTGTTGACCGTTATGACCGTTACACGTAGAATATCGAAATGAAACCTGCTTAACTTTTGTAAATAAGCTGTAAGGAATGAGCCTGCCAAATTTCAGCCTTTTACCTACACGGGAAGTTGGAGAATTAGTGACATTTGGAAAATTCAATATGGCGGCCGACAGTGGCGTCATACCATCGAAATAAGTACGTACATCGGTTTCGGTTAGCACAGGGATGCCGCCTACCAAATTTCGTGAAGATGGGGCCATAAATAAGAAAGTTCAACATGGTGGACGTTGTCGACCGTTATCAACTGTTATGACCGTTCCATGTAGAATTTCGAAATGAAACCTACTTAACTTTTGTAAGTAAGCTGTAAGGAATAAGCCTGCCATATTTCAGCCTTCTACCTACACGGGAAGTTGGAGAATTAATGATGAGTCAGTCAGTCAGTGAGGGCTTTGCCTTTTATTAGTATAGATATAGCAAAATACCCGCGCTTGGCAGTGGAGAAGTAAAAAGAAAAGGAAACATTTTAATAATAACGTAACATGATTGACAATGTAATTGTTTTGTCATTTTCATGAGTGTTTCTGGCATAGATATATATATATATATATATACACACAGACACACATATATAAACATATATATATATATATGCACATCATATATATATATATACTAGCAGAATACCAGCAGCTTCAGCGGAGAAGTAGTGTGTTAAAGAAGTTATGAAAAGAAAAGCAAACATTTTAAAAATAACATAAGATGATTGTTAATGTAATTGTTTTGTCATTGATATGAGTGTTGTTGTCATATCTATCTATTTATATTATATATATATATATATAGTAAAATACCTGCGATTGGCAGCGGAGAAGTAAAAAGAAAAGGAAACATTTTAATAATAACGTAACATGATTGACAATGTAATTGTTTTGTCATTGTCATGAGTGTTGCTGGCATATATATATATATATATACACACAGACACACATATATAAACATATATATATATATATATATATGCACATCATATATATATATATACTAGCAGAATACCCAGCGCTTCAGCAGCGGAGAAGTAGTGTGTTAAAGTAATGAAAAGAAAAGGAAACATTTTAATAATAATGTAACATGATTGACATTGTCATTGTCATGAGTGTTGCTGTCATATATATATATATATATATATATATATATATATATACACACACACACATAAATATGTTGTTCTCATATCTATCTATATATATATATATCTCTATTTATCTATATATATATATCTCTATCTATCTATATATATATATATATATATCTATATATATATATATATATATATATATATATATATATATATATATATATATATATACTGCTCAAAAGAATTAAAGGAACACTTTTTAATCAGAGTATAGCATAAAGTCAATGAAACTTATGGGATATTAATCTGGTCAGTTAATTAGCAGAGGGGGTTGTTAATCAGTTTCAGCTGCTGTGGTGTTAATGAAATTAACAACAGATGCACTAGAGGGCAACAATGAGATGACCCCAAAACAGGAATGGTTTAACAGGTGGAGGCCACTGACATTTTTCCCTCCTCATCTTTTCTGACTGTTTCTTCACTAGTTTTGCATTTGGCTACAGTCAGTGTCACTACTGGTAGCATGAGGCGATACCTGGACCCTACAGAGGTTGCACAGGTAGTCCAACTTCTCCAGGATGGCACATCGATACGTGTCATTGCCAGAAGGTTTGCTGTGTCTCCCTGCACAGTCTCAAGGGCATGGAGGAGATTCTAGGAGACAAGCAGTTACTCTAGGAGAGCTGGAGAGGGCCATTGAAGGTCCATAACCCATCAGCAGGAGCAGTATCTGCTCCTTTGGGCAAGGAGGAACAGGATGAGCACTGCCAGAGCCCTACAAAATGACCTCCAGCAGGCCACTGGTGTGAATGTCTCTGACCAAACAACCAGAAAGACTTCATTAGGGTGACCCAAGGGCCCCATGTCCTCTAATGGGCCCTGAGCTCACTGCCCAGCAGCATGCAGCTCGATTGGCATTCACCATAGAATACCAGAATTGGCAGATGCACCACGGTGCCCTGTGCTTTTACAGATGAGAGCAGGTTCACCCTGAGCACGTGACAGAAGTGAAAGGGTCTGGAGAAGCCATGGAGAACATTATGCTGCCTGTAACATCATTCAGCATGAGCAGTTTGGTGGTGGGTTAATGATTGTCTGGGGAGGCATATCCATGGAGGGTCACACAGACCGCTACAGGCTTGACAAAGGCACCTTGGCTGCCATTAGGTATCAGGATGAAATCCTTGGACCCATTGTCAGACCCTATGCTGGTACAGCGGCTCCTGGTGCATGACAATTCCTGGCCTCATGTGGTGAGAGTATGCAGGGAGTTCCTGGAGGATGAAGGAATTGATACCATTGACTGGCCACCACACTTTCCTGACCTAAATCCAATAGAACACCTCTGGGACATTATGTTTTGGTCCATCCAATGCCACCAGGTTGCACCTCAGACTGTCCAGGAGCTCAGTGATGCCCTGGTCCAGATCTGGGAGGAGATCCCCACAACACCATCTGTCATCTCATTAGAAGCATGCACCGATGTTGTCAGGCATGTATACAAGAACACAGGGGCCATACAAAGTGCTGCGTACAATTTTGAGTTGCTGCAATTAAATTTTGGCAAAATGGACTAGCCTGCCACATAATTTTTTCACTCTGATTTTTGGGGCGTCTTTGAATTCAGGGCTCTGTAGGTTGATCATTTTCATTTCCATCAAACGATGTGGCATCCTTTCGTTCCTAACACATTACCCAGTCTATATCAGTATAGATATGCAGGAGGATTTCTTTTTCCCATTGAGATCTGATGTGTTTTCAAAGTGTTCCTTTAATTTTTTTGAGCAGTTTATATACATATACATACATATATACATATACACATATACTTTGTACAAATATATACATATATATACACACACACACAAATACAGTATATAAACATATACATATCTACATATATACTGTATATACACATATATACAAATCTACATATACAGTGGGTACGGAAAGTATTCAGACCCCCTTCAATTTTTCACTCTTTGTTATATTGCAGCCATTTGCTAAAATCATTTAAATTAATTTTTTTCCTCATTAATGTACACACTGCACCCCATATTGACAGACAAAAAAAGAATTTTTGAAATTGTTGCAGATTTATTAAAAAAGAAAAACTGAAATATCACATGGTCCTAAGTATTCAGACCCTTTGCTCAGTATTTAGTAGAAGCACCCTTTTGAGCTAATACAGCCATGAGTCTTCTTGGGAAAGATGCAACAAGTTTTTCACACCTGGATTTGGGGATCCTCTGCCATTCCTCCTTGCAGATCCTCTCCAGTTTTGTCAGGTTGGATGGTAAACGTTGGTGGACAGCCATTTTTAGGTCTCTCCAGATATGCTCAATTGGGTTTAAGTCAGGGCTCTGGCTGGGCCATTCAAGAACTGTCACAGAAGTGAAGCCACTCCGTTATTTTAGCTGTGTGCTTAGGGTCATTGTCTTATTGGAAGGTAAACCTTCGGCCCAGTCTAAGGTCCTTAGCACTCTGGAGAAGGTTTTTGTCCAGGATATCCCTGTACTTGGCCACATTCATGTTTCCCTCGATTGCAAACAGTCGCCCTGTCCCTGCAGCTGAAAAACACCCCCACAGCATGATGCTGCCACCGCCATGCTTCACTGTGGGGACTGTATTGGACAAGTGATGAGCAGTGCCTGGTTGTCTCCACACATACCGCTTACAATTAAGGCCAAAAAGTTCTATCTTGGTTTCATCAGACCAGAGAATCTTATTTCTCACCATCTCAGAGTCTTTCAGGTGTCTTTTAGCAAACTCCATGCGGGCTGTCATGTGACTTGCCTCTCCTCAGTGTGTGGAGACAACACACATGTACCTCAAGCCGCAAGTAGTAAGTCTAATAAGCGGAATACCGCTACGCTTTGCACTCACGGGACGGAAGGACAATCCCGAACGCTTTTTTATAGTAGATTATTGTACTGTACATTTAATTGCACACAACCACTAACCTATGAAGGTACGACTTCAGTAGGAGAGTCTTCATAGGTGGTGCAGTATCTTCAGCAGGTGCGTTGTTGTCTTCAGTGAAGAAGTACTAGGCAGTGGGTGTCTGGGTGTGCGGCTGAAGAACATCTTGATAGGCAGTTGCTGGCGCTGTCTTTTCATATGCGTGAGGAGGCTTTTGTAGGGTATTGCCATCTTTAATCATATCCAAGAGTTTCACCTTCTCCTGGATAGTAAGCATCTTCCTCCGGCACTTAGTTTTATTGTCAGAAGGCTTAGAAAAAGCAGCACATTTAGGAGCCATTGTAGGGCTTAGATAAAAGTTCTCAGAAAGCACATGCATAGTGACGTAAGCGTGTATGAGAAAAAAATCGTGATAGAGTGAAGCTGCGAAAGTTGAAGTGTGATATAGCGAGGGATCACTGTACATCTAATTACAAAATGTTCAATGATCACACTGTTTTAGCCTAATGTACAAAATAATTTTGGCTAAGGTTACTCAAAGTTTAAAGATTAAGTTGGTCAAATTACCTTTTATGTTCCTGCCTTATTTTTTTAAGAAGAAAAACTGCACTTTATGTTGACATTTTGGTTATTATTATTTAAAGACAATACCATTCTGAAAATGTACTTAAAGTACTTAAACTACCACTTTATTTTTAAGCCTACCCAATTTTAACCAGGGATGATATTTTTGTTTCTGTTTTGAATTCAAATGCAGTTTAAAACCATTTTTTTCCTGAAATTAAAACAGCTTGAGTTTACAATATTCATGTCCATGTCTATTATTTGATTCTGTCGCCCACTAAAACCCTTTTAAATTAAAAAAAAACATTTGAGATTTGGGGCAAATTACGTGTGCGATTACATACGATTAATCAAGATAAATTCTTACACAGCCTCTAATTAATTGGATTAATTTTTTTAATCGAGTCCCACCCCTAATATATATGTAGATATATACAGTGGGTACGGAAAGTATTCAGACCCCCTTCAATTTTTCACTCTTTGTTATATTGCAGCTATTTGCTAAAATCATTTAAATTAATTTTAATGTCTGATGTACACATGGAGCGCACAAAAATTGAGGATAAAAGTCGGTACGAAGCGACGCGATGTGAGCAGAGTCCTCTCATCGTTCCCTTGCTTTTGTGCGCGATGCGCTGGAAAAATAGACAAAATTGTGTCTCTGGAAATAATTAATGTTGATGGAGTACAAATGCCTCACCGCGTAGTAAATATCAGGGGAGATGGTGCTTGCTTATTCTCACCTATTGCTTATTTAGTGCATGAAACTCCGTCTTTAGCGGTACAGATTCAGGCTGACATTGTACGACTTTGGACAGGCACTTGAGGGGATAAAAAAAAACCTTAGTTTTTCGGGAGATGTTATGAATGGGCACTTTGATGTTCTCATTCTCTATACTTACATGCCTGATGTACACATGGAGCGCACAAAAATTGAGGATAAAAGTCGGTCGCCTTAAAAGGCGAGTGCGCCTAGTAATATGATATTTGTAACGTGTAATATGTCTTATTTTCTCTTATTTTGTCTAATATATTGGGTAATACGAGTGTACTGGTGACTAAAGGGTGTTATTTCATGTCTAGAGGGCTCTAATAATGTTAAAAAACGTATTTAGAAGGTCGTAAACAGGTTTTCTATACTCTAACTGTGAAAAATATTCGATTTATAAATAAAGAATCCTACTTCGCGAAAATTCATTTATCACGGTAGAGTCTGGAACGGATTAAACATTAATAAACGAGGGTTCACTGTAATTAAAATTACTAACGGTCACGGAAGTCCAATGATCCCCAGTAAAAGCCACAAAGTCCGCTTTCTGTAATGCATCTAATTTTGCTTGCTTTTCAGTGTGCACAAAACCATGCTTTTATCAAGGCTTCGCTCGGGTAGTCGTTTGAAATGAAATTTTCCTCCAATCAGTTGTAGGAACGCGCTTTATTCCGACTCTAACATTTTTGTAGCTGTGATGTGTGCATCAGTGTAATCGTTGTACCAGGAAATCATGCATTGACAAAAGTTCCCCTTTGCTTGGAATTGAAAGTGACATTTAATGCGTTATTTTTTTTAACGTGTTATGGAGTACATGCATCGAAGCTTCTCAGCTGTGCTTGTGTTAAGAAAAGGAAATATTTTAAAAATAACGTAACATGATTCTGCGTTAACCGCATATTTTTTCATACGTCCCAACCCAAGGAGATGAGAGGGTAAAATGAATCGGGAAGCGCGCGTACATAATCAGTGCATCCCCTCTCGGGAATCGAACCTCGGAGCTAGAGGCGAAGCCTGCACAATTGCACCACGGCATGTGGCTTGTCTATTTGAGAGTATGTAGATTGGGGTATATATATATATATATATATATATATATATTCGCAGCGGAGAAGTACTGTGTTAAAGAAGTTATGAAAAAGAAAAGGGAACATTTTAAAATAACGTAACATGATTGTCAATATACAGTAATTGTTTTGTGAGTGTTATTGAGTGTTGTAGTCATCAAGGATTTGATTATCATTAGTTCTTTCAATCAGGGTCGTATTTGTACAATGTGTTGTGTTCAAGTTACATTCCGTGTTTGTCAATCATTGTAAAGATAAGAGGTTTCATTCATCGATTCGTTTCTTACTGCATCAATAAACAGCTCGTCTTCCTCTTTATCTGATATGTGACACACTGCATGCACGGGTTTTTTTTTACACTGTCTTCCTTTAGCAGGACATTTTCCACCATGTGCTTTGTTTCCGCAGTAGCTGCACTTATGAATATGCTTGTATGTATCAGACGCTTCATATTTTTTTGCTGCCATCTCAATTGTGTAATTTGGTTTTTGTTCAGCACTCTTTGGAACTGTTGCTTTTTGTCTGTGCACTGTGTCAGTTCACATGAGCCGCTTGGTGTTCTTGTATCGAAGGTTCCCAGCTGTGCTGGTGCCATCTCGTGTGATGTCCACTGCTGTATGTAATGTTAGCTAAGACCCGGCGCTTAAAAGTTTCTCTCACAGTTTTGCTGAGTTTGTGCCAAACACCACCCTGACCATCTCATCTTCCTCTGCATAAGCACAGTCCTTCACCCGTGAATATTTAGCGGCAGTGTTTCTATTGGATTGCCGCTGACGGACGGCCTTATATGGGCAGGCAGTAAATTACAAACGCCAGCGGCAGCCTGTCTATGAACTTAATTTAAAGTTTAAGTTTACACCGTGCTTTGTTTCTGAAGTAGCAGCACTCATGAATATGGTTGTTTATGTCAGTCGCTCGCTTCTTATTGTTTCGCTGCCTTCTCAATTATATAATGCATGTTTTCTTCAGTGCTTTTTTGAGGTCTTCCTGGTTTTCTACGCACTGCGTTGATAGTCAGTTCATGTGATTACATGGGAGGCGTGATGATGTCACATGAAACTCCGCCCTCCATGGCTTTCGAGCTCAACTCCATTACAGTAAATGGAGAAAAATATCTTCCAGTTATGACCATTACGCGTAGAATTTCTAAATGAAACCTGCCCAACTTTTGTAAGTAAGCTGTAAGGAATGAGCCTGCCAAATTTCAGCCTTCTACCCACACGGGAAGTTGGAGAATTAGTGATGAGTCAGTGAGTCACTCAGTCAGTGAGGGCTTTGCCTTTTATTAGTATAGATATATATACAGTATATATATATATATATATATATATATAGTGGAGACTGGCCCAGAGACAGACAGGCGGACACGTTCATTTCACCCACAACACGTTTATTTACAATAATAAAGTCACACAAGTGCACCTCAAAACCCCCAAATTCTCCAGAAGTCCTGGCCACACAATGCCTTCTTCACCTTCAGGCCTCCTCCTTGCCTCCTCCATCAAGCTCAGTCCTCTCCTCTCCCGACTCTCGCCTTGAATGAAGGGAGGCGGCCCCTTTTATTATCACCCGGATGTGCTCCAGGTGGGTTCCGGCAATCACCCGCCGACACGCCCCTGTGTGGCAGAAGTGCCGGCTGCATCCCCGGAAGCACTCCGGGTGTCCCTGCTCTTCCCCCCAGCACTTCCTGGTGTGACGGAAGTGCTGAGATCCAGGGCTCCCAAGGCACGGGAACGCCCCCTGGCGGCGACCACAGGCCCCTAGAGGGTGGAGTTTCAAAGCTCTGTGCCCGTGGCCCCCAAAGCAACCAGGATGTTGGCCCCCACGTGATCCAGGGCGCACGTAGACCCTCCTCCGGTCCCTCAAGACGTCCCGGCCGGGTCGTTGCCCCTGGCATCCCTGACAATATATATATATATATATATATATATATATATATATATATATATATATATATATATATATATATATATATATATATATATATATATACAGTAATCCCTACTAGATCGCGGGGGTTGCGTTCCAGACCCAGATGTTTGTATGGTTATTTTTATATATTTTAAGCCCTTATAAACTCTCCCACACTGTTAACATTTTTAGAGCCCTCTAGACATGAAATAACACCCTTTAGTCAAAAGTTTAAACTGTGATCCATGACAAGACAGAGATGGCAGTTCTTTCTCACAATTAAAAGAATGCAAAAATATCTTCTCTTCAAAGAAGCGCCATCAGGAGCAGAGAATGTCAAAGAGAGAGATCGCGAGATAAGAAAAGCAAACAATCAAAAAATCAATACGTGCTACCGCGATAAAGCAGCATTTTGTAGAGGAGCGTCCGTATCCTGCAAACAGCCTCTGTGCAAACAGCCCCTCCGTCAGGCGCAGAGAATGTCAGAGAGGGTGATAGACAAAGAAAAGCAAACAATCAAGCACCGCACGGGAAGCATATCATTGAGGAGTTTTAGTTAAAATGTAATATAAGCTCTGATTGGGTAGCTTCTAAGCCATCCGCCAATAGCGTCCCTTGTATGAAATCAACTGGGCAAACAAACTGAGGAAGTATGTAACCTAAATTAAAAGACCCATTGTCCACAGAAATCCACGAACCAATGAAAAATCTGTGATATATATTTAGATATGCTTACATTTAAAATCCGCGATAGAGTGAAGCCGCGAAAGTTGAAGCGCGATATAGCGAGGGATTACTGTTTATATATATACTAGCAAAATACCCAGCGCTTCGCAGCGGAGAAGTAGTGTGTTAAAGAAGCAATGAAAAGAAAAGGAAACATTTTGAAAATAACGTAACCTGATTGTCAATGTAATTGTTTTGTCACTGTTGTGAGTGATGAGTGTTGTTGTCATATATATATATATATATATATATATATATACACATATATATATATATACATATATATATTTATTTATTTACACACACACACATAAACATATATATACATATCTATACATATACACATATATACATACACATATATATATCTACATATATACACATACATATGCATACACACATACATACATACACACACATATATACACACAAATACATATATATATATATATATACATACATATCTACATATATACACACACAGCTATTTCGTATCAGTGCAATACGCTGCTTGTTAAAACGGATGACACCCGCTCTTACGTGCAAGTCTGCGGATATTATGAACTATCGATTTGTTCAAGTTCTATTTAAATTTTAAATAGAAGGAATTTTTATTTAGTCGACAGAAATATCTTTGGTAGGAATGGTAAAAACAGACAGGAATATTATTCCTGAATAAATCAACTCAAACAACTTATAATATTTTGCTCTCCATAAAAATATATCCTGTCTAAATTATACAAGTTAGAAATAAAGTAAACGTTAAAAGAACAAACATTCAAATTTCTTTACTCTTATGTAATTTTATATAAAAATAAACTTAGATTTTAAATATCCCAAAAGATTTTGCTCTCCATAAAAATATATCCTGTCAAAATTATACAAATTCAAATATGAACATGCTGCATAACAAAACCTGGAAATATAAATAAAATGTGTTCCTTTCAGCAATAACAAATCAAATCATTCAGTTGTCTTTGCTCATATGTCATTTTAGAGCTGGACGCCTGGCATCTTTTTGGCAACAGGTTCGTTTATGTTTGGTGTGAGGTTCTGTGTTGTGGAGATTCTCAGGATGGATTGCAGGTGCTCATCAGTGAGGCGACTCCTGTGTGCTGTTTTGTTAGTCTTTATCACTGAGAAGAGCTTCTCACACAGATATGTGCTACCAAACATGCACAAGGTTCGAGCCGCATGTAGACGGACTTTTTGTTCTTCAAAGTCACCAAAGCGCCGTGCAAACTCAGTGCGCAGCGCTCAGTTTATCAGCAAAGTGCGATTTGGGAACACCGTAGTGAGACTTGGTTTAACATTACTTGGCAACAGGGTTGCACTGGTGCATTTGTGTCTCCCATAAAAGCAGCTTCACTTGAAATCACTTTGTGATTGTGCACGGGTAAAAACGTCCGCTGAAGTGTCAGATTCTTATTTAATTCTTCTGCTTTCTGTATCTTCTGCATTGCATTCAGGTTACCCTGATGTTTTGTCTCATAGTGCCGTCTTAGATTAAATTCTGTAATTACAGCCACATTAGCTCCACAAATGAGACACACGGGTTCAGTAAACATATACTCAGCCTCCCATCGGTTTTTAAAGGCTCTATTTTCAGAATCAACTTTTCTCTTCAGCATCGTGTGAACTTGCAGCATCATAAGCTAGACTTGATTAACGTGGTAAGTGTTCGGCAAGGCAGCTGAAGCGTTGCATTGCATTATGGGATCTGTAGTTTATTGTGTTACCAGCGCTTCATATACCCGGCCATTAATAACAATAATACAGTATATAAAATGATCTCGGGCGGATATAATTACACGCCGCGGATGTGGCCCGGCCCTTGAGTTTGACACATATGGACTAAATAGAACTTGAAAAGATATATTTTTTCAAATGTGATCGCAATTCAGATAGAGTTGACGCGACTACAGCCTGCATGCCTCAATAAGTCATCCTCCCTCTCTTACTTTTTACCGCTCATCTAATGAATACACTGAGTATGGCTTTACCAAAACAATCATTGATGGCTAATAAAGTATCCATTATTCGAGTATGTAGTTTGGGATATATATATAAATATATATATACCCGCGTATCGCAGCGAGAAGTAGTGTGTTAAAAAGCTAGAAAAGAAAAGGGAACATTTTAAAAATAACGTAACATGACTGTCAATATACAGTATTTGTTTTGTGAGTGTTACTGAGTGTTGCTGTCATCAAGGATTTGATTATCATTATTTCTTTCAATCAGGTTCGTATTTGTAGGATGTGTTGTGTTCAAGTTACATTCCGTGTTTGTCAATCGCTGTAAAGATGACAGGTTTCTTTCATCGATTCGTTTCTTACTGCATCAATAAACAGCTCGTCTTCTTCTTTATCTGAGACCTGACACACTGCATGCACGGGTTTTTTACACTGTCTTCCTTTAGCGGACATTGACTTTTTCCACCGTGTGCTTTGTTTCCGCAGTAGCTGGATTTATGAATATGCTTGTATCAGACGCTTCATATTTTTTGCTGCCTTTTCAATTGTGTAATTCGGTTTTTGTTCAGCGCTCTTTGGAACTGTTGCTTTTATCTGTGCACTGCGTCCAGTTCACGTGAGCCGCTCGGTGTACATGCATCGAAGGTTCCCAGCTGTGCTGGTGCCATCTCGTGCTATGTCCATGGCTGTATTTAATGTTACCTTAGTCCTTTCTCTCGCAGTTTCGCTGAGTTTGTGTCAAACACCCCCCTGACCATCTCATCTTCCTCTCCATAAGCACAGTCCTTCACCCGTGAATATTTAGTGGGAGTTTGCTATTGGATTGCCGCTGACGGACGGCCTTATATGGGCAGGCACTAAATTACAAACGCCAGCGAAGCCTGTCTATGAACTTAATTTAAAGTGTAGGTTTACATCGTGCTTTGTTTCCGAAGTAGCAGAACTCATGAATATGGTTGTATATGTCACTCGCCGCTTCTTATTGTTTCGCTGCCTTCTCAATTATATAATGCATGTCTTCCTGGTTTTCTATGTACTGCGTGATTACGTGGAAGGCGTGATGATGTCACACGAAACTCTGCCCCCACGGCGTTCAAGATCATCTCCATTACAGTAAATGGAGAAAACAGCTTCCAGTTATGACCATTACGCGTAGAATTTCGATATAAAACCTGCCCAACTTTTGTAAGGAAGCTGTAAGGAATGAACCTGCCAAATTTCAGCCTTCCACCCACACGGGAAGTTGGAGAATTAGTGATGAGTCAGTGAGTGAGTGAGTGAGTGAGTATATATATATATATATATATATACATATATATATATATATACAACCCAAATTCCAATGAAGTTGGGACATTGTGTAAAACGTAAATAAAAACAGAATACAAAGATTTGCAAATCCTTTTCAACCTATATTCAAATGAATACAATAACAAGATATCGAATGTTCAAACTGATAAAATTTATTGTTGTTTTGCAAATCTCCACTCATTTTGAATTTGATGCCTGCAACACGTTCCAAAAAAGCTGGGACAGGGGCATGTTTACCACTGTGTTATATCACTTTTCCTTTTAAAGGAGACATGTCAAGGTGAATCCAAGCTAAAGCAATAGCCACGTTGTTGTATGGCATGTTATATGGCAAGGAATAACAGAGAATAAACTTGGCAGAATTCAGCAAAACACTGCACTATATACTTAACTAGGTTAAAAAAAAGTAAAATGTAGAACAGTAAATGTCCCATCCACTGTTGGTTCCTACCTTGTACCTGATCTTTCTAATGGGACTCATCAATTTATTTATGGGTTGGCCTACTGTCACACCCTAAGTCTAACAGTCATGGAAAGACACTCACACACAAAGACCCAACAACACTTAAGTACTGATTATGAGTGATGCCTGTACTGCCTATCATTCCTCAGTATTCCACATAAGGAATCAGTAGCTTTAGCATGAACATCACAAGGGCGTCCCTGGATATAACATAGACCTAAAGACTTCCCTGATATTAGAGGATAACCTAGACACATAAAGGCAACCATATCCTCAAAGCATCTTCGCATATATGTTAGACCTAAATCTTAACACACCTTAATCCCTGAGGATAACCTAGACACATGGAAGCTAATACAACTTGGCTCATGCCACTTACCAACCCAGGATGAGTAACTCTGTGTATTCCTCTGCTGGGATGTCTCCCTCAGCTTGATAAACCTTTTTGAAAGAAAGCTATCAACCCACACTAGGTACTCTGTGTTCACTTTATTATTTCAGTAACTCAAGATATGCAAACATATCTTTTTTTATAGAAAAAAAAGTTAAAGCCGTGCTTGTTAAGAACAGACAAATAACAGTGGAACTGAATTAAATATATGATAGGAAATAGTGAGCAAAGTCTGAATTTAAAGCCCTAATATAGTGTATATGTAAAGCCAAAAAGATTAAGTAATATCTCCCTTAAATTTCCAGTGAAGGTAACATCAGTGTCAGAGCAAGAGTCGTCTTAGGTGGCTTTTAAATTCAGCAGTGGGGCTTATGGATGTACTTCATCTTCAACGTCCATGTGAATAGAATCTCTCTGGAGGAATAGAGAGCCTCTCTCTGATCTCTTGGACGGTTCTTGCTTCATGCCAAAAGGCACACTTGGGGTTCTAAAATTTGTATTTTTAGACACAGATAATTGGTTCTCAACAACATCTCTTCCGGTGTAGGTGGGAGTGTGGTCTGATTTCTGCTTCCTGAAGTCTATGATCAGCTCTTTGGTTTGGCTGACATTAAGGGTGAGATTGTTCTCCTGGCACCATTGGGTCAGCAGGTAAACCTCTTCTCTGTAAGCCATCACTTCATTGTTTGTGATCAGACCTTGGATGTTGGTTTCATCGACAAATTTAATGTTGGAGCTGGAGTGTGTAAGACGTCTATTTTACCACAAGCTTCTACAATCCTGGGCTGGATAAATGGATTTCAAATGGATTGTCAATTTCATACCTGCATATTATACAAGATGTCATGGATGGAAGAAAGGAATGAAAGGCTGATATCTGCTCATTCACAAACTTAGAAACATGGACAGATATAACAGCTTAGTTTACCTGATCAAAGATATCAGAACCCATATGAGCACAAATAGAAGTGGCTCACAGCCAAAAACTGAGCCATGCTACCTACAGCATATCAGTCTACTGGATTGCAAAGCACATATTAAAACATATCTGATTGTGCAGTAATAACAATGATAATAATAATACATTTTATTTACATAGCACCTATACCATGCTCAAAGCGCTTTACATAAGTTAAAATTGAACACATGGGCATATAAACATTGGACATAAATAATATTTGCATAAAAGACTAAAACAAGATAAATACAAGAAATGCAAACATTTGAATTAGTTCACATTCATCCATCCATTACTTGGATATGGGGAGCTGAAGCCTATCATTAGATTCCATCACAACCCAACCCTGGATGGGAAGCCAATCCGTTGAAACCTAATTTTGAATCAGTGATTATCCTGAAAATGGCTCTTTTTATAATGTGGAAAGAAACCAAATTATTTTAAGAAAGAGATACAAGAAAAACACCTGCACCCTGCCAACCATGTATTAGAAATACCATTTGAATATCTAAAAGTAGGAATTTTCAAGTAAATCAAAGATTGTACTGTTCAACTTACATCTGCATTAAGTACTAACTGTGATAATTGGCTTTGCCTGGGAAGTTTCATAAGACAATGGGTGTCAGTCATATTGTTGTCTTTAATTGGGTGTATCAGATATACTATGTTATTAAATGCTTGTCTGTATATAATATTTTTAGTTTTTTATCCAAAGGCTAATATTTTTGGCACAATCAGGATTACCATACTATTCAAAGAATAATAAATACCCTACTTACTAGAGACAATATCACAAAAAAAGTAAGCAGACACTAAACCAATACACTATGTTCTAAATATAAATATAAATGACAAATTGTAAAGAATAAAAAAAAAAATTAGTAAATTTACAATTCCATTGAATGTAACTTATTTATCCACAAGAAAGAACAAGATGTACACTAGATAGGGAGGCAACATCACATATTCCAACAGAAAAATTAATGTGAGATAATCATAAAACATATATAAATATTCTACATAGTATTTCAAAAGTGTAACAGATCAAATATATAGGAAATGAAACACCCAATATAACAAATAATTTTAATAATAATATTATTATTGACAAGAACAAAAGAATGTAAAATATAGAAAAATATACCATAGAAATATATAATAGAAACATATAGGGTAAATTCCTAATGAAAATGATCAATAAACAATCAAAACATTGACACATTATAAACATGATAAATATAGAAGATCACAATAGGAGAGTCATAGAAATAAACAATGTGAACCACTGATAGCACTAATCAGTTCACAAAAGTAGAGAATATGTCATAAAAATGAAAACAACATCACATCAGGAAAAATGAAATTTGACTTCATGAGCATTCCAAAATATGTGTAGATTTGGCAGACACATTTCGAGGATTCAGCAAACAAATGTCTATACTAATATAGATTGAAGAGCGCAAAGCAGCAGCTTTGATTGTCATGACAAAATATCTGTTTCTTCCCCATTATAAATTCAATCGCCACTATCTAAGACCAGCATTTGTACTACCACACTCAAAGAGCAGGAGTGAGGGGTCTCCCTTAACATTTTAAGTGGTGCGATGGAAAGAGGGGTTGGAGATCGATAGAGCAGAACGTATAACCAAGATGGGACCCGGTAGTCAAAAGCAGTAAAAAGACAGCCCTTGCTAAACACTGAGCTTTGCATCATCTTTGAGATTCATTGAGCTTTCTTTTTCCATTTCTTAATTTGATTACATGTTTTTTTTTTTGCCTGCATAGAACACTAACCCATCTTCAGTTGTCTGTCCACTCTGTTGGTTAGAGATGGTGTTCTCGTGGCTCATTAACCACTTCTGCTGAATCCTGCTTTTGCATAGAGCACACTCTTAGCACAGAGCAGAACATACATATTGACAACTAAAAAAAATGTTGATTTTTTTTCTTTCTTTAATATCACTGAATTTCAACTAAATCTGTTAAGGCATTTTTGAGATTTTGAGGAATTATGTTTTTCTATTGTTGGTTAAGGCAATTACTTTTAAATACTGAATATTTTTTAGTAGATGCATACTGCCCTACATGTACAATCCTGCCAAATTTTAGCTATTTAACTAAATGGGAAATAGTATTTTTGTTATTTAGTGAGTGAGCGAGTGAGTGAGTGAGTTAGTCAGTCAGTGAACTTTACATTATATACAGTATATATATATATATATATATATATATATATATATATATATATATATATATATATATGTATATATATTGCGGTCTATGGCCGGCTTGTCATCACGGCCAATACCCTCAGGCTGCCAGATGGAGCTCTCCCTACAGCATGGAGGTGCCCCGGATGCCAGCAGGGAATCATGGACTATGGAGTTTTCCCTTACAAACCTGCTGGATACCCTAGGGGCGAACAGAGGACGCTGCAGGGAGGCATAGAGAGTCATATGTGCCCTATAACCCGGAAGTGCATCATATGCAGAGTGACAGAAGAAGAGACATACTTCCGGGGTGAAGAAAAGGACTTTTTATCTGACCTGGAGGTGATAGGAGATCTCATGGACTGGGGATTGGAACACTTACGGGTCATTGTGTGAGCTCCCAGACGGCGAGCTGAGCTGGGTGGAAGGGTGGTAATGCGTCTGGGAGTGTGGATGATTGGTTTATTGTGTATTTGTAGTGATTAATGAGTATTGTGGAGAGGAGGGTGCTTTGTGCACTGTTTGTGAAGAATAAAGTCAATATTTGGACTTTTATCTGGTGTCTGGCATCTTGGACAAGGGTTCAAGGGAGCGATTGTGCCCCCTATCTGTCGCAATATATATACAGTATATAATATAAAGTTCAGTGAATGTCTAACTTGCTCACTATTTATATACTGTATAGTGGAAACCAGGGGTTGCTGCAGCTCTCTGAACACCCAACACAAGGCATGAGACACATATTTAAAACCAAAGAGTCTTTTATTCATGGTAAACTCTTTGAACCAAGTGTTTCCCCCAACCACAGCCTCAAGTATATGCAATCAGACCAATTTGCACAATAAAGCTACCATACTTTCTCTTCTCTCTTAGTCACTGCCTCCTCCATACCTCAGCGAACGCTTTGTCCACCTCCTCCCAACTCCAATTCCATGATGCAAATTAGGCAGACCCTTTTATTTAAGCTACCCTGGAAGTGCTCCCTATCTCCCTCACACATGCTTTGTAAGCACTTTCGGGTGAGGCAGAAACTCCTTGATGGAGGGACTCTCCATTTCTGTAGGTCCCCTGAAGGCCACTTTGGGACCAAACAGGGCTGTCCCCAAGACTATAATACCTAGCATGCCCTGCGAGTACCCATGGGGGAATCTGAGCCTAGACTCATTGTCATATAGTATCCTGGGGGAAATAGAGCCCTGTGTAAGCTGTCTCCTCACTCTTTCCCTCCTAAGGGCATCTCAGCCGGGTAAGGAACACCGGCCATCCCTCGCAATATATGCCGCATATACTTGTGTATAAATCTGGTCTTGAAACCCAAAACATTGATCATAAAATCAGAACCTTACTTATTAGCCCATTCAAAAATGTGACCCTTAATTTTTTTAATTTTTTTTTTACATTTCTTGCTTCTTCTAGTCTCACACCAGTCTCTCAGACACGTCAAATTTTGTTGCAGAAGTGCAGTTACCAATTTAAAAACAGCTTTATATTTTCTTCTGATTGAACATTCCATGATAGATAAGGGATGCTCTTATGATAAAGGTGTATGAGGGTGTGAGATACAAAAAACACAAAACAGTGCAAATTTTGCTACAGAATAGTTTGGGTATTACTGTGTGGTCACGTAGGCACAATACATAGAAAAAAAGGCAGTGTGCTCTGTGGTTATTCTCACAGGTGGGCATTAGCATATCAATGTGGGAGTTTTCTGCCTTCGATTTGTTCAATTGACATTATAAAAGACCGGAAATTATACAGTAAAACCAAGCCTTAAATGCGAGTACATTTCTATATCAAAAAGACAAACTTTTTGAAGTTTTTCTGAGAAATCATGTGCATTTTGTTAGCTTTGAACAATTAACATTTAAATTGAATTTGATTGCTAAAGTATTGATATATGATTAGCACACATCTGTTTGTGGTTGTGGTTGTGGTGGTCCTAATACCTTGTCACCATCACATAAAATTGCTGCCCCATTATATGCTTAGTTCCCTGTGGCATGATTGGTTTCTGCCATGCATCCAAGATTCCCAGTATTGGCACTGGAAACCATGTGCCTGAAATGGATAGTTAGTTTGGAAAATGGGGAGATGGATGGATAATTGTATCTGTTCTCATAATTTAATAGCAATTCTTGGCTGTGTCCACACAATTAAAAGATATATCCTTGCCTATAAAATGAAGCACTGTAAGAGTCAGTTCAAGCAAAAAAGTGAATTTTGGAAATTTAATTTCATGCAAAAGAAGAAGAAGAAAAAAAATTAGTCACTTGTTCTCTCCTAATTGCCCTCTTTGCCCCTCATTGAATTTGTGCTCGGAAACTTTTTTGCCTCATATTCACATCCTAGACCAGAGGATGGTGCTTTGAGGTTTTGACCCTTATAAAAATATTTCCAAGATTAAATGAGCCTAAAAGGTTGCCAACCATCTTTGCCTTACTGTCATACTTTCCCCCATCCCCAAATGCAAGCCATGAAATGAAGATCAAACAGCCTGTCATCTCTTTCCCAGTAAGACCTTTGCCATTAAGGAATATAGCTATGGAGGAGCCGAAAATGACAGGCAGAAAGATTTTAATGTCAGAGTTTATTAACTGTCAGGAACTGCTCTTTCAAATCCACACACACAGGCAAAACATACACACACGCACACATGCACATGTCTGTAAGATAAAAAAAGCATGGCCTGATTAGGAGAGGAAGCAGAGTTTAAAAAGAATGAAGTCATCCACTTGATTTTAACAAAATATTAATCCAATTTTCATTAGTCATGGAATCTTCCACTAATTTTCAAATCATTCATGCAGAGAAAAGAATTAATCACAGATTTGAAACTGTGCTGCAACAGGAGAAGACCTAAGAATCCTGAATAAAACACTTGTACCGCTTTTTCAAAAAACACTCATTTATCCCTTCATCCATTTAACAAGTTCATTTATTTCAATACAAGATGGCAGGATTGAAAAAGAAAGAACTGAGTAAAAGACACAAAGGAATGAAATTGACAATAAAAACAGACAAACGGAAAATCATAGGCAGACAAAATATATGATAAGCCATGAAAATCTATTATCCATTGTGAAAGAGAGGGGCAGTCTTGAGCTGTCATTAAACCCAGAAAGAGCTCCAACATGGCCAATACAATCTTACATATCATATTGAGCAAGGCTTGGACATCCCAGATTTTTCATATATTTTGTCTTAGATGTTTATTTTTGTCTTATTATGTTTATTCATCTTATGTATTAGTGTATCAGTAGAAAAGAGTACATTTCAGATTTCAAAGCATGTGCTTTCCAAAACAATTAAATGTTACAGAAAAACACTTGTATTAAAGTAAGTAACATTTTAATTAATAGAGGACTTTTCAGATTCAAACTTGATGACTTTTTGGCCTAGGGGTGAATGCAGAATTAAACAAAAAAAGCAAAGAGGTGCTAATGACCAATGACATCAGGAGCTGCATGATTCAAACTGATGATCTGAAACACAAATGGACGGGGAAAAGCTGAGGGGATGGCAGTTGAACCTTCATATCATCAACTCTTACAGGATAGCACCAAGACAAAAGTGATCATTCTGCATCATTGAAGTCCCTCCCAAGCAGATAGGAGGTTCAAGATGTGATGTCCAAGCTTTTCCTCAAGAAGATGTCACCTCCAGGGGGTGCAAACACAACCCCAGACACGATTACACCAAGACAGCCCTAGGTGCAATTAAATGTTTTTTTTCACAATATTTCCTTTTTAAAAGTCCACACCACAATCTCCAATGAACTCAAGTCCTCCATCCACTCCTCCAGTTGAGTTTTGCATCCCAAACCTGGTGGCACTCAGCGACCCTGATAAGGTAGCCCTTCAAAATTACAAGTCCCAGGCAGATCTGTTTGTGTCTAGACTGGGACAAAGCTAGACGACCACTGACCCCTCTCATACTGGGGATGAACTGTTCAGAATCCCACAGACCATCCATTATTCTTTTAAACCGACTGGGATAGGAATCAATAACCATTCCAGCCAGGATGCACCTCCTCTCATGAGGTCCTTCCATTATGGTCTCCCGGCCGGGCAAGAATTCACACCAGTCCATTCACCGTTGGCAAAGTGGAGGGCAAAAAACACAGAGGAACACCAGAAATAAATCAAACAGATTTTTTTTTTCTGAAATCAGAAGTCCAACGCTGTCAGCTTTGAATTCACACAAACTGCAAGAACTCAAGTACTGCAGCCTTGATCATGGTGGAGGTTTTCTGCAGATTTGGGGATGCATTTCTGTAAACATTTTTTAAGTGACAAATGTAAATGGAATCCTTAATGCTGGAAAATCCAAGCAGATTTTCATCCATTACACAATCCCATCAGGGAACTGTCTGATCAGTATGAACCTCGATGAGCTCAAACAAATGGCCAAAGGTTATAAAGAACCATCTTCAGCAAAAAAGGATACAGAAGATACTGTATGTTCTCCTCAGTGTCCTGATCTCAGCATCACGTAGGCTGTCTGGGATGAAGCAAGTGAGATAACAACCAAAGTCTAAAGAATAATTGGAGCAAGTTTTCTGTAAGACATGGAGCAAATGACCATTTGCATGAGAGATAGTTACCCTAAGACAATTAATGTAGTTTGTAAGGCAAAAGCTGGTCTCACCGAATATTTATTCAGTTTAGTTTGTGTTACTGTTTATTTCTAGGGACATTACTTCTTTGATGGGATGCACTATGTGGGCCCACTGGGGTGACAGCTATAAAGAGTGATGTGGTGCAAAGTGCAGTGTGATCAAGAGTTCAAGGGAGACCCCCCACCTTTTTGGTTCGAAGCAATTGTGACTTCATGTGGAAGATTATTGCTTTGATGTGGTGCATGGTACTGTGCACAATGGATGTGGCTATGAAGAGTGATGCAATATGAAGTGCAGCACTTCACCTTCAACGTTAACTCTCCAAAGTCCAAACTATTGACAAATTTCTAAGATTGTGCCATTACTTATGCTCAACCAATCAGTACAAATCATTGGCTGAGTCTCACATATGATAGTTCCTCATTGAAAAAAAGTAGATATCGAGGAGTAGGAGCTTAAAAAATACCAAAACCTACTTAAAAAGAATTACAAATGGCCCAAGTTCCTTTTGTGGGAATGCCACAAAAGTCCCAGAGTATATGAATAGTACCAACTTACTGAAAAAGTTCCTGTGGTGGGAAAGCACCTATAGTAGACAAATGAAGGGCGACATAAACAGAAGGTGTCACAAAAAAATTCAAAAATTAAGAAAAAATAAATACTGCTGCCTCTGGACCTTCTTATTCAAGGTAGCCCACTGTCAGTCTAGGTGGTATGTCAGGTCTACTGCTGTCCTTAATGTGATACAGCAACCCTCTCTCTTCCAACCTCCTGCTTAGCTCTTACCAAATGTTATCATTCCAACTCCAAGCTTGCCTCAGGTCTTGCTAAAAATAACTTTTAAGCCCTAACTGGGGACTACCTCTCAGTTCGGAGTCCCTTTTAGGAGCTCTGAAACAGTCCTCTTAGAGATGCATCTGGCGGCTTCAAGTATTGCTTCACCCCAGAAATCCAAACTCCAATTAAAGAGACAGGCAACCCATCGGTAGCTTGTTTTTCATAGTATACAGCTGGAATGCAGTCGATTTCATTGGGTGCACCCTGCTACCACCCATTATTGCTACCTTTGCCACCCAGGAATAAATATTGCAATGAACTCTCTGAACATGTTTTACCACTCCTAATGAGTCCACATTCATCCTGCTGGAAGAAAATAAGAATTCGTTCATCCTAATCTTTCTCCAGACATCAGCACACTCTAAAGCATGGTATATGGCCAACAGTACCCTATGTTACCTACACTTCAGGCTCCTAACTAGGAACCTCTGAATCAGTCTTTTGGACTTAGGAACTTTTTACCAGTGTTTAAAATGCTGGTATAGTTTGCCAAATAGGAAACCAAGCATAACATAATAAATAACATAACAACAACCACACAAAAAATTCTTCTGATTAATCCACGCACTCATATAAGAAAACGTCTTCGCAGATGACCACGTCAGTACACTCCAGCAACTGGAAGTGCATCCTAACAACTCACAAAAAACAAAAACAAAAAAACAACAAAACAAGATGGTGTCAGAAAAAGATGTAAAAAAAATCTGCAAATAACCTAAAATACACATTCCAGCAAGAACTAATGTCCAAATTGAATTCTGCAATGCAAAAAATGTTGTGCATGAAAAAGAATAAAAGCAGTGTAAAAACTTAACTTTAATCATCGATCGTAGTAGATATGGCAGACTACCAATGGTCAACAGTCAGTTCTTTGCATAAATTGCATGTTACATTTTAAAATATTTGCTTAAATAGATGTGTAAAACTAACATTCAAATCTACTGTTGTTGGATTAGCATTTTAAAATCAGTTACTAATCCATATTGAATGCTTGGCCTTGAGTTTATGATACAGCAAATGTGTTACGGTGTTGCAGGTTGAAAAAATGAAGGCACTGCCTTTGCTAATGGGTTTTGAAGTGCTGATGTAAATGTAGGTTTAAAGGAGAGCCTCATACAGTGACAGAGATGGCAAGCAGGAATGGTAGAATGAGCTCCAGCCGAATGGAATGGAAATAGAAGTCGTAATCATCCACGAGAAAGTCGACAGCTCTGTGGTGGTTGTTTGAAAGCCATTCACAGTGCCTTTAAGATTGGAAAGTTTAATAAGCAGCAGTGGGCTGGCGTCCTGCCCGGGGTTTGTTTCCTGCCTTGCGCCCTGTGTTGGATGGGATTGGCTCCAGCAGACCCCCGTGACCCTGTAGTTATAGGATATAGCGGGTTGGATAATGGATGAATGGAAGAATAATTAGGAACACAGAGGTCAGGCAGCAGCCTAATTGTTATGAAAAAATTAGCCTGAGTCACATGGTAAAAATTGGGAGAATTTTGGAGTGTCACATTTTCTCATTGTTGTTCTATTTAAAATAATAATTTATATTATATTCTAAAGCTGAATATTACAATAGCATTAACTAAGCTGTCGAAATGTATAAAACACAAACTAGAGAAGATAAGTATATAGTACTACTGTAGTGTCAAAAAAATGTGGGCTAAAGTTGAGATTGATGCCCACAGATTACTTGTGGCAAATAAAAGTGCTGTACAATAATATAAAATATAACCGTTAAAAAATATTATATCAGGAATACTAAGAAAACTTTTTTGGGAATTAATGTGTGCCTGCAAGATGCAGTGACCTTCTGGAGTGATATTTTCTAAAAAAGACTATGCTAGCCCTGTGGAATGTTTTATTCTGGGGTCAAGCACCGCTTGGAGATGCATCAGAGAAATGCTGTTTACAGGTCAGGAGTGTCATCGCTACAGGTGAATGAAAATGGAGCATAGAAGGGAGAATGAACTGATAGCATCAGGAGAACAAAGCTCAAGTCCAGGCCTGATTACTGGGTGACGTTTGCACTCTTTCCTTTTGAGTGTATGGGTATTTTAGTTTTCCTCTCACATTCCAAAGACATGCATGTTAGATTGACAACTCTAAATGATCCCAGTGTGGGTGTGTTATGTACATGTAATGGCTTCAAAATCCATTCCTCCTAGACTGTTGAGTGTTTTACTCATTTAATGCCAGAAGCATTCTGCAAAAATCTTGAAAACAATTCACTTATACCATTCTCATGACCGAGCAAGCCAGTGAAACGTGCTATACGTATAATCCTGCCTGTACATCCTCCCAGGCCATTAAGTCTAAAGTCATACAACCTTAAATGAATTTCTTTATGGATTTTTGCCCTACAAATTATAAGAAATGACATATGAGTTTCACAATGTGCTCTCTATGGCTATGATAGGATTCACATTGCCTCTTGGTTAAAACATAAAGGTTTATCAAGCTTTGCCATGCCAGCTTACCAATAATAGTATGCAATTCAAAAACATACAGGATATGTGACGTACGGGATGTGCCAGAGAATCATATGGCATGGTTGGTTTGAAAATAGATGTACCCATATTTAAGTTGTTAGTGTCTGTTGAGTTTCAAAAAATGTAATTCATGACTTATTTGGGTATAATACATTTTCTAAGTGACAAAGATTGGGACATGTTAGTGCTGTTCCATCATTTACCTACATAACACTATATTTAATACCAATAATATTTAATTATATAATTAATAATTATGTGTTTCTCTTTATTTTAAGTTTAAGGTAGATATCATTTAAATCTTAATGGCTGCAGTGTTTTCTAGTTTTAGTCAAGCGTAACACCCACTTTTTGCTTTTCATTCAGCTTTCTGTAGTATTATCTATTAAGTGCTTCTCTACGTGTCTTTTTATTACATCTTATTCTGTATACTAATTGCTGGATAGTGATATCTCAGGAACCAATCACTTTGAAGTTGTTGGGGTGGGGAGTGGGGATCTGTGTTTTGTGGGTGTTGTGCTTGTGAAAAATCAGATAAAAGAGGCTATAAAGTGTTTGAAGTGCCTTAGAATTATCTGGGGGAGACAGATAATTGTATTCTATGCCCATGCTATCATTCTCAGACATTACTGGTTGCAGGACTTGGCACCTTAAAGTGTGCTTTGGTTAAAGGAAGGGGTGTAATAATTAATTTGATTTGAAATATAAATGTATGGACGTAGTATTGATTAAAATCTTGTTTGTCTTTATTGTAATATAATTCATAACATTAACACACTTTAAAAAGAAGAATACAATATGTTGGTGACTTTAGAATATGTGTGTGTGTTTGAATGGGAGCTGATCAGTCAAATGTGATAGAAAGCAGATAATTAATGAATCACCATCCAAGATTCACAGGCAGAGAGCAAAGGGAATAGTTGTCCTGTGAAACTGCGAGGTTATGAGCAAGAATTAACATGTCTGAGGTATTGATTGACATATTAGCAAGACAACATGTCTGACTCTAAATGGACAATTAGTACAAAGGATTACATGTACAAGCAAGACCGATAAAGCAATTCAGCAGTGGCATTCTGCATTGAACTCGAACAGATGTTGTGTAGAATAAGTAATTACCTTCCCTAAGTAATATAAGTTATTATGAAAAGGTTTACAACAATCCTCAACTCTCCTTAAACATTTGTTCCAATTATTTTATCATATGCTCAAATTTCTTATCTATGAAAATAATGCTTTGTGAAATTGTTACAAGTCTGTTTCTAAAGTTGTTTTCACACTCGTCGTCCATTTGCTTTGTTCAGAATAAGGGGGCATTTAGTTACTTTATTTCAATTTCTAGTTAGTTTCTTTGAGTTTAACACTTGTGGGAGGTGGCCGGCTGTTCATCCCGGCCAATACCCTCAGGCTACCAGATGGAGCCCTCCCTGTAGCATGGAAGTGCCCCAAAGACCAGCAGGGAATCCTGGACAATGGAGTTTCTATTCCCAACCCTTCTGGATACCGTGGGGCCCACCAGGGGACGCTGCAGGGAGGCTCAAGGACTTGCATGTGCACTACAACCCGGAAGTACATCTTAGTCACAGCAACAGAGGAAATGACGTGCTTCCGGGATGAAGAAGAAGAGTTTTATCTGACCTGGAAGTGCTAAGAAGTCACATAGACAGGGGTTCAGGAGTACTTCCGGGTCATTGACTATAAAAGACTATGAGAAACCCCAGGCGAGTGAGCTGAGTTGTGTGGAAGGGTGGCAATGCATCTGGGAGAGGAGGATTGTGTATTGATTAGTAATTTGATTGTGTTTATGAATATAGTGGAGAGTGCATGGTGCACGTTATTATAATAAAAACAATAATAATTGGACTTTTACCTGGTGTTTGGCGTGGTACTTGAGGGTTCAAGGGAGCGATAGTGCCTCCTACTGTTACACACTGTAAACCTTTCAAGGCAGCTAAACATATCAATAAACCTCTGGGCAGAAACATTTTTTCTCTTGCACAAAATATTATGAGTATTGCACATTTTCATAAATATTAACTGGAAGATCACTTGAAAATTAATGTGCTGCTAAGTTTATGCTCTGAAGGATGATATTTCAAATAGTTGAGTGAACAACAGAAGACAGTCTCTGCTGAAGGCATTGATTAATGTACTTCAGCTTTAGGACAGTTGATATCACATAATTTTCATCTCAAATCACATGTCTGCTTTCTTAATTCTTGTACATATTTGTTAATAATGTTTATTTTGGAATGCTTGATTAACATTGACTAACATGTCAATTTTAGTGTTCTCATTTAGAGGATGTCCACTTCTGCGCATGGTTTATTCATGGTGTAAAATTAGGACTCACAAGGCACTGTTGTTCATTTCTTGCCACCTCTATATGTTTTCTGATCAACAAGAAGTAAATTAATGAGAAGTAAATTTACACCTGATACAAGTGCTGCACTGGTTGAGCAAGTAACTGCTAGAGTTATTTTATGTGAATTGTGTTATATTTGTATCGGTGTGCGTATTTATTATATGTTTACCCTTTTATTGTTTAAATTGCTATATACTAATCCTTGACTCATTATGCTATGAATGAGATTCCCCAATTACCAACACCACATGCTCAGTGTGTACACCACAGCACACAAAATACACAGTATTTCATGCAGCTAAACTGGCCCCACTTAGATCACATTCAGATCTCATTTGAATCTCTCCAGGATTTCAAAATCAACCCTACGCTTTACTGGGAGCCAATATAAGGACTTGAGAAATGGTGTTTATACTTTCTGGTTCTTATAATAATTCTTTCAGCAGCATTTGAATTAACTGAAAGCTGCATTAAGAACAAGCGATGAACAACACATTGCAATAGTCAATCCTAACGCATATTTGTAAAAATGTCATCATTTTCCAACATCTTTAAGATGGAAGAAACATGGTTGGGATAATTTTGTAATCAATGATTTAAATAGCAAATATAATGCCACCATTTTGCCATAATTCAGTAAAACTAATGGTGATCTCAGTTGAGTTGACAGAATATTGTTATAGTTAACATCATACCCCCAAATAAATAGCATTTGTTTTGTTCTGTATTCAGAGACAAGTAGTTCTCATCCATCCACTCCTTTAACTTGCTGACACAATTAATTAAGGATACCATCGAAGAAAATTGGTCATTTTGTCTAAAGGAAAGATGTATTAATGTAATGTTTTCTCATGATAGTACCCAATGTATGCATGTAAAGGGAAAACAGTAAAGGTCCAAGTATGGAGCCCTGCAGCACACCATATTTAACTACTGAGTATAATGATGGAATACTGTCTGAAAACATCTGTACACACTGAATTTGATTTGACAAATAAGAACAAAACCAGGCAAGGACAGTGCCTGAGAGCTCAATGTAATTTTTCAGCCTATGTAATAAAATTGAAATAGTCAATAGTCTCCAGCAGTGCGTTTCAATGTAACAACATAATTACTGTGGAATTTACTTCATTGCAGGATATTAGAATGTCATTTACAACATAGGTTAGTGTCATACATTGTTGTTGGGCTGTATTTCCAAATGGACACATTTGTATTTTTAATTTTTTTTGTAATTTTTGGCAGGTTATCTTGCATTGCTTCAGTGATTCAAGATATCCATAGTGTGCTGACATCACATCTGGCATGGTAGGCATCTTCCTTCACTATAATGATGGGTCCATAGTATATGATAGTTTTCTGAGTTCTCACTTATTGTTTATTACCTACCCAATTAATTACATTTGTTTCAATTTTCAATCAGATTTGGGCAGAAATAAAAGGTTACTGCAAATTTCCTATTTGGTTAGTGCAAAAAGCAACTAAAGATTACAAAGATTACATCTTTTGTGACAATAAAAAGCATTTTAAATTGTAATACAGTATCTTTTTTAATGTTATACTGTATTATTGACTGACAGAAAAAGATTAGCATTACCTCACAACTCAGAAAATTTGTGTAGCATTGTTTTCAACTGATTTTCTGACTAGATACTCCCATTTTGGAGGTCATTCGTGTGTAATTTCCAAATATGAAACTGATATTTAATGTCTGTCCCATAGTACATAAAATTAGCAATAGTATTATAGTCAGCTGTCATGATCTCTTTTAAAATTCACCCATTGTTATGTTGAGCCTATTGTTTTATACTGCAGCACTATGGCAGTTTATGCTGGTAATGCAGGCAGGTGGTCATTTTGACTCCACAAGGTTAGCTCATGTAGTGCCACCATAATTAGCCCTTCGTCTAGGACCCGCCAGGACGTTTTAACAACCTGTGTGGTTTACTTTGTCTTCTTGCCAATATTAAAATATTAATCAACTCAGTGGCATATTTTACACATAATAGTATTTATATTTTTACATACCTGCTGTTCCGACACTTGTGTCTAACTACTAATTCTGAAAGCTTAAAACAATAATGAGAGATGCCTACTTACTATATTAATACCTGTTACGCTGTGCAGATGTATGCTAGAATTAAGGGCAACTATTAGGCATTAGTTTTATTTGCTAAGTAATCACACTGAAGTTATGGAAGGTCACTAAAGTGATGGAAATCATCTTGATTTCTGCGGGGAAACTGGAACACACATCAGGAAAGTTTTCTGCTTTCTTTCAAGGCACCTTCAAGGTATTCTTTTCTCTTTATAACACTGCAGTCATACCTTTCTGCAATGCACTGGCACCTCATACCAGTATCAAAAAAGCCATGCTGCACAGCTGAATAAAAGTAACCGGCAAGTTCAAGTTTTTGAAGATGCTCATTTATACGGTATCCTGCAAGCAGCCCACCTGGGAAATAACAACTAGTTCTCCACACACATAGTTTCTGTCTGCATACTGCAGACGCCTTCTATGTACAACACTACCCTCAAAACACAGCTCCCTGGAAAATATCTGTGTAAACACTCTAATTGAGACCTCAGCTGTCACTCAAGTTGGGCCCAGAGTTGAACCTTTCCAACTGAAAAAGGAGCAGAAGAAAAAGCAAAAGGATATTTTTAGTCTGTACTGACATCAAAGGTGTCTTTCAGTGGGAACCAGGCCTCAGAGTGGGAGACAATGGAAATTTGCCCTTAATTTTCATCTTGTTAAATTCTTCCAACAAGTACCTCTGCGGGCCAGCAGCTCCAAGCCCCTCTCCCTCTCTCTCTTCCTTCTCTGTACGCTTTCTTCTCTGTGTTGGTAAGTGCTGTCCCCAGGTGATTACCAACATCTACAGCTGAATGAATAGTGAGGCAGGCCTCAGCAAAGGTTACACGTGTCACTGCGTAGCACATAAGAGATCCTCCCTATTGACCAAAAACAGTATCTTATTTTATCATTCGAATTGTGAAATCGGCATCCAATTAAGCTCACTCTCTCTTATTAAGATTTAGTCAGGGGAGACGTGCACTTTGATGCACATGCCATTGATATTAAAGGGATAGATGGGCTGATGGAAAGGATAACATGATCTGTCCTCGTAACCAGCCACAGAGGAGCCAGCAGTGTCATTCTGCTTATAATCACAGGAGGAGGCCCAGTGTTTATGGGAGCTGCAATACTGTATGCATGAGATGAAGATCACCCGCATGTGGAGGCTATTAGAACCACAATTATTTATTTCTGTACATCACCACCATTCCAGCAAAGAAATCAAACAAATTAAAAGCTTAACAAAGTCAATTTTAGTTTTACACTTTTGTTTAATTCTAATTTCAGTCAGTTCTTTAACTACTAAGTAACACCTCTTTGTATTGAGTAATAGCATGAAGTTCTTTATAACAATAGTTGCAATTTTATGAGATCAAAAAATAAACAATATACTGTAATGAACATTTCAATACAGCATATACACTCAGCTGAACACTTTATTAGTAGTATTTGTTTATCATGTAATTACCTAAACAGCCAACTGCAGCGCAATGCATAAAATCATGCAGATACAGGTCAGGAGCTTCAGTTTAAGTTTAGTCCTAACACCAAAATAAAGAAGAAATGTGATCTAAGTAATTTCAACCATGGCATAATTGCTGGTGCCAGATGGTTTGGTATTGAATGTTTCCGTAGCTGCTGTTATCCTGGGATTTTCTCATAGAGCAGCTTTTAAAGTTTACTCAGAATGGTGCCAAAACATTCAATGGGAGGCAGTTTTGTAGACAAAATGAGAGAATGGTCAGAGTGCTTTGAACTGATGAAAAAGGCTACGGTAACTTGTATCATCAATCTGTACAACCGTGTTGAGCAGAATGCACTTCATATCAGACCTTGAGGTGACAGCTGAAGACCATCTTAGGCTCCACTCCTGTTATCCAGAATGCTGAGGTTGCAGTGGGCACAGGCTCACCAGCTAAAGATTTGAAAAACATGGCCTATTCTAATGAATGTCTATATCTGCTGAGGCACATAGATGGTGGGGTCAGAATTTGGTGCCAACATCATGAATCCATGCACCCAAACTGCCTTATGCCAGAAATCCTGGCTGGTGGTGGTGATGTAATGATGTGTGATATGTTTTCTGGGCACATTTTGGGCCTGTTAATACTAATCAATCACCACTTGAATGCCACAGTCTGTTTGAGTATTATTGCTGACAGTGTGTTTGCCGCCACAATTCAACCATCTTTTAAAGGCTATGTCCAGCATGATAATGCACCATGTCACAAGGCAAATGTCATCTCAAACTGGTTTCATAAACATGACTATTTGCCCTGTGTTCTTCAGTGTCCCTCCCAGTCACCAGATCTGAATCCAAAAGAACACCTTTGGGATGTATTAGAACAGGAGATACATAGTATGAATGTGCAGCTGATAATTCTACAGAAAAAGAAGGATGCAATCAAACCAGCATGTGCCAGAATCTCAAAGGAATGTTTCAGATATCTTGTGGAATCCATGCCACAATGAACTGAAGCCATTTTGAGTGCTAAACTGGGTGGCCCAACCCAGTATTAGTATAGTGTTCCTAAGAATTTTCCCAGTGAGTGTTTATGTGGTTGTGTTGAGAAAATATTTACATATAAAAGATGTGAATATCTGTTACATTATTAATCAGTATTTGAATTAAATATTAAAAGGAGCAGTCAAAGTTCATTGGGTTCATAGTGCAAAAAGGGGCCAGTAGGCATCAACAGCTTAACAAAGTATATTTTTTTTTCCACAGGAAGAAGTTTGTATAAACATATTATTCTCATACCAACTTAATCCAAGGGTCACAGACCCAACCACTAGCAAAAGAGAGAAAACAGTACTGGATGGGCATGCCAGTCCAATGCAGGGCTGTGACGATGCGGGTTCGACTCCATGCTCCCATTGCTGTTCGGGAGCCCTTGAACCCAACACCGTCGATAGATATAACCGAGTTGAGCTAGAGAGTTGAGGTAATAAACAATTGAGCAAAGGGATGGTAAAAATGTGTAAAGTGCTTTTATTAAAAAGACAATCAAAAACAGTGTTCAAATAAATAGTGTAGTGCTTTCAAATTCTTCATTAAATCAATAATCCATTAAAACACGTGGAGGTAAAAACAATAGAAAAAAACAATCCTTTAAAAAACGAGGTTAAAGCGTTCCATGTAGAAGCAGTCTTTAAAAACAACAAGCTCAGTGCTTCTTTTAACTGGTGACTCCCCTGCTTCTCCCTGTCCAGGCTTCGCAACAGGGGAGCCACTCTCTGCAGCTGCCCTTTTCCATTCAGACGCACGAGACTGGAGACCTCCTGATCCCTGGCTTCAGTCTGGCACTCATCCCAGCCTGGAGACTTGGTTCAATCCAACGGCCAGGACGCTCACATTGGACATTCCCCGACCAAGCCTCCCGACTCCCGCTGCCTTTCCGGCCTTGGCCAGTCGCCTTTCCCTAGTCTCTCCCGCTACCTGGTCGCTCAGCGGGAGCAACAACAACTCCAACCCCTGGGTGTAGGCCTAACACCCTGGCCCTCGCATCTGCCCGCGAGCGCTTGTTCGCTCGCTCACCCACACACTCTTCATGGCTTTCATATGTGTATTGTTGTGTATGTGGGCCCAAATATTTGAGTAGAGTACTGAAAGTTTGCAACATATGAAACAATCCTCTCCATACTCACGAACTGAACTGTCAATCCATTCATGATGGATCTCTGGATTCACAGAAGAGCATCACTTTATACACAATAATAAGCCATTATGATGGGTGCTTAAACTCTAATTAACAGATTGTTCAGAGTGTCTGGTCCAACTTGAGAGAAGATCTTTGAATCCATGAAAGAGATGACAGAAAACAATGAGGACCCATACAACTGACAATAAGCCCAATGTTAAGTGGTGTCAACTCAGGGGTGGAAAACCATTATGGATGAACACCAAGTGCAGGTGCTATGAATAGTTCCCTTCCTGGTTTATGGACACTGCCATTTGCCCTGGCATCAGCGGAGTGCATTTGAAATTATTGGATAGAGTATTCAGAATTCCCAGTGATGTTTTATATGTCAAACTTCCTAATGGTTCAATTCTTTATTTTATTCTTTTGTGACTTTCAGACTTTTTCTTTCACAGCTTGACACACACTTTGGCATTTCCCTTTTGCTTATGTTTTGAAAACTACGCATCTCATCATTCGCAGAAAAGTCACAATTACAGTATTATATTAACCCTTAAAAATGGAAACATTAAGTTTTAATTTAATCCTGTCATTTTGCTTTGAGTTGGTGCTTAACTTTTTGATTATCTCCTTGACATGTCTTTTTATTCATTTATTAATTTAACTCAGGTAACTTGCGTCTATGTGTCTATGACTTATTTTTTACTTAATACCAGTAGTAACTCGGAGTTCACTAAGGTGGCAAAGAGTTTTTGTCTCTTTGAATGGCTGGGGGCCCAGTAAATGATATGGGATGAAGATCAAGCAAGGAATGTCGGCTTGACTTTTCACTACAGCAAATTGTGGAGTGATGAAGGTCATTACAGTAGGGTTTGGAAATGGCTACTAGATCAATTTTAACATATACAGTACTTTAAATTTTTGTTCTTATAACTATGTAAACAGGGTACGGGTGGACTTGTTACAATACAAATGGAATTACTTTCCTGTTCAGTGTTTATTTGGTAATAATATGTGTATTTCTATTAATTAATAAAGCTTAAGCAATGCTGTGTAATTATGCAAATAGTGTAACATAAGGAATTGAAAATGTTGGACTATGATCTGTATGAGCAATAGCAGAAACTATTGGAACAAAGTGTTTTGTATGAAACTAGCTTAATATACAGTGCATCTGAAACCAATTTATGGACACACCAAGAGTCACATCCAGTTTAGGGAAACTGATATCCCAGCAGTATTGATTGCAGGTCAGGAATCCATCCTGGATGGGCTGCTGTACACTTTCACTCACATAAAGCCAATTAGAATTTTCAGTTCACCTAACATGTACATTTGTGGGTATGTGGGAGAAAAACAAGACATGGTGAGAACATTGAAACTCCAGACTGTTAGTAGCCAGTAGTAATGCAGTAATGCTAACCACTACACCACCTCAAATTTGTTCAATTCCTATTTTGAATAAACACACACAGTAAAGATATTTTAGACTTTTACCTTGTTCCTCCCTTTAACTAATGCCTGTTTATTGTGTTATGCATTTGTCATTTATCAGAGAGCTTCTTCTCTCTTTTAGACTGGATGATTTCAGCACAGCGTGGCTTCCGCTAGGGCTCATGACTACCTTGCATCTGGTTATGTCATTAAAAAGCAATACCCATATTTTTTACCCTGAGCCATATTGGACTTTTAACTGCCCCTGACTAAAAGAGCAAATTTCTTTATTGCTCATAGAGCTTATGGCCTGCTTGATGTGCTGATGTTGTACTTGATGTGCTGCTGCAAACTAAAACCATTTAAATAAATATGGGATTTGGCCCAATTGTGGACTCAATCAGAATCACAGTAATCCGTTCATTTTTAAACACCTAATGGAAATGTACGAGCACTCCTCATAAAAATTTATATCTCAATTCTGCCCTCTAATTCATAGCCAGACCCTGGAGGCACATATTATTCAAACATTAATAAAAGAGCTATACATCAAAAACTCTTCACTTTACACAGTCATCTATGTTCTTACTTATGCATATTATATAGATGAGGGCAAGGCTGACGGTTGCCCATCTACCAACAATTATACATTGAATCACCAACATATTGAGCTTTGATAGATTACCTTAATCATGCTATGAATTTTGCGTCTCTTTATATTAAATATAGTTAAATTTTTAATGACCTTTTCAACACTGTTACTTAAAGCCTTATATGTTTAGATAATAAAGTTTATGCAAATGCTCTAATTCTATAAATTTTAGATTTGTCTCAATCCATCTTTGCATGTTTTTGATGTTCTCAGGATTATTGTTAGTAGGCTGTGATTAAAACACAAATTAAATTATTTATTTCAGTTGAAAGGGGCCAAGAAATCTTAATTTTTTTATACATTAATTTTGTTGAAGGGTGAGAAAGCTTTCTAAGCAAGAGCCGAGGCTATTAATATTCTTTTACTAATTTTTGACCATCGCTTTTAGGGTATGCTGTGTAATAAAAATTAATTTCAAAAGCTCTGACAGAATGCTATTGCCCAGGCCGGTAGAAACATATGAAAAAGAAACAAATTTAAAAATCAGAATGTGGTAAAAATAAAAATACAATCATCAAAAGGTTTGGTAAATAAGCTGTCAATGGCTAAGCGGCACAAGGCAAATGGCACACAGTACAGTCACTCCATTCTAATGAGCGCACCTCTCCTGTGTATTCAGAGTGAGTGCTGCGCACTGCTCGACGGTCTTCATTCGCCAGGCATGATGCAAGTACGGCATCATTTTTATGAATTTGGCCTGTGTAAACTGGCTCTAGAAAGGGATTAGCAGGATGATAACTGAATGAGTGAGAGAACAAGAGTTGCTGCCAGCATTTGCAGAGCCCTTTGAGTTGAATAAAAATGCTACGCAGAACATGAGAGCTGTCAGTGTGCCGACAAGGAGAAAGAGTCAGGCACGCGTCCGAGTTGCACAACAGAACAGCATGGAAAATGTGAAAATGATAAGGCATCTCTCAGTATTTCTCATTTTATCCACATTCTCCTGTAAAGTGTAGCCTTTTAGGATGGATATTTAAGTTTGGACACAAACTGAAAATTAATGCTTTCCTGCCTTGGCTTTTGATTCCTTATGTCCCACCATAAAATGTGATGTAGAAGGCAGCTTAAAAATAGACAGAGAAGAGTTTATATTCCCTTATCTGACAAATCTATCTGTTTAAAGCATCTGCTTAAAAACCACAAAATTCACAAACGCTTTGTGCAATGCAGTAGGCTGACGAAGAAAAATTCTGGACTGAAGTATGGGAATGAAACCAAAAAGCTGCCATTTCCTGCTGTGCAGTATTTAACAGAAAGGACACAAAAAGCACCCAGGGGTGTAATTGAGAAAAGGATGACAAGAAGAAGTGGAGTCTGCAGTGGCAAAATCAACAACAACTATCATTAGTATTAAGGAGACCAAAGGAAAACCTAATGCAGATAACAATAGCCCTGACAACTGCATTGTCATTCGTGCCCATGAAAGTGGTAACAACAAGACAACAAGCAAAGCATTACACAAAGAAGGGAAAGTGTGAAATAATTGATTATTATAGTGTCTCTGTCTAGTACACCTTCATGTTAATTGCAAGGCAGCTTTGGTCCAGGACATCACAAAAAAAAAGAAAAGCTAAAAATGAATATTAGAATTGAACTTACTGAAATGTAACAAAAATGTAGTAAATATTGATTATTTAACAATTGCACACATCATTGTATGATGCACACCTATAATCATTATAAAAGTCTGTGGTGCTATTATTATGATAAAGAATTTTTTATTCATCAATAATAATATGCACTTTTTAAATTAATGCTTCACACATAAAAAAAAAAAATACAGGAATGTGGTCCCAGCAAATGACCGAATACAATATACAGTTTGTTTAAGAAGGGCAATATTGTCCTACTTATTCTTCTTGAATTTTTTTTGGAACAGAAATATAAGCAGGTTAAAATTTTCTTCCCTTTCTCTGCATGTTTCTCTATATTTAAAACTAAGCAGATTGTAAGGACAGGCTGCAGGGGTCTAAACAGGCAGTGTGGAGGCATTGTTTGTTTTTGTCAGAATAGATCCCTGTTGTCTGGTATTGGGGACGGTAAGTCAGAAGACATCAGCTAGACTCTATTAATTACCACCTGATCCTTCATTCCTGGATAATTAGCTACCCATTAGTTCTAATCAAGTAGTTACTTAATTATTGCAGTAATTAGTCTAATGGTCTAGCAAATTGAAGCTTTATCACTTTTGGATACTTAATGTTCTTGGCAGAGCACATCACAAGAGTCATGGCTCAGGCTTAAGCAATCAAGCAAGAGGAAAAAAAAAATCTTATTACCACAAGTGGAGGAGCTTCACAGTTTTGTACATGAGAACTTTAATGTCAATGCCATCAAGTGTTTAAAAATAAAATAAGTGAAAGGTTAAGTGTGCTAAAATGTTTAATCTTTTGTCTCTCCAGGACCTATTGGTATGAAACTGAAAGCAAACTATATAGGCCGTCCAATGTTGATTCTGTGAAGTCTAGGGTGATAACCTGGCCAGCCCATACTGAATAACAACTGTCCTAAATGTTTCAATATGGAGGTTCCTGTTACCTTTCCTGCCATAGCTAACATCCCATAGGAATGAAAAATAAAAAAGAGACATCCTTGATATCTTTTTGGTTTCTCCTAGACAGCAATGAGAAAATGAATGAGAATGAATTAAAATGGAGACATGTTCTTTTGTCTCCTGCTTTGCTCTTAAGAAAAAACACCATCTGTATTCTCACAAGTGTCTCCTCTTGAGTTTCAGCAGACATCTCAGCAAAGTCACAGAATGGGGTCTTCCAAATAGCGCCTTGACATTTTTTTTACAATTTGAAACTGTTTGCATTGTATACTCAGTGATATATGATGGAATATGTGAACAGTTGTTTGTGGTACTAAAACTCTTTACTATGATCATTAAACTGTAGTCCTTACTTTTGAATTATACTATTAGTTTCTCTAATTTATATTAATCTGCTCGAATTAGGTCATAGTCATTCTAAAAGAAAAGGCACATGGTCTGGCTTAGTGGATAAGACACTGGATATCAAGCCCTGAGTTTGTGGGTTCAAGTCCTGCTACTGATACTGTGTGACTACAAACAAAAAAGTATCTCAGATGTTGCAAGTCACCTTGGATAAAGGCATCAGTCCAACAATAATTACCAAGTCTTGAAAGAGATTAAAACACGACTAGATAGAGATCTCAAAAGAAAATATGCTCTGCTTTTTCAACTCAAATTCTCAGTTATGATTCCTTTTACCTCAGTTGTATCTCATGTCTCCTTTTTGTCTAATGGTATTACACTTAAGGTATTTTAAGAGAAACATCTGGAACAAAGTTGATTCTTACATGAAACATAAATTAAAATCTCATGAGCTATCAAAGAGCAACTATTGAGCAGTAAACTTTTCCTATAGGATCAAGCAGACATAATTTGCTTAAAAACAGACTTGAGTTACAAATGCCCAAAATCACAACAGAAACAAAGCTACAAGAATCTGTAGAAAAAGCCAGTGATATCCATCCATCCATTATCCAACCTGCTATATCCTAACACAGGGTCATGGGAGTCTGCTGGAGCCAATCCTAGCCAACACAGGAACAAACCCCGGGCAGGGCGCCAGCCCACTTCAGGGCACACACACAAACAGCAAGCACATTTTAGGATCACCAATGCACCTAACCTGCGTGTTTTTGGACTGTGGGAGAAAACCGGAGCACCCAGAGAAAACCCACACAGACACAGGGAGAATATGCAAACTCCACACAGGGAGGACCCAGGAAGCGAACCCAGGTCTCCTAACTGCAAGGCAGCAGCGCTGCCACTGCGCCACTCCACTAGTGAAATTGAACATTTAAAGTAGTAAACTTCAACAACATTTAACAAATACCTGTATGATACTGAGAGGAGTTTAGATGACACGCCTTTTCTTCCCAGCCAGTAATTGTGGATGCTCACATCCACATCTTCAACTCTCTAGAGGAGGTTAAAGAAGTGTTGAGAAGAATTGTTTTCACAATTCTTAAAAAACGTGTTTGTCCTATTAAGGATTGGAGTAGTGATTGCAAAAGGGCTGGCTGAAGTCAACATTTGGACACTAACCGTCAATATAGGGAACGGAATTAAAAATGTAAGAGAGTTTTCTGAAGCTTTGTAAGCCTGTAATATTTATATAAACATGTTTTTCTTTTTCTCATTTTTACTCTCTTTAAAAAAATGTATACTACTAATAGTATATACTGCATATTTGTTCACTTCTGCTATTATACTGACGTAACTGTGTAATAATATGTATTAATAGTCACTTGTACTATTTTCTAGTGCTTAAGGAGGTTTGTGAGTACAATTATAAACTATTGGCACATATTTTTTGAAAATCTTTAAATACTGGGAAAATTCCTAAAGTCTGCAGTTTAGCAGATATTACTCTGTTGTATAAGAAGTGTGATCAGGCTGATCAAAGTAACCATAGACCATTAAGCTTAATGTGCATCACTATTAAATTAAATGAGATCAAGCAGCACATCTCTAGAACAGGTCTACTAGCAAATACTCAACATAGGTGATTACGAGGAAGGCAGTGTTTAATTGATAATGCTGAGATTCTATGAGGAAGCAACAAAAAACATACATTAAGAGAGGTGCAAATTATATTATTTTTATTGATTTTTGGAGGGCTTTTGATAAGGTAGATCATGAATAGTTAATGATTAGACTAAAAGAAGTATGAATTTAAAGCATGGTGGGTAGGTGGGTACCGAACTGCCTCAAGCACAGAAAGCAAAGGATTATGGCACTTTTTTGGAATTAGGTGGGATTCACAGTGATGCCCTTCAGGTATCCGTGGTAGGGTTGATGCTGATTTTAATATACATACTGTATATGATCTGCACAAGAATATAATCAACAAGCTATTTAAGTTTACAGATGATACTAAATTAGGTGTAAGGACCGATAATGTATCATTAGCAGAATCATTACAGATGGACTTGGACAGCATACAAGTTTAGACAAATTTGTATCAGATGACTTTTAATGTAAACAAATGTAATGTATGAAACATAGAAGCAGAAATTGTAGATTTGAATGCATATTGAATGTTTGAAACTTGATAGTACCCGTTATAAGAAGCACAGAGGAATCACAATGGACTTGTCACAGTTTACATCGACAGAGTACAGAAGCGATCAAGAAGGCTAAAAAGGATGTTAGATTATATATAGACCTGGGAGTTTTAAGGCAGTCCTGGTGCAAAGTTAGAGAGAAGTTGTAAATGTAAAAGTTACAGTCTTTTTTTTAATTTCATGTTTCTGTAAGAAGATTAAATCAATGTCATATCACATAAGTGCTAAATAAATTATCTTTGAGTGACACTAAAATCAAAATAAGTCTGTAGTACCTCTGTATGTAACTTGCCAATGGGCCAGCCATCTTATAGCACTAACTGCTCTAATATTATTGCAATATTCTACAAAACAGAAGTGAAATGATTATCCCTATCCATGTTCAAGTTTGCAATATCTTTGCTATGCAAAGAATGCAACATAACCACCCAAGTACTGCACAGTGTGAGTTTCTAAGCATGATAGCAGCTAGAGTGGATCTTTTTTAGTGTGCTAGGAGCAAAGGTGTAGGTAGAGCAGTGTTTTCTGTCTGATTATCTGTGGTGGCATGTTTTTGTAACCCAAAAATCCCAAGGCACACAGCGATTCTACCAACTACAAAAGCATTAAATCTCTTAGACATGCTAAACTGTCTGAAGGGACGGGACAGGGTTGGAAAAAAAGCAGGTTGGAGATTGCCATTCACAGGCACAGCACTTGTGATGAACAATCGAGGCTAGTATTTGTGGAGTTAAGTTTTAACCCTTTTGGCCCTGACATCCTATTACTAGTACATATATATGTAGGTGTTTTTGTAAAGCACAGGTATATTTGCAGCCGTTGGAACTGGGCATGCAACTATTAGCGCAGACTGAAGAGACTGGCATACAGTCCTCGAAAAATGGAAGTGAAACAAGTAGTATTGAAGTATTTGGCAGATATTGTATAATAATAGTGATAATTTTTTTGTTTTTTTCTTTTTTGAGCTTCCTAGACACCCCAAATGTAGAATATCTCACAAAATAATTTTTCCCATAAAAACAGAAAATCCAAGGCTGAAAGGGTTAATTAAATTGGTCGTTAGCAGTGTACAGTTTTGGTCTCCAAATATTGCAAAATAATAAAAGATTTAGCAGTGCTAGAGAAAGTCCAGAGGAAAGTGACTAGCCTGATTCCAGGATTAAAAGGCATGAGCTATGGAGGAGACTGAGAGACCTGATCTTTTCCAGTTTAAGCAAATGGGGATTAAGAGGGGGACATGATCAAAGTGTTTATAATTATTAAGGGAATTAGTTCAGTGGATCCCAGTTGTTATTTAAAAATAAATTCGTCAACAGGAACACATAATGAGGGACCTGCTCACACCTGGCTATGGAACAGCTTGTCAGTCAAATGTCCATTTAATTTGGAGCCCCTGGAAATGGGGATGGGGGTCTATGCAGAAAAATGGCTGCCATTCCTAAACAGCTCATGCAATATGTTTGGTAAATATCTTAAATTTAAGCTGAAAGCCAATTCATTTCAATCAGATAATGATTGCTTTGTTTCACATCCATTGTGGTGGTATACAGAGCTAAAATTAAGAAAATTGTGTCACTTTCCAAATATTTATGGACCTGACTGTATGTATTACATTGATATTTTCATTTGAAATCTGAAATGCATACATATACAGAAAGTGCAGTACAGCAACTTGAATTTGTTATCCCAATACAAGGTGGCTCACTGGCTAGCACTGTTACTTCAAATCCATTAGGCCATTTCTCTGTTTGCCTATAGACTTCACAGTCTCTTTATGTCTATGTGGGTTATCTGCTGTGCTATTTTAGCTTTTCTCACAAATCCCAATAATGTGTAGGATAGAGGGATTGCTAAGTGTAAATTGGCATGCTGCAAATGAATGCGCCTTGTATTACACTGGCAGCTAAGGTTGGTCCCTGTCTAATGCCTGATGCTGACAGGATAGACTTCAGCTCCTGCAATAGCAAATGGAGCAAAGCAATTACTAAATAAGGATGGGTGGTAATGTTAATATTAACAGAGAGTGCTGGAGTTTTTTTCTATTAGAAATTAATGCGTAAAATTAAAACAATTTCAACTTTCCTTTTTAACCCTTTCACAATGTGACCCTTCGAGCTGAAGTGTTACATAGCTGGGAACCATATAATAGCCCAGTATACGGGAGAGGTATATACTAGTGCTGTTTGATGGTCCCTTGTAATTATTCATTATTCATTTGTTTTCGGTGATGCTCAACAAATGAGAACTGCGTTGCTATTCACGTGGTGTTGGATTCCTCCTTCATTCAGTCCCATGTGCTATTGACTGGCAGTCTTACTAAACTAAATGAAGACATATTTTTTTTTACTATTGCAGTGTGCCAAGTCTATGTTGTTTTTGTGGACAGAGACATTGAAATAGAACACAAAATTTTTGATATATGGCTAATAGGAGTATGACTAGAGCGGAGGCATCAGAACATATTTTTCAAGACTTTGACAGCAATGATTCTGACATTGGCACTGGAGATGTAAAAAAGCTTGTCAATTTGTCACACTTATTGGTCATAACCACTTCTCAGGTAAATATTCATACGAAGGAACTGGCTCTGATAAGACATCAAAAGCTAAGCAGTGCAGAGTCTATTATGCTTGCGGATTTTGTACTGCTGAAGGCAATCTCATTACTACTAACTACTTGGATTGGAAATAGGTTGTCCATCACAGCCTGGGCTATACATTAAAGGCAGCTGTTTTGAGGATTATCACACCAAACTGGACTATTCCTTACTGTATACTTACTGAACTGTAGGTCTGAACCTAGTGTTATATGGACCATGTTCATTGTTCAGGAATGACTATGGCAACCTTTTATCTGATATGGCTGCAAAATAGTGTTGGTGGGGGAATTTAATGTACAAAATGATGTGGAAACTGACTCTTTAGCAAATGTTTTGCTTATTTGTTAAATTCAGTAGGATTTTGTCGGATTGTCAAAGGTCCAACTCATAATCATAATCATATAATAGATTTAATTATAACTTACAGAGTTGAAATTCAGAATTTAAATATTGCTCCATTAAACTGTTATTTCTGACCACTACTTAATTGCATTTGATTTGATTCTACCCTTGCCAATACACTTACAGATTAAAACAAAGACAGTGCGACATCTAGATTATAATTCTGCTTCAAAATGTATAAATTCTTTGAGTAAGTTGAGTGCAATTGTGAAAATCCATTTAGATCAGTTAGCATCAAATGTAACTGTGGAAAACAATTTAGATAAGCTAACATCACATTATAATATGACCTTGAGAGATGCTCTGGATGTAGTGGCTCCCCTTAAAACAAAAGTGATCAAAGCACATAGAAACTCACCCTGATTTAATGAAAACACTTGAGCTCCTAAATTAGAGTGTCAAAAACTGGGAGTGCAGATGGAGAGCAACAAAGCTGCAGGTCTCTCAAATTGCATGGACAGAGAGTGTTAAAAAATATAAAAAAGCTCACTTTAAAGCCAGCTCAGACTACTATTCAAAACTAACAGAAAATAACAATAATAATCCTCATGTACTGTGGTGGGCTGGCGTCCTGCCCGGGGATTTATTTCCTGCCTTACACCCTGTGTTGGCTGGGATTGACTCCAGCAGATCCCCATGACCCTGTAGTTAGAATATAGTGGGTTGGATAATGGATGGATGGATCCTCATGTACTGTTTAGAGCAGTGGCTATAATTTAAAAAATGGGAATTCAGATCTACAGTGCAAAATACCAACAGACATTAGCAGTTCAGACTGTATGAACTTCTTTAAAGAGAAAATTAAAAACATAAGATCCCAGAACACAGCATTACAGTGCAAACCACATACTAGCTTGGCAAACCCTGTCACACCATGCATTCAACACTTTAGAAATTTTAATCCTGTAACAGAACAGAAAGTCTTAACTTTAATTTCTAAAATGAAACCTACTTGTTCCCTAGATCCAGTGCCAACAAAATTAGTAAAAAGCACAATGAATGTTCTTGTAGCACCTATTCCTAGCATTCTCAATAGTTCATGGCATGGCACAGCACCTGATGCACTAAAAGTGTCAGTCATCGAACAATTATTTAAAAAGTCAGACCAAGACCCACACATACTTAATAATTATAGACCCATATCAAATTTACTCTTTCTCTCTAAAATATTTGAAAAATTAGTCACTATTCAGCTTCAGTCATACCTAGTCATAATTTACTTGAGAAATTCCAGTCTGGTTTCTGTACTGGTCATAGTACAGAAACGGCACTCCACTGTAACTATGTTGTTAGACTTAGGCGCAGCGTTTGACATCATTGACCATTTTATTTTACTGCATAGGCTGGAAAATGACATTGGACCTACAGACAGCGTCCTTGCTTGGTTTAGTTCTTATTTATCAAATTGATTCCAGTATATACAGAAATGTCCTGACAGTACTCCATCATTATACACAGAAGTGAGATATGGTGTCCCGCAAGGCTCAGTACTGGGGCCTTTACTGTTTTCACAGTACCCAGTTATACCTTTCTTTTAGACCAAATAAAGTTTTTCCGATGTTGTCTTTAATTAGATGTGTTAGTGAATTAAAGGAGTGGATGGATGAGAACTGCTTGTCTTTAAACACAGATAAAACAGAGATGTCAATTATTGGACGGAATGGTGGTAATCCAACAATATTTCGCCATCATTTAACTCAGTTGGAATCACCATTAGTTTTATCGAATCAGCCCAAAATCTGGGCATTATCTTTGCCTCTAACATGTCGTTTAAAGTGTGCATTATAAAATTGTCCAAAACATGTGTCTTCCATCATAAAAATGTAGGGAAATTAAGGCATTTTCTAAATATGCATGATACTGAGAAATTAATTCATTAATTTATTTCTAGTAGGATTGACTGCTGCAATGTGGTGTTAACTGGATGTTCAGATTGTTCTTTATGCAGCTTTCAGTTAATTTAAAATGCTGCTGCAAGAATCATTACAAGAAAATACAATCATATAACTCCAGTTCTTAAATCCTTACCCTGGCTGCCAGTTACGTTTAGAGCAGATTTAAAAATACTACTTTTAACATATAAAGCTTTAAATGTCTGGCTTATTTATCTGAAATTATCATTACTTACAAACCATAGCACACATTAAAATTTCAAGATACTGGTCTGCTTATGATTCCTAGGATTAATAAAATAACAGTGGGGGGGTCAAGCTTTTAGTTACAGGGCCCCTAAACTGTAAAATGGTCTGACTGCTACTATAAGAGATACCCCTTCAGTCTCAGCTTTCAAATCCCAGCTTATTCAGTTTAGCGTTGCTAGAGCTAATAATAATAAAAATAATTTAAAAAAAATATTTATATAGCACCTTTTCCATGCTCAAGGCAGCTGCTAATTAATTATTCATACTGCATCTCTGTTGTTAGTCATCAGCATTAAAACATAAGTAATATGATAGTTATAATTTGCTACTCACCCTCACCTATTCTGTTTCCCTTCTCAATACTCAAATATGGCGCTTAGTTTCACTGCCTTACTGCCAAGTTGTTTGTCTGCCTAAGGAAAAGTCATCTCTGATAAAGGAGCACTACAATCATTGGGTAGAGGGGTCCTTTCATCAGATTAGCATGCCCAGCATTGTGGAATGGCCAGTAGGATAAAGTTAGCTTTTTGTCAGAGGTCTTCAGGACTCTGAACAAATTGGAATACTATTTTGTGATGTCATCTACTCTTGCATTTGTTTGTGGACTATTACTATTGTATTATTATAATTGCATTGAGGATTACCTATATTCTGTTCTGTGTATTGTATTGCATTTACTCAATTTCGTGACAGCCACTGCACGCCCAACCTATCCGGAAAAGGGTGTCTCTCTGATTTGCCTTTCCTGAGATTTCTTCCAGTTTTTCCCAACAATGGTTTTTTCTTTTTTGGGGATTTTTTTCTTATCTTCTTAGAGAGTCAAGGCGGGGTGCTGTCAAAAAACAGGGCCCGTTAAAGCCCATTGAGGCACTCCTTGTATGATTTTCAGCTATATACAAATGTATTGCATTGTATTGTATTGCACTGTAATTGTACTGTGTGTGTGTGTTTTTTATGTTGGATAGTATCAGCACCATCCCTTGGTGGGTAATGACTGTTTGCTAGTGTTATAGTGTGAACACATGTGGTGCGTACCTTTTAATGATATAATTTGTTACAATTATAAAGACATTGCACAAGTTTCTCAGCATGGTCAACTATAACATCAGTTAGTTTCTTATTTCTTTCACACTTGGGGTATAAAACTTTCTAATTTTGACTAATTATTGAGGTGAATAAAAAAATCAGGTCACTGACAACAACGTATTTTCATCAGAAACCACAAGAAAAATATACACTCTATACTTGGCAGAAATGGCATATTGGAGAATTTCATTTTGCCAGCCTCCATAGTACAGGGGTTAGGGTGGGAGGGTGTCACAGTATGAAAGGGTTAATGCATTTGCATGGAGAGCTGATTACATATTTTTACACAGGTAAAAGATGCTTTTGTATATCCTATCTTTAGACGGATATTTTATATAATACAATATGTCTTGTTGTATTAGAACAGGTATACAAGCAGAGCAGATCTCTTTGAAATGAAGCAGACATGTGAATACTTACATTCCTCGGCAGACCTTCATCACATTTAACTGAGCTCTTTGTCTGGTTTAAGAAGACCTAACTATTTGAGACAATGCACTTTATGAGGAAAAAAACAACATGGATGTTGCATTTATTTGACACCTGTGAGCAGAAACACTTGAGTGGCTCAAACTGGGGCAAGTACTTTTCTCCAATTATCCCTTCCAATTTTAGGAGGATATTTGCTTGACATAAATCAGCTCTTCAGAATCTGGAAACATTCAGAAAGCATTTTCTGGTTCTGTTTGGATGTCCCCAAAGTACCCCTCTTTATCTTTAAATTTCATGTTAAGCCCCCAAGGGCACTTTTGAATTTCATTCTCAGAGATGGTTTGCTTTTGTTCATGATTCCTGTCAGATAGTTACTGTTCTTTGTTTCCACTCCTCTGATACTTTTGGAAAGTATTTTGGGTAAGGCACAATCAGTCCAAACTTAAAGGATTTGATGTTACAAGCAGATTTCAAATGCAGTCATTGTTCATTTTGTTCAAAATATATTTGGAGATTGGAGTCTCAATGGTTAGACTTTCACTAGGCTGACCCGCCTTTTAAGGTGACCGACTTTAAAGTTGACCACTTCTTAAGGCAATTCAATATGTAGATCAATTTGATATTTTATACAAACTCATTAATTTGGTTATATTGCATTTGAGCGGTATTACTTTAATACTCATAGTTTCTGTTATTTTTTGTGATGAAATTTAAACTTTTTTTCTATATTGAGGTCACCCTTTTGAACCCCCTATTTTTCCAGTGCATCGCGCACAAAAGCAAGGGAACGATGGGAGCACCAGAACTCTCCTTACATCATGTTGCTTCGTACTGCAAGCTGCAAGTAGTAAATCTGTGATAAGCGGAATACCGCTACGCTTTCCACTCATGGAACGGAAGGACAATCCCGACCGCTTTTATATAGTAAGAAAGAAGAAGAAGATATCGCACAATCTGGAGTAGAAAATCATCTTTTACCTGGAAAAACGAAACTACAAATCCCATCGTGCATTGCAAAATGGACGGGGTGTGTGTGAAACTCCGCGCCTGCGTAGCATTCACGGGATGGAAGGACAATCCCGACCGCTTTTATATAGAAGGATGACTCAAAATGGCTGCAGTTGTGAGGTTTGCACTTATGAATTTATTTCTTAATACTTTTTTCTGTGTTTCTCTTCTGTTTCCCATTGCTTGCTAGTGACCTGTAGACCCATTTGTCGCTCACCATTGACAAGCTGAATTTGTAAACTGTACTTTACACCTTCAGGTTCCCTTTGGAAAATGGACTTGAAATGAAGTGAAAACAAGCAAGCTCCTGTAGAGAACTAAAGCTGTCTGAGCAGCCAGGTAAAGTGTAAGTGTACGTGAGCAGTGTTCAACAGATATGGAATGGGGTTAGCCAAACTGTCTAATAGTGTGTATTCAGCACTGCCCTTGAGAGAGGTTTTGTAGCAAAACTCTAACCTGGACACTTTTGCGTTCAGGTCTACATAAGTCTTTAATAACTTACAGTTAAGAATCATATGACCTGCTTTGCTGTGTGCCTTAAGTTCTTCGTGGATCAATGGATTGCTGAGATCTGCAGAGCACTGTGGTCTTCTGATATCTTTAAAATACAGCTGAGGCCTTATTAAAGGTTTATATTGTTGTGGCCAATGGAGCTTTATTTAAAAAATTCAGTCATCCAAAACTGTACAACTGTTCAAGTAGTGGTTGGTGAAGCTCTTCACGCTGTGAATCCTTAAAACTTGGTGACCTACTGTAATGTTCAAGAACTGTTTAACTTGCTGAGTTTCTAAAACAACTTGGTCAAAATTAATCTTTGGAATCTTCTGATAGCACCTTAATTAATCTTTGATGTACTGTAGTCTACTGTCATATGAATATGTTAATATGTATGCATTTTTGTGTATTTCATGTTTTTCTCAAATGAGGATTCAGTTTCTTCCTTTTTAGTTTAATTTCACAATATTTAGTTTTGCATACATCTTGTTTTCTTTATATATATAAAATACCATTTGGAAGTATCATATGAACACTGTAGCAGCACTACTTAATGAATGCTACAACACGATCATTGCATTGATGGAACCATGGTAGTGATGATATATAAACACAATGGTAAATTTATGCACCATCCCTTGGTGAATAAAATTAATGTCAAAGATCTTTAGTTTTCTAGTTAGTTTCCAATTCAAGTAGGCCCTATTGCTAGGTTTGTCTTCTCTGGTTTTCCCTTCATTTTGCTTTGTATGTCTGATTAATGTCTTTCCCTTTTTGTTTTGATTCCAGTCCATTTCTGGTCTCCTGGGGCCTCATGCATAATGGCGTGCGTAGAATTCACACTATAACATGGCATACGGACAAAAGCGTAAATGTGCGTACACACAAAAAAATCCAGATGCCTAAAACTGTGCGAACGTCAACTTTCAAGTTCTAATGCTACATAAATCCTGGTCAGTGTGAAAAGTAACGCATGTGCACGTGCCTGCTGTCACGCCCCGTCTCCTCCCAGAATTACACCTTTTTGAATATGCAAAATCAATATAAATAGCCCTTAAGCTCAGTGTTCTGTGAAAAGGCAATGGCAAAAGCACGGGGGGAAATAGAAGAATTTCAGCAAATACCAAGTAGAGACAAGGAAAAACATTAAACAGTGGTATAAACAACAAAAGGAAGTTGATCGAGTGCCATAGAGTGTCGGAGAAACTCGAAAGCTCAAGTTGACAAAGTTACACAGTGCCCAAAATAAAAAAGAAGTCACATATCAAAGTCACCGTGAAAAGGCGAGTCATAGCCCACTGTCTAAGTGTCATATGAAAGCTTATTAGGGTACAGAGAAAAAAATAGGCACACAGTGGGGAAAAAAACACAAAATGTCAACTTTAATCTCGAAATTTCCACTTTAATCACGTAGTTTATTTTGTCATTAAAGTAGAATATCATAAACTTTATCTTAAAATCGTTTAATTTATTAGTTTCTCAAATCCCATCGTAACGAAAGTAGCACGTTAACTGCTTTGTTTTATATTTGATCTTCTATGTGCTCTATGTGTGTGAATCACTACGTACTTCTTAAACAGGCTTTTTCTTCCTCCGACAGGACACAGAATCCATTATATTCGTGATATTACAGCTCTCTGAATAATTAAAATACTGAGATGTATACTTGATATCATTTTCATGAAGGTTAAGACAAATTAAGAATGAAGTAAAAATGGCCCAAATTCATTGGACAAGACCTACAAGGAAAGATCTCTTATATTCCTTGAAGTGTGTTCTCTACACTGATCACAAAATGTGGGCATTTCCTTTCAATTCTCACTAACAAGTACCCACAAAACACTTCATGGACTAGAACTAATAAGTGACGTAAATTTCTTCAAATGATGTGTTGTTCTATGTTTTAGAATATTTGTGTTGAATATATCTTAAACTAACAGCAAAATCTGCTGCACAGAGCAGACACACTCTTACACACATAGTGTATATGCATGCTTAAATCTAGTCAGAAGCTATCCATCACAGCTCTTTTGACTAAAGCTCGCAGGGAGCTGTAGCCTATCCTGAAGCAATGTCCACCAGGCAGTAACCAATACCATCTCATCATATACTGTAGCACACACACTCACAACAGAACACGATTAAGCTACCGGTTAACTTAAAAATCCACCCTTGCTAAAATCTGTATACTCGGAAATTTTGAATATGTTTGAATTCAACATGAAACTGAGACATATTTCCCAGGCTTTGAATTTACATTTCAGCATGTCTGATTTTTGGCCATTAAAGAATTTCTTTACACCATTCTCCAAATCAGTGAACCTTGATGTGACGAAAGAAGGTAAAGTACACAAAAGCAGAAAGTTTTGTAAAATGTAGGAGAAAGTGAAAGATTATCTCTGTGCTCTTTATCATTTACACTGCTGCTGTGGATGTTAAGGCATGTTAGGAGTTCAGATGCTGGGAGTGACCTGCCGCTGCATTTGCTCTCTGCGGATTCCCTTTGTTCTGCCGCAATCGCTTTGTGTTTTCAAGGCGAGGTGAGGTGAAGGAGAATGAGTGCCAAGTCATGCAGAACAGCCTGCCAGCGCACAGTGAATGCTGGAGGGTCAGTGATCAGCTTACCTCCTGTCTGCAGCATGGAGTTGATAGGCTACTTTCTAACGGGTGCAAATTGAACCCCCCACAACCCTCCACCCTTGGCTGTCATCACCTCCCAATCAGCTGTGGTTTTCCGAGGCTGACGATGATGGTTCTTGTCAACAGGTAAAATTTGGAGTCTGAGAGGTGCTGGGAGTCTAAGCGGCAAGGCAGCCTTGACAGTGAGGGCCGTTCAGGGCTTGTCAAAATCAAGAGAAGAAACAAACCAAGAGCAGGGAAGGCTAGGAGACTTAAACTGTCTGAAAATGTAATTTGACAGTACAGCCTCTTGCTGGGTTGTGCCATTTGAATACCCACTTTATTTAACCGTGGAACAGACCTTGGCCTTCCTAATCTATGATTAGATCTGTGGAAGCCATGTTGCAGAACTACAGTGTCATTTTACTATGGTGTCATCATTCACTTTTGACAGGATGCTTTAACATTTTATTTCCCTAGGCATTTTGTACTGTAGATTCAAAACTTTATACAAACCACTCTGGTAAATTAATATATAATGTAAAATGCATTTCAGTTTATTTGGAGCATGTATTTTTTCATATGTACTACTCTGAAACTTCAATATATAGTACATGTGGTTACATGTATTTTAACTAACCAGCCATACAGACACTAAGAAAAGAATAATATTCAAGTGTTCTTATGTTTTTAATTTGTGGATCTCACACCATATGCACATCCCGAGAAATGATATATGCAAACATAAATAACTCTTTAGAACTTTTCTGGACTTACTTAGTACAGACTACCGTAGGCAAAACTGTAGATACGTGAAATAAGTTATCCAATATTGGTTACCATTTTATGAGCTTTCAAAACTTGACAATGTTAATTTGGAGAAAATAGGTGGATAGGATTGTTGAACTGTACTGGGCTGAAGGGCCTGTTCTTGTTAAATTTGTTCAGTGTTCTACTGGGGAGCCATGACATCTGCCTCTAGGTATGGCCTTTCCACTTTCCTCCTCTAAAGAATTTCAGTCATGTTAACACTCAAAGGTTAAGAAAAAAATGCAAGTTGTGCCATTCAACAATATCTGAATGGTATGTCAAGGATTCATTTCTGCCTGATGACCTTGATGCTCTTGGCTCTTTTATCCAATGTCTTAGCAGTATTTTCGACTAGATGATTACAAATGTTTTCAAACTAAATAAGAAAAAGAAAAAAACCCAGAAATCTTAGTGATTGGGAAACATTGAAATAGTGAGGGTATTAGAAATAAACTTGATCTCTTAAATTTAAAAGTCAGGGAGAAGGTAAAGAATTTAGGGATAATCATTGACTCGGACCTAAACTTTAAATTGCATATTAACCAAAATTACTAGTACTGCATTTTTTCACTTAAGGAATATGGCAAAAGTTAGGCCTCTTAAAACTTTACAAGATGCTGAAAAATTTGTTTTTAGTTGACTAGTTTACAAAAAAAAAAAGACACCAATAACTTGAAATTAATGCAGAATGCAGCAGCCAGAATTTTAACTAGAAAAAGAAAATCTGAGCACATCACATCAGTTTTAGCAGCACGGTTACATTGGTTATTCATGTCATTCCGAATTAACTTTAAAATACTACTAATGGTTCATAGAGCCTTAAATCTTGCTCCATCCTATATTTTGGAATGCCTGTCCCCCTACACTTCAAGTCATGCCTTTAGTTCTTAAAATGGAGGTCTACTTATAATTCCCAGAGCCAAACTTAAAAGAAATGGCAAGGTGACCTTTTGTTGTCATGCACCTAAAAACTGGAATACTTTACCAATAGAAATTCACCAGGCTAGTACTGTGAAACATTTTAAAAAACTGCTAAAAATACATTATTTTAACTTGGCTTTTTTATAGCAGTGCGCTGTAATCAGTGCCTGCTCCCAACCTCCTCCTTTCATAGCTACATTTTAGTTGTACTCATAATGGACTGTATAGTCATAGAATTATCATATGTTTCAGGGATGCACATTCTTTACTAATCTGTACTATCCTCTGTTGTCTTTTCCAGTTCTTCTGTGGTGGGAATCTGTGCCACCACCACCTGATCAAGGCACCATGCAGCCCCCTGTGATGATGGAATGAAGGTGGGTGCCCCAGCTGTCCACAAGACCGACTTCAAACTTCAGCAAATCCTATCATATGAAGCCTGAAAGCAAATAGGAATTAATTAACATTTATGTTAGGTAGAATGTCCAGTGGAGGCTGGGTGGTCTTTTGGCCATGGAACCCCTGCAGATTTTGCCAGCCTAACAGGAGTTTTTTTGTTTGTTTGTTTCTGCTGTCCTTCCCTGCCCATCTGACCTTATTCTATATTATTATTGCCTAATCTTAATTGTATTTAGTCTTTGATGGTTTGTAAAGCACTTTGATGTACATTGTTTGTATGCAAATCTGCTATATAAATAAATATTGTTGTGATTGTTGTTGTAACCAGTGCTACCAGAATACACAGTGTCCCCATAAAACCTAAAACTGGATTAAGCAGGTCCAGACACTGGAAGCTGGATTTTTTTTATTTTATTCATAGTGATACAATAACATAGAAGCAACTTTCTAGGTAGGACATGCATTACTGGATTCATTAACTTTCAAAATTTTGGTGTTAACAAAGGTGACACAAAGGTGTCTATTGTTCACAGACAGGGACAACTAAGCGGTTATAAGACCTTCACTTTGGAAGAGTGAGAGGAAGAGTGGAAAGGGAGAGAGAGAGATAACCTGAGAGGAACCTGCAGAGGTCACACCAGAATGCCAGCAAGCAGCCAAACACAAGAACATAAGAAATTTGACAAACAAGAGGAGATGATTCAGTCCATCAAGCCAGTTTGTTAAACTAATAGCTAAGATGTTCCAATATCTCCTCCAGATTTTTCTTAAAGGCTGCCAAGGTTTCTGCTTCATGTCTGCGTAGTTTGTTCCAGACTCCCAGAACTCTTTGCATACAGAAGTGCTTCCTGGATTCAGTTTTAAATGTGCTTCCTCTTAATTTCCACTGGTGCCCTCGAGTATGTGATCCACCCTTAAGATGAAAGACTTCTGCTGGATCTACTTTATCAATGCCTTTGAGAAATTTAAATACTTGGATTAGGTCCCCTCGCAGTACCCCTGCTCAAGACTAAACGGGTTTAAGATACCTTCTTTATGGCAACCTCTTCAGGAATACAATTGGCAGTGAAGATATCCACTAGATGATGGGAATCTCTTGACTAAGAAAGAACTGAGCCTAAATGCTGCTTTGAAATCTTAGCCCTTTCATGTCTACTCAGGAAGCAGTGACACTGGGACCACCAGAGGATGCACTAACTTAGTGGATTTTTAAATTCAGTAGACCACCCCAGACCTATGAAGGGAAATTGGCTGCTTTTTTAAAAGAAGCTCAAAGAGAAGATTTTAAATATAATTTGCTTCCAGAGGCTACAGTAACTGATTTTAGAGATGAGAAGCAAGGTGGGTGAATGCACACAATGAAAGGGAAGTTGGGTAAATTTAAGTAAAAATAAGATGGATGCAGTTTGGTCAGACTTTTAAAGCTGAAAAACTGAAGAAGCCACCCCACCATACAGTCAGATTCTGAATACACCAGCAGATTTTTCTGTTTTATCTATCCTATGCATTCTTTTTATTATCATAATTACATATGTAGCAAATTACTTTACCTAACGTGATTTACAAGATTAGGATACCTTAGAATTGTCTGCATACTTTTATAACAATTAGAGCGTAGGCAGGTTAAAGGATGAATTAAGATTTCTCAAATTGAAGTTATTGTTTTAAAAATTATAGTATACACTAATTCGCCACATGTAATTGTGTTCTGATGTTGGTATTTTTTTTTCTGAAATTATAGAAATGACGATTGCCATTCTTGCAATTTAAAATGAATCATTCCAGGCCACACAGTGAATTGGAGGCAGAGTCTCAACCCATAGCCTTCTGGTTTACAGTCCAGTGAGCTAATAACTATGCCATATTGGGAAATGTGGAATTTGGTGCTGGAAAAGTGGATGAAATTTTATGTCTCTGGTGCCATCCATGTCAGTCTCACTGAAGAGTTACACATTATTGCATACAATTTAGCCAGTGGTGACTAATTTGTTGCCTGGTGGGCTCACCAATCCATGAACTCACTTAGCATCACTTTGCACTGAAGAAATCTGCCTGAAAATTATTTCAAAGCATCATAAGAACATTTTGAAGGAGCCTATTCAGTCCATCAAGCTAGTTTGTTTAGCTAATAGCTAAGCTGTCCCCATATCTCATCCAGATACTTCTTAAGGGCTGTCAAAATTTTTGCTTCAGCTGCATGTCTTGGTAGTTTTTTGCAGATTCCCATGACTCTTTTCTTAAAGAAGTGCTTCCTGGCATCAGTTCTAAATGCAGTTTTCCCTAATTTCCTTGGATTTCTAGTAACCAACTGGCGACGAAAGATTTCACATACAAAAAACATTTCCCTGCATCAAAGGAGCATCCAACTGCAGGCCACATATTTATCACTGTTTGTTGAGCTTCTGTGATCTCTTTCATTAAGAGTATTTTTAACTGAAGCTGACGACTTGCCTTTCCCAAGGGTTAATACAGTAAAACAAGAATTTTATACCACAAAAATAGGATAAATCAGATTGTTAAACAGAGCAGTAAAAGAAAGTCCCGTCAGTCAAATCCAACAGATCTGAGAGAACCAATTTTTAAATAGGTTTTCCCTCTTACTGCTAAATTCTTCTAATGATCAGTCTCCTTACACCATCCCTACTACATCAACAGCCCCCACCACTAGAATGGCCAGTAAAGAGTCCACCTCTGACAATCAGTATTTGCTGTCAATATTGAAGACCAGCTAAGGAGACAACTAAAAAAGCTCACAGGACCAGATGGGGCCAGTCCTCGAGTTCTTAAGGCCTGTGCTAACCAACTTTGTGGTATCCTCTGTCACCTGTTCATTCTGTCCCTAAGGCTCCAGAAAGTGCCACCACTGTGGAAAACATCCTTCATTGTTCCTGTTCCTAAGAAGACAGGCACCTCTTCACCTAATGAAGACCAGTGCACTTATGTTTCACATCATGAAGACCTTTGGAACCCTATATGAGTCCTCTTGTGGTAGACTATGTCTAGCAGACAAACTCTGCTTCACAAGGCTTACTCTCACCTGGACAATGCTGGCATCTCTGTGAGGGTCATGTTTTTTTATTTGTCCAGTGCCTTCAATACTATACAGCCATCTCTTGTTAAGGAATAAGCTCAGAAATAAGTGGACGAGCCTGTGGTGTCCTGGATAATGAACTGCAGACGGTGTTAGTGAGACTCAAGGACTGTGTCTCTGAAACGGATTTGAGCAACACTGGAGCACAATAAAGAACAGTTCTGTCTCTTTTTCTCTACCCACTGTACACCTCAGACTATAAATATAACACCATGTCATGTCCAGAAATTGATAAAGGGGATGAGACAGAGTAGAGGAGTCAGATGAAGAGCTTTGTTTCTTGGTGAAGAAAGAATTGTCTGCACCTTAACATCAGCAAAACCAAGAAACTGATTATTGACTTTCACCACACTAAAAAGCCTCTGTTGTATGTCACTATTCAGGCAGTGGATGTAGAAGTGGTCCACTCCTACAATTACTTGTGGTCCATATTAATGACAGGTTGGACTGGTCTTGGAACACAGAGGAAATATAATAAGAAAGAACAGAGCAGGCTCTTTTTCCTTCACATCATCTGCTATTTTCACACTTCAGGAGGGTCCTACCAAATTACCAAGCCAATTAAAGTGGCAGGCTCAGTTATGGGATGCACTCTGGGCCCCATGGAGGTCGTGGCAAAGGAGAGAATTAAAACAATGCTGCTCATCCTCTCTGTGACACACAAACACTGATTATTTTCAGCCAACAAATTATGCGGCAAAAGTGTGTCAAGAAACACTACTGGCGCTCCTTTATACCAACAGCAACACATCTGCATAATGACACATTGCGACTGTGACAGCCAAGTCAGAAGTTTTCTTTTCTTTCTTTCTAAATTTTCTTCCTTTATAGTCATTCCGGTGTGTGTTCAGAATGGAGTGTATGTGTATGTATATATTTAGTTATGTATTTATTTATTTAAAGAGCTTCTGTAAAATGCCAAATGAGTCTTAATATATGTTTAAATTCTATATTTAATATTTTTGATCTAAAATTATACCATAACTACAACTACATTACTATATTTAATTTATTTGTATAAAGCTGATGTTTGATGCTATATTTTTCATTTGACATCTTGGTCTCTATTTAAAAACCTGCTGACAAACCAAATTTCCCTCTTGGGACAATAAATTTGAATTTAATTGAAAACTACCTTTCCTTCATTTAGCATATGACAAAACCTTCCTCTTTGCTCTTTTAATGTACAGTACTTTAATATCAGCTATATTCATTTCTTGTTGTTATGTACATCTTTTTTTACTGTAATATTGAAAATTAAATTAGCAGAGAAATATAAAATAAAGACTAATGATTAATTATCTTCTACTCATCAGTCAGTGACAGTAAGTGGACAATGGCTTCCTTCTCCTTTGTGGCTCAGGGCCCAGATATGAATGCTGTTTGCCATGTCTTGGGGAAAAAAGTAATTTATAAAAATATGGAAGTGATTCAGCAAGAATTTACATTTATCAAGCAAAATCTCAGAATAATACTTGCACAATTAATCACTCCTAATTTTGTAGGGTGGCCTTCACAGAGTGTCCCATCACAAGGCTTTCACAATGCAAGCAAATGCATGACTCAAAATAACATGGTAAAATACAAGAACATTCAATAAATCATAAATCACAAGGAAACACATTTACTGAATCTAAATAAATAAAGATTAACTGAACTGAATGCGCACTGACGTAGATTAACAGCGTGAGGGGACAATGCGGCAATCTAAGGATCAGTGAGATAATGTAATAGGCAAAATTAAATAAAATGCAAAAGAGAAAGGTGTGTTTTTAAGTGTGACTTGAATGTGGCAAAGGATCTTCTTTAATGGCCATGGCTGAATGGGCCAGTGCTTCAGCTACAAGGAGCCACAAAGTTAAATTAGCTTTCAGATTTAAAATTCACATGAGCTGAGCCTTTAAAACATCTGTCCATTACATATCTACAAATTATTCAGAATAACAGTAGAGCCCTGTGGCTCAGCAGTTAGGACTACTGTCTTCCTGGGTTTAATTGATGGCTTGGTTAATATCTGTGTAAGGTGGCACAGCATTTAATGATGCTGCCTCATAGATCCAGTGCTCAAGGTGTAAATCATGTTCCCGGCCATCTTTGTGAAGTTTGCATGTTCTCCCAGTGTCTATGTGGGGTTTTCTTCAGGTACTCCAGATTTTATCCGGCATCCTCACTGACATCCATGTTCATTTCCCTATAGGGGTATTTGCCTGAAGGGACCTACGATGGACTTGCACCCATGGTAGACTTTGGTCCACTGACTTCCAATATGTCATATACAGTATGTGTGGAGTTTGCAGAATCTCTGTACAGGTCTGAAACTTTTCTTACTGTTCCAGTTTTCTCACACATTCCACAGATGCCCATGCCACATTGTTTGCCAAGTATAACTTGGCCCATGTGAGTAAATGAACTCACAACAGCTGGTTCCTGCCTTGTGCCATACTGTAAGGATGGACTCCAACTTCAAATTACCTTCTAACTGAAAAAACAGATTCTAAAGAAGGGATATCTAGATATATTATTTCATAGATAATGAGCAGATGTACTTTAAATTTGGTTATTTGTTCAAGCTGTAGATTTCTCAATGTAACTGTACTTGTATTTGAATAGTACTAATTACTACAAAAAATACATTTTATATTTTGAACTAAAATTGTAAAACATATTTCTCCTCTTACTTTTCCCTGTATTTCCATTTTGATTATTAACCCATTAACTTTATAACAATTCTGTTTGTTTCATGTTGTTCAACTCCTCAGTCCCCAGCACCCCCACCCCTACCGCACACTCACTCCCCTCTCATCCATTCTCCTAGACAGTGGATGGTTTGCTGGGGTGGGCCAGGATATCAAACCAGAGAGTAGACTCTGCCAGATCCCTTTGGCAAAACAAATTCCATAGCGCTGTCCGCCGCATGACAGCAATGTGTGAAAACTGACACGCAGAGTTTTCAAATTGGGGCCATGGGAGCTGAAGCATAAAATAACTTCAATCTCGTCTGCTCTCAGAGGAATCAAGCAGAGGTGCCACCAACAACAACACAACAACAGAGAATCAGAAAGGGTGAAGGTAGGAGTTATTAGAGGATAAAACACACCTCTCTATTTCTTTCTCTCTCAGAAAGCCAGAGGATGATCAATGGATTTAGTCAGGAGGATATTCAAGCAGAAAATTGCTGCCTTTTTGCTTTCTTTGATGTGGTTCCAAAATAAATAAATAAATAAATAAAAACCATGCCAAACCTTCAGTCCATCTTGGGGGTGAAGCGAAAAACAGAGCAGCAATCTTATAGTGAAGGCATGGAGAAAAAATAGAATGTTAAAGGAAGTGGGACTGAGGAGATTGGAACTTTAGGCTATAAAATTGGAGTCACAGAGCTGAACATGGGACCTGAATCTGAAGAAAATTTTAAACAGGCGCTCGGTGCCTCCAACTAATATCTGATGTGTCACTTCTATGATTAGAAGGGAGCTCTGTAAGCTTCAATTTAAAAAGAAACAAACCTACAAAATAATAAAGCTTGCAAATTCTGAACTAATCTCAAAGTTGCAATTCCTGACCTATCACTTTACTGCTTTATGTTAACAACATACAATGTGATCTGTAAATAATAGCAAAACAAGGAACAATTCTTTTTTAAATTTCAAAGGTCTAAATGGTTTATGAAATATTATATATTGCCATAAAAGTACTATATCAGTGAAATCAATAATTTCTATTTAATTTTATTCTTTTTCTCATTATTATTATTAATATTATTATTAAAATCACTATTGTTAGAATTAGAGTTCTTGCCTGATTTCTGCTTGATGCTGCCATCTGAACTGGCTAGACTGCATTATTATTATTATTATTATTATTATTGATATTATTATTATTGGAAAAGAAGTACAATTCCTGACAAGCACATTACCACTATAAATTATGTAAAAAGCTGTCATTTAGTAATGACAGTCCATCACAGAATAAATATTAATTCATTATAAAGAAGTAATACTAAATTTAGTAAAGGTCATGTTTAATTATTATAAAACATTGAATAATACTGGATTACTTTTTGTTTGGCACTGATCTACAGAAAAGGACTCTCTAATATCAAAGTGAAAACAGATCTCAACAAAGTAGTTTATAATATTACAAATATAAAACACAAAATAATTGATCACTTAAGTATTATCCTCACTTCAAGTCAGCCTAAAGTCTGTGTGGACAGGTCTCTCTCTGTTAACTTTGCACATCTGGACACTGCAATTTGTCCCCATTCTTCTTTGCAAAACTGCATAAGCTCTGTCAGGTTGCATGGAGCTCCTGAGTGAGCAGTCGTTTTCAGGTCTTGCCACAAATTCTCAATTGGATTGAGATCTGGACTCTGACTCAGCCACTTCAGGACAAAGACATTGTTTTTTAAGCCATTCCTGTATAGCTTTTTTCTTTCTTTAAAGGAAATCTTCTCCCAAGGTGTTTTTCTTTCAGTCCACATCCTTCAGGGTATCTCTCTACATTTGCTGCATTCTTCTTATCCTCACAACCCTCCCAGAACCTACTGGAGAGAAGCATCACAATGCTGCCACCAGCATGCATCACAGTGGGAATGATGCGTTTTTGATAATGTGCTAGTATTTAGACTAATGTCCAGAAATCTCGATTTTGGTCTCATCAGACCATAGAACCTTCTTCCAGCTGAGTTCACCACCTACCTTCTGGCAAACTCTGTGTGTGTATGTGTTTTAACAGTGGCTTTCTCTCTATACCACTCTTCCATAAAACTGTGACTGGTGAAGCATCTGAGCAACAGCTGTTCTGTGCACAGTCTCTCCATTTTCCGCAACTGTATCTTGTGAGACCTTCAGAGTTCTCACCAATCTTTTATTGGCCTCCATTAGTAGTCTTCTTTTTGTAGAACTGCTCTGTTTTTGTTATATGTAGATGTACAGCTGTCCCATAGTCTTTCCCTTTTTTCATGTCTGATTCAGCTGGACTCCAGGGGATATTCATTGATTTTGATATTATTTTGTCTCCATCCTCTGACTTTTACTTTTCAATTGCACTTTCATGGAGTTGCTTGGAGCATTTTTTTTTTTATTATGTATCTTAGGCTACAATACTAGTTTGCCTCCAGTTGAACCTGTTAGACATAATCCAGACTACAATCAATTGAAACCCCGGACAGGTTTAATCTCCATTAAACTAATTCTGTAACTTCTAAAGTTAAATAGGTGCACCAGTGAGGATTTAGGTGTGTCTTAATAATAAGCTTGAATACTAATTCAATTAAATATTTTGTGTTTCATAGTTTAATTAGTTTATACCACTTTGAAGAAATCTGTTTTCATTTTGACATTCAAAAGTATTTTTCTGTTGATCACAGTCAAAAATGAAGACTTCAATATATTCTGATTCAATGTTGCAGAACAATAAAATGTGAAACCTTCCAAAGAAGTGAGTAATATTTATAGATGTCATATAGGAAATCAATACTGTTTCCCATTCGAGAAATAACAATATAAAAATGAAGGTATACTGAAATAAAAATTGTACAAGCAGGTAGGTAATGCTGTAGATACTATATTAGCAGAAGCATCATTAGAAATTATATTAATTAATTAATTAATATGAACTATAATAAAGTGAGGTGTAAAACAGCAACAGCAGTACATGTGCTAGTAGACTTAGTAACAGAAGTATTAAAAGTGATGATAATAAAACATTAAACACAACTGTTCATAGTAAAGAAAAGTGAACAGTAGGTGATTTTAATAATTGGATTCAATTGGATCTTCTGAAAGGAAGCACTCTGGTGCAATGTTTAGCAATGTTATCTTGCAAATCCACTGCTCTAAGGTTAATTTCAACCAGTTTACTGTCTGTGTATGGGAGGTATTTTCTGCAAAAAAAGAAATGAAAATTAAAAATGTAAAATCTCAGTTTTGCAATTTCATTTTCAATGTCTACTCGCAAGAATGCTGCAAAAATTAAAAGGAAATGACATAACTCCATTTGCAAATTCATTTTAAAGTCTAAGTGCAACAATGTTGCAAAAGTTAAAAATAAAATAACAGCATTTATAATTTCGTTTTCAGCCTGAGCAGCAATGAAGCTGTAAAGATAAAAAGTAAAACTCCAATAACCACTGGTGCCACAAAGCTGCTCATTGAATTTTCATTTCTCCGCTTTGCATTTCCATTTTCAAGTTCTCAACATGCAAATAGTGTGGGTCAATGGGCGGGGCTTTGCCCCTCGCTCTCCCTCAATTCTCTGTTCTTTGTAACTGTAGCAACTTCAAGCGACAGAATACTTCTCAATTCAACTGTGTTTAATTCACGTGATTTCACCTCCGTGCTGCGAGCTTCACAGTAAAACTGTCTCTTAAAATCCAATGACCATGGATAATTGCAGTTCTGAAGTTATTAGTGTTCTATTTAATTACAATATTTAACATGACAAAAATGAGCCTTTATTACGTCATAATTTACATTTATTTACAGTACATTGAAGTGGAAACTGGACACTTTGTATTTTTGTTTTTTTGTAGTATTAATAATTTACACCTCTACAGTTTTCACCACCTCCTCCTCCATCCCATTCCCCTGTAGTTGATGGACAGCTTGATCGGACTCTTTATTATTATATCTTTTTAAAATGAGATGATACAGTAGTGATTATTATATTTACTATGAAGACCTTCCATAATTTGTAATTTTCATTTAATTCATGCTTCTTTTTCCATCATTAAGAAATATATGAGTAACAAATATGAACTGTATTATCTATCAATTAGTTTATATTTATAAGCAATGAGAAGTGAAGTAAAATGACAAGGCAAGAACTGAAACAATGAAGAAAATGAAATTGCAAATTGCATTATGTCATTTTATTTTTAATTTTTGCAGCATTCTTGCACGTAGACTTTGAAAATTAAATCGCAAATGGTGTTATTTCATTTTATTTTTAATTACTGCAGCATTCTTGTGCATAGACTTTGAAAATAAAATTGAAAAAGAGAGATTGCATTTTCTTTTTATAATTTTAACATTCATTTCCTTTATTGCAGAAAATACCTAGCATAGTCTGTTGGGGTTGTTCACTTAGTGCTACTAGAGGCTTCTACTTTGGCTTTCCCGCAACATTACAAAGTTTTGTGAATGTTTTAGCTTAACTGGAAATTCTACCTTGGCCCTGTCAGTCTAGCGCCTTATCCAAGGTTCCTGCCATAAGTCTGATGCTACGTGGATGGACTTCACTTCCACTCCCACATCCCCTTTTGGATAATCTATTTTTTTTACACAACAATTTTACTGGGTAGGTAGGTAAATGTGTCCAGATATTATTGCTGTTGTCTCTAGAGGGTTCTATTGAGCCAAACTCGTTTGCTGCCTGTAAGGCAAAAACAAAATAAAATCAAAAGCCTATTTCTTTACACAAGAGTTTAACTGGATTGTTAAGTCAAGTCAAGTCAAGTTGGGGAGCATGCACTGGTACCCTCTACACAACGAAACAACTCAGGAAACCGGTTGGGTTGCAAACAAGTTGAGTTGTTAAGTAAATTTATATTTCCAGTACCTCGGTATCAATCAGATACTAAAAACATTGTATGTGGCAGCTTAGTACTAATTGATGTGCATTATTCTCTTTGCCTCTTGCACCATGCCGCAACATATGTATTCAAGACTAATAGTGTTTCTTAAATGTTTCTTTTTTTTTGCAACCAAATCTTGATGTGTCTCCAAGACCCAGTCAATGATAACCATCAGACCTTTCCCCCTTGGAGAATTGCAGCATACAGTTATACTGGAGGAATGTCGATTGCTTAAACTGCCTGTGGTGACCCATCGGGAAACACTTTCCTTTCCCATTGAATAGAGCAGTGATTCACAACTACAGTATATGTGACCCAAAAGCTGTCAACCAACAAACCATCTTGGAAACTATGAAGTATGAACAAGATTTGTAGGAGCCAAAGTGTTATATAAAGTGCGTGTTTTGAAGTGAATGTAAATGTGGTAAAAAGTATTTGTGACAACGAGCACAACTCACAACAGTCAGCCAGTAATCACACCACAACAACAAATTCCAAAAAAACAATGTTTTTTTACAAAGTAACACCTCTAATAAATCTTTGGAATTAGCTGAAATGTCTGTAAAATATGACTCTAAAAAAAGCATGCTTTATGTGTTCTACAGGTGTGACTAGTGTACCGTATACAGCAGGGATGGGCAAAGTCGATCCTGGAGGGCCGCAGTGGCTGCAGGTTTTTGTTCCAACCCAGTTGCTTAATAAGAAGCCCTTAGTGCTCCACTTCTGCTTCATTTCAGTGGTCTCGCTCGTTAAGATTTTGAACCCTTATCGCTTATTTTAGTCTTTAACAGGTGTATTTGTGGTTTTTAATTGCTCCTTATTGGCAATAAGATGCAAATGACAAAAGAAACCAGCATTTCACCATTTAGCTTGTGTGTATTTATCGTGCACTATTGAGTTTAATTAAATACTTGGAAGGAAAATGAAGAGAAAAAAGTGAAAGACTGAGAATTCCTCATCCACTTAAGGCCACAAATCATTTAGTTGAAACCCTTAGAAAGGAAAAAAAATCCAAGATATAAGAATGACATGACATGGCAGAGTTAAAGCACAAACTAAGCAATTAAAGTAAATTATTGGCAAGGATCAGTTTTTAATTAAGCACCTGGGTTGGAACAAAAACCTGCAGCCACTGCGGCCCTCCAGGATCGACTTTGCCCACCCCTGGTATACAGCCTTCTTTGGACTGGGGTTACATCCAAAACTGATTGGCTCCAACTTTTCCTAACATTGCCAGGATGAGTCCAGCTTTGTACAGCTTGTTATCATAAAATCTAATAAGAGTGTTTCTAAGACAAAAACCTGTTTACAATGCAAAGGTTCTGGGTGTGCCTTTAATAAACATTGAAAGGTTCTTATTTTTCTAGCCTTACCACTATGAACTAATCTATAAAAACAAACAGACACCCCTCAAGATGATGCAATTGAACTAGCACTTGATAACCTTAGGATCACAGTGAAATACCCTCAGTTGTGCTCTCTCCTTCTCCTGCAGGCCATTGGAGACTAATTGATTTAAACTGATTTGCATTGTGGGATTAATCGAATTGTGCATTTATTTTTCAACAGGTGACACCATTCATCATTGTCATTTTTTGTGCTAGTTTACCACTGGACAGATCACAAGGGTGGATTGTGACAATAATAATACATTTGGATTTTTTTTTTGTGGTAACTCCAGTAGTTTGGGCTTTGCTTAATTTCATCTTTTTATTTCAGATGTACCATATGAACACTTTAACACTGCATTTATGGAAGATGGCAACCAGACTGCAATGAGATGTGGTAATCAGATTCTCATTCTTGTGCCAGTTAGCAATCCAATTTTTAGGTGGTAATGAGGAACTTTACTATACCGACACATGAATTTCCCTTTGCTATATTCTGATTCTGAGTGATGCTCACTGGATGCTCTTCTTTGCCTATTTTATAAATTAAAGTATCAGCAGATGGAGCAGACATACCATTTCTGCTGTGGTCGAATGGTTTTCATCCTCACATAAATATGCACATTTATCTTTTGTTTGCTTCATCCAGTGCTGTTTCTTTTTGGCTTTATTTGTAATGTTGTCCTGATAGGCTATGCCAAACAACCCACCCTTCCATCAGAAAACCCTACAAATGGATGGCTGGATTATCCTTTAATTACATGTACCTTATATTGTGCCAATGACTACATTAGTGTCCTTTTTGAAGAAACATTTTAAAACATATCATCTTGCCTACTTATTTGGATGTTTCTATCTTCTTATATACATTAACTTTTAAACCAATACCTTATCTACCCAGCTATCCATTCCTACTTCAGCAGTAGCCAAGGCACCAATTGCATTTGTTCTTTTGGAACTGGATAGCACCACGAAGTAAGCTTTGATTGGAGAAACTTTAATTTTAGATAAATGAACTGGTTTTCAGGAAATAAAATTGTGTACCATTTACTTTTCAGCTCTGTGCACTGCTTCAGATGAGACAGGCCAGTTCAACAGCATAGTGAAACACATACAGTGATTTTCTTTTGGTGAATATTTTCAGATATTTCTCAAATGCAGAAGTATTTTTAATTCTTAAAATGAAACAGGATTTAAAATGTCTTGGACCAGCTGAAGTAGGCACTGAGATGTGTACAGTTCAGATTTCCAGTGGCTGTGTGTCATGCATCGTTTGAACCAAAACGTTACTTAAAATACTCCTATTCATTAACTTCTTTTTTTTGTGGAATGTATTATTCATGCTGCTCCTCCAGAGTGATGTGTCAGTTGCATTTAATTGGCAGGTTGGCATGTAAGATGGTTTTCATTGTGCCATGAGTGCTACCGGCAGTGCCAACTTCATGCCAGTCATTGAACCAAACGCTTCTTTTAACTCCTTGTTTACATTTCCTTTTTCCCTGGAAACATTTGATTTTGTGGGATACTGTACATTAGTTTACAATTTCATGTATTGGGATGTCACTAGAATGAAGTTTATTTCATAAAGGTGAATCTTTACCTTTGTGAATATTATTTTTTTTTTAAGGAATAATTCATAGTTACAATCAGTTCATGAATAGCTGAGAGCTTTCCTTATTGAAAATCTTTGCACAGCTATATGAGGGACTATAGGATGGAAGCTAATAAAGGAGCAGACTCCTGAGTGTAGCAGATTTGTTTGTGGTCAAGTAAATGGGAAGCAATGCAGTGTAAACTACAAAAAACTTCAAAATTCATAACAAAAATACATTTACACAAATTCATTTCTAGTTTAGTTGTTTACTGGTGGTTTTGTTTTTACTGTATAAATGTGCCATTTCATTTGCCCTGCTGTTTTCATTTTTCAAATACAAATATTCAAACTGGAGTGCTTTTAATCTTCAGATTTAAAAAAGTGGTACACTTGAATATTTAATTCATTTTTAATAAACATCTTGAGCAATTTTAAGCTATCTATTCAAGTCTTTTAAAAAATAAAGCATTCGCTCAAAGAGATCCATACAGTGGATCTGCCTGATTCACAAGATTACAATGAAGCGGTCAGGTGGAACTTCACTTGATGGTTATGCATTACATTTAACAATTTGTCTTAGATGGAGCAAAAAAGGCCAATTAAAATGTCTTTCTCTGATTAAGACTTCAATTAGCGCTGGAACTCAAAACTAAAGAGCAGCAAGCTTCAGCCGGAATACAAGACAGCTTAAAATAAGCAGGTAGGTTTGTGAAGATTAATCCTAGGCTCATTATGGGGAAGGTCTGGCTAAATGCAACCACTGATCAGCTCCTATGGGGATTGTAACTGACCATAAACTGTTGTATTATTTACAATTTTATCTTCAATTTGCATATAATACACTGAACAAACTATGTTTAAAGAAATCATTGCTACAGAGAATGGTTTTGTTAAGGAATGTTCTAGGAACTGCCTGCATGTGATTGTAAGAAAGTTAGTTGACAATGTGCATTTGTAGTAATATGCCACACATTATCAAGATTTTTACAGAAATATCAGAGTATTTTGTTCTCCCTTTTGGTAATTAGTATACAAAGAGGTCTGTTTTAAAAGGTAAATTATGTTAAATGTTCTAGTTTGTTTGAGTTAAGTGTTAATGTTAAGTATGCAAATTAGTAAACATCGAGTAAGATGCTATAGTTTCTTGTGAATAGGCTTTTTATGTTCAATATTTAAATTTTTTTGTGAAATAATGCATATTACATGTTATTAAGTATGAGCAGTTTTATTACTTGGATTTAGATTAGAATTCCTTTAAAAATCTACATGTAACAACAAGACAGTAGTCTTGCAGGGCCAGACGTGATTCTGGCATGAAAACACACGTCTGGGGAGAACTCACTAAAATGTTTACTGTGAAAAGACTTTTCCCACAGGATTTCTTCCCAAAAATCTCACCTTCACTTTCCTCCAGTCCTTGCACTTAAAACACTGCAGTTTCATATTTCTCTTCATTTATTAGACAAATATGGAAAATAAGTGTGGAAATTCAGGGAGAGAAAAAAAGAAACTATGGAAAAGAGTTGGCAAGGATAGAAAATCAAAAGCTACAATTGCTATTATCCATTCAACAGCTCAATAGCACAAGGTAACAGAAGCTTAGTAATTAATTTATATATCTGGCTTACATCACTACCCAAGATCTATATATATACAGTATATATATATATATATATATATATATATATATATATATATATATATATACACTAGCAAAATACCAGCCAGCGAGAAGTAGTGTGTTAAAGAAGTAAAGAAAAGAAAAGGAAACATTTTGAAAATAACATAACATATATATACTGTATATACACATACATATCTTCATATATATATCTACAGTACATATACATATATATATATATATATATATATATATACATACCTATCTACATCATATATACACACACATAGATACATACATACACACACACAAATTATATATGTGTGTGTGTATGTATGTATGTATGTATGTGTGTATATATAATGTAGATAGGTGGGAGTGTGTATATATATATATATATATACACATACACATACACATACATACATACATATATACACACAGGTATATATATGTGTATATATATATATATATATATATATATATATATGTGTCTATATGTGTGTGTATAGCTTTGGTCACTGAGTGCAAGGGAAAAATTACTGGAGTGGTTTCGGGTAAACAACATTTTAAAGACGGTGTAACAAAACAGTTAAGTAGTACTGACATCAGGCAAAATGTATATGGATGATCTCTCGGTAGTAGATCCCTTTTGAAAGGCGCTACACGATGGCTGTGGTATAGAAAATAAATTTTTTATCTGAACGTCCAAATTTCTGCCTCTGGTAATGTGCCTTACCGGCATTACAAGCAATTAAAGAAAATTAGTTTTGTGTCCTCTGCAGTGTTAAGAGAGAAAGGCTTTGGTTTGGGATAAAAGGAAAAAAGTTTCATAATCCGAGTTGACGACCTCATAATCGTATACGTGCAAAAGATATTAGTTTGCCGCGGTGTAGAAAAGGGATCCCGTATTTGCACTTGTCTGAGCTATAGCTCAGGGGGAGGAGGAAAAAAATTAAAAGTGCTTACTTTAACTTAAGGCAGAAGTGCAGTCAGCATCTCAAAGTCCAGCACAGCTATGCGCGCGCGCCGGCTGCTCGAGTTTTGCAAGGCAGGAGACGCCACTTTTTGCAGATACGTTCATGTGATCAAAGGTCTCTGTGCTCTTTGGAGGTCATTCATATATATATATATATATATATATATATATATACTGATCACCCATTGGCCTCGCTCACTGAGTGCAAGGGAAAAAATAAAATGTAGTCTATAAGCTATTAAACAGTAAAACATTAACATTTTAAGAAGTAAAGATACACTGAGCACCAGTGGAGTGGTTTCGGGTAAGCTACATTTTAAAGCCGGTATAACATAACAGGTAAGTAGTACTAACAGCAGGTAAAATGTATATGGATCATCTCTTGGTAGTTGATCCCTTTTGAAAGACGCTACACGACAGCTGTGGTATAGAAATTACATTTTCTAGGTGAACGTCCAAATTTCTGCCTGTGGTAATGTGCCTTACCGACATTACCAGCAATTAAAAGAAAATAATTTTTGTGTCCTCTGCAGTGTTAAGAGAGAAAGGCTTTGGTTGGGGATAAAAGGAAAAAAGGTGTAAAGAAAGGAAACTTGCCGTTTTCTTTAATATAGTGTAGAGAGAGGTCTTCGCTGACGGTCTCGTGTAGACTGGAGAGATGGCCCTGCCATTAACTGTCCGGGATGGCACTGTTGGTCCTCCACTCCTGTGCGTGTCTTCATAATCCGACCTGACAACCTCATAATCGTATACGTGTAAAAGAAAGTGCGAAGCGCCTTAATATTAGTTTGCCGCGTTCTAGAAATGGGATCCCGTGTTTACAGTTGTCTGGGCTATAGCTCATGGGAAGGTGGAAAAAAATTAAAAGTGTTTACTTTCACTTAAGGCAGAAGCGCAGTCAGCGTCTCAAAGGCCGGCACAGCTACGGCTGCATGGCTACACGACTTTTGTAGTATTTTTGCAGTGCAGGAAATGCCACTTTTTGCAGACACGTTCAAATGAGCAAAACTCTCCGCGCTCTTTAGAGGTCTTGCCTTCTCTGCGTACTGCGTTCATTGACAGTTCACGTGAGCCGCTCGGAGTGCATGCATCGAAGCTTCTGAGCTGTGCCTGTGCTATTTCGTGTGATCTTGCGATATCCACAACGTTATTTAATGTTAGCTAAGACCCGGCAGTTAAAAGTTTCTCGCTACAGCAATTTTAACTCCGTTACAAAGTGATCCAAAGTCTCGTTTATACCTCGTGTCTTCTCATTAAACTTGTATCTCACGAATAAAGTATTCGCCGCTCTTTGGGGGCTCTTCCTTCTTTTCTACGTACTGCGGTCATAGTCAGTTCATGTGATTACGTGGGATGATGTCACATGCAGCTCCGCCCCCCACAGCCATTGGGCTAACGTCCATTACAGTATATGTAGAAAAAAAGGTTCCAGTTATGACCATTATGCGTAGAATTTCGAAATTAAACCTGCCCAACTTTTGTAAGTAAGCTGTAAGGAATGAGCCTGCCAAATTTCAGCCTTCTACCTACACGGGAAGTTGGAGAATTAGTGATGAGTGAGTCAGTCAGTGAGTGAGTGAGTGAGTGAGTCAGTGAGGGCTTTGCCTTTTATTAGTATATATATATATATATATATATATATATATATATATATGTATATATATATATAGTGGCAGTAGGGGGCGCTAGTGCTCCCTTGAACCCTCAGGTAAAACTCCAGACACCAGGTAAAAGTCCAAGACTCTTTATTTTGGTTCACAGTGCACCAAGCACCTTCCACACTACTCATATATCAATAAACTAACACAATAACCACTCCTCCTTGCCCAGACAGTTTGCTCCTCTCCCACCCAGCACAGCTCAGTGTCTGGACTGAGTCACCGTCCTTTTATAGCCCCTGACCCAGAAGTGTTCCTGTCCCAACAGCCCACAGTTCCTTATTCCTTCCGGTTTAGGGCAAACAGTCCTTTTCTTCAACCCGGGAGCACGTCGTTCCTTCCTGTCACATGACCGTGACATACTCCCGGGTTATAGGGCACATAAGAGCCCATGAGCCCCCCTACAGCGACTCCCGGTGGTCCCCAAGGTATCCAGCAGGGCTGTGTAAAAACACTACATAGTCCATAAGGCCCTGCTGGAACTTGGGGCACGATCCTACTGTCGGGAGAGCTCCTCCTGGCAGCTTGGGGGTGCGGACCGGCATGGGAAGCCGACAGTCCTCCACAATATATATATATAACACAATACAATAACACAGTCCACCTTGAGAGGCGCTGCTATTTCTCTAATATTATAAATAACAATGCTAGTAATCCCAGAGTCTTATTTTCAACAATTGATCATCTGTTAAACCCACGTAACACAAAGGAATGCCCCCAGAATACTTCCAGTGAAACTTGTGAGAACACTGCTGTATTTTTCACTCAAAAAATTAATGATATTAGAGATAACATAGTATATCTCCCCAACACTGCAGAACCTCCAAAGCCCCGGTACTCTGTTATAAACAAATTAAATGCTTTCACCAGGATAGATTTACCTGAATTACATAGTATAATCTCTCAAATGAAACCCTCCACCTGCGTCCTTGATCCAATACCAACCAGGTTTTTCAAAGAAATATCAGGCGTGCTAATTGACAATATTCTGGACATAGTTAATTCGTCATTAGATACGGGGGTCTTTCCAGACTGTCTTAAGACTGCTGTAGTTAAACCCCTGCTCAAGAAAAATAATCTTGACCCCTCTGCCTTTGAAAATTTTAGACCCATTTCTAACCTGCCCTTCTTAAGTAAAATTCTAGAGAAGGCAGTCATTATGCAGTTAAATGACCACCTCAATAAACACGCTATTCTTGATACATTTCAGTCAGGCTTCAGAACAAATCACAGTACAGAAACTGCACTCGTTAAAGTAGTAAATGACTTGCGGGTAAATGCAGACAGAGGCCATTTATCTGTTCTCATCCTCTTAGATCTGAGTGCTGCATTTGACACCATTGATCACAATATTCTTAGAAATCACCTTAGTCAATGGGTGGGCCTCTCTGGCAGTGTCTTAAATTGGTTTGAATCCTACCTGGCAGGGAGAAAATTCTTTGTGAGTTGTGGTAATCAAATCTCAAAGACACATGATATCCGATATGGTGTTCCACAAGGCTCTATCCTGGGTCCGCTGTTATTCTCAATCTACATGCTTCCGTTAGGTCAGATTATCTCAGTTTAGAACGTGAGTTACCACAGCTATGCTGATGACACACAGCTGTACTTATCTATAGCACCTGATGACTCAGACTCTTTCGATACACTAACACAATGTCTTACTGGTATTTCTGAATGGATGAATAGTAATTTTCTCAAACTAAATATAGAGAAAACTGAAATTTTAGTAATTGGCAATAATGGATTTAGTGAGGTTATCAGAAATAAACTTGATGCACTAGGATTGAAAGTTAAGACGGAAGTAAAAAATTTAGGGGTAACCGTTGACTGTAATCTGAATTTTAAATCGCATATTCATCAGACCACTAGGACAGCATTTTTTCACTTAAGAAACATAGCTAAAGTTAGACCTCTTATATCATTGAAAGATGCGGAGAAATTAATTCACGCTTTTGTTTTCAGTAGACTAGATTACTGTAACGCACTCCTCTCAGGACTACCCAAAAAAGACATAAATCATTTGCAACGAGTGCAGAATGCAGCTGCTAGAATCCTAACTGGGAAAAGAAAATCCGAACACATTTCTCCAGTTTTGATGTCACTACACTGGTTGCCTGTATCATTCAGGATTGACTTTAAAATACTGCTTATGGTTTATAAAGCCTTAAATAATCTCGCTCCATCTTATATATCGAAATGTCTGACGCGTTATATTCCAAATAGTAACCTTAGATCTTCAAATGAGTGTCTCCTTATAATTCCAAAAGCTAAACTTAAAAGAAGTGGTGAGGCGGCCTTCTGCTGTTATGCACCCAAAATCTGGAATAGCCTGCCAATAGGAATTCGCCAGGCAAATACAGTAGAGCACTTTAAAACACTGCTGAAAACACATTACTTTAACATGGCCTTTTTATAACTTCACTTTAACTTAATACTGATACTCTGTATGTTCAATTCTTCATAATAATTATTCACAGTGGCTCCAAAATCCATACTGACCCCTACTCTCTCTTCTGTTTCTTTTTGTTTCTGTTTTTTTTGTATGAATATGTGCTATATAAATAAATGTTGATTGATTGATTGATTGATTGATATATTCCATCTCTAATTAAACAGTGTTATTAACTTAGTTTAGTTATTTATTTAGATGTGCAGAGAGACTTTGGGTGCAGCCTCATCTTTGGTTCTCCTACAGTGGTTTCAGTGTTGTTAGTCACATAACATTACATTGATTAGATAGACTTACTAATCCCATGGGGAATTTCAGTTGCAATCATACAAAACCATTATACAGACTCAAAGGGCAGATAAAGCACCCAATAAGTCAATTGATAAGTAAACAAATTAATAAATATAAACTTAACAAGCACATCAGGTGTGAAGCATTGAAAAGACTCCCAGAGGCACTTCATAGCACACCATGGTGGGATGAGCCTGCCGCTAGAAGTGCTCCAAGTGAGCACCTCCTGGAGGGAATGGAGGGAATTTTTCATGATGGTATCCAATTTTGTTACCCTCCTCTTGTCCACAACTGCTTGCCAGTGTGTCCAGGGTTTGTCCTGTGATGGTGCAGGCTTTCCTGATAAGTTTGTTCAGGCATCATGCTTCAATTGAGCACAGGTTGCTTCACGAGGAGACTACAGTGTAGAACACCACACTGGCTACTATGGGCTGGTAGAACATTTCCAGCAGCTTGGTTCACATCAAAAGACATGAGTCTCCTTAGCAAGTACAGTCTGCTCTGGCCCATCTTGTACAGCACCACTGTGTCATCAGACAAGTCCAGTTTGTTGTTCATGTAAACACTAAGTACTTGTAGCTCTGCACCACTTCCACGTCCTCCTCCCGAACAGTGTATTAGCCACAGAAATTGGTGCTTAAGGGGAGTTCTGTAAACTCGGTGAGACAGCATGACATATAATCTGAATGCATATTTCACAGTTTATTCTTTTGTGAATGCAAGCTGCCAGTTCTATGAACCACACGTTGACTCCAACTGCAATGATTTAACACAAACAACATGCATTATTCAACATTTACCACTAGCCTGGTCATGTTTTTGAATGCCAAAGTCTAATCTAGTTTTACAGAAAGATTTTATTTTTGACACATATTCTCTGCACACACAACACATATTTATATGTTTATCTAGGGCCTTTTTAGGGGACATTTCAGCTATAGAGGGTTTATTCATCGTTGAGTACTGGTTAAGAACTGGATGATAACAAGAGTGCTATTGCTCTTTGCTGTTTTAAATCACCATGTCTACTTCAAGCTCTGCCTTCATATGTCGTTGGATTGATTTAGAAACGTGACACTCAGTTAGCCATCTAATTGATATGACCCATATTTAAGCCAAATTAACTCATGGTTGGAGTATTATGGCCATGGTGGCTCTTGTTCACTTATGAACAGTTTGGCCGCCAAATCAGAGCTGAAAGGAGTTTTATGGGTGGGACATAAAAATATAGACAAAATAAACAATTTTTTGTTACATGCATATAAAACATAAATCATCTATTAGCTGGAGCAGTCCACAATAAATCATGGACTATTTGTCTAATACCTAAATCTAAAGTGCAGAAGTGTCATTTAATAGAAAAAAAGTCAACAGAGTGGAACTGCAGCCTGCAAAACTATAAAGTCACTTTCATTCACAGATATCAGTCTCGATATGCCCATTTCAACGTATTTGTTGCATGTACTAATAAAATGATCATGACATTTACAACCTAATAAACTAAACTAAACTAATAAAAAAAATAGAATAAAATATAGGGAATAAAAAAGACAGATAACAGAAGTACTAATCACTTTGGAACCCACTGACTGTCACATGGATAAAAGTAGCTGATGGTATGACTATAGGGGTCTTAAACCCAGGTCTTGGGTGCCCTCTTTATAGCTGATGAAGGAATTTCATATTTATTTACACTATTTATTCCTGCTCTTATATTGCTACATTAATGAAGGCAGGTTGTTTAATGGAATTGAATGAGATTGGTACTCCTTCCATCATTCTTTTTTTACTTCTTACGTTTTGTTCTATTTAAATGTTTCATTATTAGGGTATACTGTCAGTGTGTCTGTTGCCTCAGTTATATGGTTTTTAGTATGTAATACACAACAGCAATGCTTATGATGCATAATCATAATTTTATTGCTAAATGGATTACAACATACACTCTAACAAATCGCTCATTGCAAATTTTGGAGATGTGTCTAACAAAGTGTTTCAGAAATGTACATCCATTGAATTTAATTAGAAATACCCTTATACGATTGGTTTGGCTACTCATACAGCTAGAATTTCAAGCAATATTTATTCCCTCTAGTTCATATTAACTAGAGTTGAAAATGACTGACTGACAAGTCCACACATAACCACAAGGTTATTTTGGTCAAAAAGTGCTAGCCTGCCTGTTGATTTCTCATCACTGGATCAGCAAACTCAAATTGAACAAATTTCCTTGTATCACAAAGAATATGGAGTCCTGATACTTTTCACACAAGTAGTACAAGCTGTGTATTTTCTTTGAATAATGTATATGGAAGGATGGTCCAAACTACTTTATCAAAATCCAGCCACTTTCAGATATCTGGCCTTTCTACATCGGAACACTTTTTACACTGCTGTACGGAGGGCAGAAGCCTTTACCACTGTCTTTCTATTGTCAGTGTGACTACAGTAAAATCTGATTCAAATACAGTATATTTATATTTATTTCCATTAATTTTAATGTTTGTTAATCCTAGTGTGGTTCATCACATCATGCAGGGCTGCGAGGAGTAGGCTTATTGTTCTGTGCAGCCATGTCTTGGTTAGCAAAATGAACAGATGGTGGTAGAGTTGTCAGAAATTCTGCCTTACATAAGAAACATACAAAATTTGACAAATGATAGGAGAACATTCAGTCCATCAAGCCCATTTGTTTATCTAATAGCTAACCATTCCAATATCTCATCCAGATACTTCTTAAAGGTTTCAAAGATTTCTGTTTCAAATACATGTCTCAGTAGTTTGTTCCAGAGTCCCACAACTCTTTGCATAAAGAAATGCTCTGTGTGTTCAATCTCTAACATGATAAATGTCAACCTGGATTTTGCAAATTCTCGCCAATGGACATTTACAGGGTATTTAGGTTGTCTTTTACAGCTCAAACACAGTCATATTGAAAGGTTTTTTTGGATCATTATTGTCATATGTACAGAGTACAGTGAAATTTCTACTTCTATGTGCCAATCACCATGCGATATATGTCAAACAGTAAGTACTGTATAACAACCTTAGCTCAAAACGTCTGTCATGTTATCCTGAAAGACCTACCTTACACTGAAACTTGTACTGTGTATCTAAAAAAATCTCAGAATGCAATTGTCATAACAACCAGCGACCTCTGTGCATAGTCTGTGGCACATCTAAATTATCACTGGTACAGCTAGTTTGTTTTACAGTCACAAAATTAGCTAAATGGACATCACCTGTCTGTAGTGAAGGGGTCTCAGTTGATTATGGTATAAAGCCCCCTTGTCTGGAACAATTGACTTGTGGTGAAACACTCATGGCAACTCCAGAAAAGGTGATTGAAATAAAAAGTCAGGGGAAGGAGAAAAGAATTCCAGTTAAATCAACCATTACAAAATGGAAAAGTATGACACAGCTGTAAATCTGCTAGAGCAGACCATCCACAAAAACTGAGTGACAAAGGAGACTAGTGAGGGTGGTAACTAAGAGACCTGTGATAATTCTAAAGAAGTTACAACTGCAGTGGGTCACAGTCGAGAGACTGTGCAGACAACAACTGTTGCTGGGTGCCTTGCCAGTCACAGTTTTATGGGAGAGTAGCAAAGAGAAAGTCACTGTCAACAAATGTACAGGAAATTTGCCAGAAGGCACATGGGAAACTCTGAAGTCAACTGGAAGAAGGTTTTATGAAGTTTTTTGCCTCCAGACTGAATACCATATTTGGCATAATTATTGGCAACTCACTATCCCACTGTGAAGCATGGTGGTGACAGTATCATGATGTGAAGATGCTTGTCTGCAGCAGGGTCCGGAATGCTTGTGAGAACATTTGTTTTCCAGCAAGACAACAATCCCAAGCATAATGCCAAACTTACAAAGAAATGTCTTAAACATGTTAATGTCCTTGAGTGGCTGAGTCAGAGTCCAGGTTTCTGTCCAAATGAGAATTTGTGGTTGGACTTGAAAGTGGACGTTCAATCACAATCCCCATGCAACTTGATAGAGCTTGAGCAGTTTTGCTTACAATAGTGGGAAACAATGTTAGCATCCAGATATCTAAAGCTGATAGAGACTTGCCCACACAGACTAATGGCTGTCATGGCTGCTCAATAATGCCTTATGAGATCAATTATTTTGTGTTCCGTAGGATGGATGGATTTTAAACTAGTTTTGACCGCATTTCAGAGTCTGATGTAAGATGAAGTCTTTTTTCTGTTGATTAATCAAAAAAGCCAAATTAAGCCCACTGACATCCAATTTTGTATAATAATGAAAACTTCCAATTAGGTGAAAACTTTTTATGAGCATCTTCTAGTGACATTTCACTCCACCTCTTCTGCCAAAACATCTGCTGAGAACACTATGGGAATATCTGCAAGCGTAAGGGGGTACAGCATGCTGGTTCTATTTTCTTTTTAGATGGGAACCTGTAGTGTCATCCCCCCACTCAAAAAGGAAGTCTGGATATGCAGGGATATAAGCCTGATATGGAAGTGCTAGGGCCAAACAAGAGATTTTAAAAATGAAGAAAACTCTGCCTGAGAGGCTGTCCAGAAACTGTAAAGAGACAAAAAACATCTCCTCAGTTTTAGCTCTACAAAGTTAAGTGGAGAACTGAAGCAAAATTGACCGCATTGTGTTAAAAAAATACTTTAGTTGCCTTACATTTTTATGTAATCTTTTTGTTCAACCCAAAAAATTAAAGCTGAAAGTCTGCACTTCAACTGCATTTGAGTTGTTTCATTTAAAATTCATTGTGGTAATGTACAGAACCAAAATTAGAAAAAAGTTGTCTCTGTCCAAACATTTATGGACCTAACCGTATATGTAAATATATATACTGTATGCTGTAATATATATATATATTTTGGCAGCCCGGCCGGGACGCCTATCAGGACCGGAGGAGGGCTTGTGCCTCCTCCAGACCGCGAGGGGGCGTCCGCCCTGGTTATGTTGGGGGCCTCGGGTGAAAGGCTTGGAAGCCCAACCCTGTAGGGACCCGTGGCCACCGCCAGGCGGCGCCCCAGTGCCTGAATATCCCGGGAGCCCAGCACTTCCGCTACACCAGGAAGTGCTGGGGGGAAGACGACAGGGGACACCCGGACGGCTTCTGGGTGCGCAGTCGGCACTTCCGCCACACTGGGGCGTGGCTACGGAGGAATGCCGGGAAGCAGCTGGAGCCCATCCGGGTTCCTAAATTAAGGGGCTGCCTCCCTCCAGTCATGGGCAAGAGTCGGGTGGAAGAGGACGAAGCTGACAGAGAGGACGGTAGGCGGCCAGGAAGGCACAAAGACTGTGAGGCCTGGACATTGGGGAAGCGGTGCAAGAGGCACTGGGGTTTGTGGTGCACGTGACTTTATTTGTAAATAGTGTAAATAAACAGTGTGTTGGGATTCAACAACGATGTCCGTCTGTGTATGTCCAGGCCAGTGTGGGCATACAGACAGTTTAAGGGCTCGGGTGATGGTCATCTCCACCAATACAGAGGGTAGCACTGTGTGATGACGTTGTCTCCTTTTCCTCCCTCTTCAAACTGGAAGACTTTCAGCGTCCTCCCACTATGACCCACTTCTTTCTGCCTGGCAGCCATATAACTGGAAGAACCGCCATCTTGGACAGTCTGAATAGGACATGCAGTCTGCGATTGCAATTGCAATTTCACAAGCTTTATTTTGATCTAATCTATTTCAGTTATATGGGGTTTGCCCACAAGTGCCCCAACACTCTCACTGTTTTATTACAACACATACACAAATATATATATATATATATAAATATAATCGATTAGTTCGACACCCGTATCTCCACAGTTTTACACATATTGTATGCAGATAAATGCATAAATAAATTTATTAAAATAGAATTTTTTATTAGTTTTTGAAGTAAACCTTTAAGTAAGTTTTTTTTACAGATTTTCTGTAGGCTTTGCATTTTATTTACCTAAGCACAATAATGATCAGATTTCATTGCACCATCCAGATCACGCTGAATTTTGACTTTCAGACATATTTGATATTTAATATATAGCAGCATTTATGAGGAAATGAAAATGAAAAGATTGGTTAGCATTAAATATTTATGGCATCTACAGGTATCCAGATTTTCATTTCAGAAATTGCAATATTCCAGCCTTGAAGAGTTTCTGTCAAAGGATTAGGAAAAAAATAACAGGGCCGACCATATAACTGCTATTATTTTTAAGTTAACCATCTGTTCCCTGAAGATGACATAAAGTATAGTATCTTTTAGAGATGTTTAAGCTTTCAAGTTTTCTAATTAAGAGGAAAGGGTAACATTTTTTTCCCCGAGCTGTACATAACGTATATTTTTTTCAAGTAAAGAAATGCATGGCCCTTTTCTCAGCTTTTACCCAATAGTCATTACAAAGACAATTATTTTTGCTCTTTTAGTAAATTGTAAATTCATTAGAAACTTTAAAGATCTTTTTTAACTGTCTGCTTTCATGCTGAGCTCTCATTTCATTGGCTAGTCCAAACACCAGTTAAATTTGACATTGGCACACTTGTTCTGTGACAGATACTATAGATACATTTGACCTTACTCTCCTACTATGCTTCTGTGTGAGATGGTTAATTCAGACTTTATAAGAACCGAAGGCAAATCAGTATTAAGTACATGCAGGAAAACTGAGCCTCCATGTTCAATCACAGTCCTGGAGACAAACTCAGCACACACAGTCCTGCAATATGAGATGGATTGAGAAGTACTAAAGACCCCCCACCCCCCCAGTAATTCACAAACGCTGGTCAAGTAATCTAGAGGGAGCTGATTCGGAACAAATCTTTTTATTACCCCGAGCAATTTTCACCTCATTAAGGAAAAGAATGCTGATCAGTCCTCTTTGTGAATGCACCCTGCTTTCATTTACTTTGAAAAACAAAAAAAAAAAACAAATACTGTATACACTATTATTAGAGAGATGAGACAAAGTACAAAGGAGTAAAAAGAAAAACACACAAACTGGAGTCTGTGATACTCATTCAGCCAAGGTGTCCTCTTTCCCTAAGTCAAAGTGGAAATCATTTTTGGATTGATGGCCTACTTAAGGTCTGGTCCCCGACTATAGACCACCTGGCTGAGCCTGGTTTTCTAGCTCACACTCTAGGTATGTCTTGGTAATTGGGGAATTTATACTGGAGCTTCCTGCCGCTTCTCCTGATAGACCCATCCGTCTCTCTCCCCGTGTTAATAGATCTGTGATGTGTTCCGTTCAATTAATACACACAGCCCATTATTTGTCAGCGGACAGTGGGGCAGGCCTGGAATGTTTAGTGTTTGTTTTAAAGGTAATTGGAATGCAAATCACTGCAGATAATAAGCAATGCAAGGTACACAACAGCAAAGACAAAAAAAAAATTTGCTGGTTTGTGGACTACAGTTCCTTGAGGAGCTTGGATGAGCTGATAGCTACTCATTTGGACGGCAGCTCATGGACTAATGCTTTATAATATGGATGTGGCTTAATATTTAAAATATGCAATCATTTATTTTAATATTTAAGGATCATGACAGAAATATAACATTAACTTTATTCTTTCTTGTGCCATGGGTTGCTTGTCCTGTTTGTAGTCTTTGTCCCAGTGTCCCGGTTCTCACTTTCAAAGTTCATTAGTGTCCCAATTGTCAGTACAGAAGGCATCTATCTACTTAAGTGAATCTATGTACAATTGCCGTGCAGTGACAGAAATATATGCAGAAACAACTGATTAGGATGTTCTACTACTTCAGGTATGACAAATAATAAAAACTTTATGTTATATATTGCCATTTGGATAACCATTAAGGGCCTCCATGTCTAGTCACAATTCAGAGAGTGGATGTAGAGATGGGGCACTCCAATATATACTTGGGGGTCCACATCAAGGACAGGTCTTGGAATACAGAAGAACTATATAAAAAGGGCAGAGCAGGCTCTCCTTCCTTAGGAGATTATGTTTCTGAAATGTGGGTAGAAACATCCTTCACATTTTTAATAACTCTGTGAAGGCCAGTGCGATTTCTGCCCTGTGGTGTGTTAGGCTGGTAACGTCATCTCAAGAGATTATTAGCATAAGCTAATTAAAAGGACAGGCTCAGTTATCAGACACACTCTCAAACTCCTGGAGGTCGTCACAAAGGACAGAGTTAAAATAAAACTGAGTGCCTTTATGAACAATGCTGCACATATTCTGTCTGACATACACACTAACAGTGAGTACCTTCAGTCAATGTATTGTTCAGCAGAAGTGTGTCAAGAAACACTATGGGGACTCCTTTATAACAACAGCAATATATCTGCATGATGCCTCACTGGGATTGGGACTGTCAAGTCAGGAGGTTTCTTTCTTTATAGATATTCTGGTGTGTGTTCAGCATCTATCTATCTATCTATCTATCTATCTATCTATCTATCTATCTATCTATCTATCTATCTATCTATCTATCTATCTATCTATCTATCTATCTATCTATCTATCTATCAGCAGGATCCAGCTGGTGGTTTTTTCACTAAAGTACAATATAAATAGAATCAATGAATGGTTTAAGTTCTCCCACATGGTTGTTAAAATATTGGCTGGCACCCACATGACAATACACATTTGAATCTGTATAGCTTGTACATGATTAAATCTTTTCAGATCTGATGTAACTGAATGATAGGGAGTCACCATTTCTAGCTTAGATATTGGCTATGAATTGTGTAGGTGGAATAAATGTCAGTCATTTTCTACAAAATCAGTCTCTTGCCAAGGATCTTAACAATGCCCATACCCTATGACTCGGTAGTTTGATACAGGTCCTTTGTGTGAAGAAGTACATCCTAATTTCCACCTTATCTTAACTTTGCCTTTTTATTCAACAGTGCTATACAGTATGTGGTTCTCAATTTAACTAAAATAATTCTAATGGATTAAATTTATTGATGCATTCAATAATTTTGAAGACCTAGAGTAGGTCCCCAAGAAGTTTAATTCACTTAAGGACATGTCATATTTGACAAATTTGCCTGTGATTTTCACTCGTTGCCTTCATTTGCATAAGTTTAACAAGCTGGGATCAGTTGGAGGCAGACTCCTGTGAAGGCGAGTCACATAATGTGACGTGCCCAGCTACTCACTCCAACTAGTCTGTGTCTTTTTCTGACAAAATCAAACAGGCACTGTGTGTATGACAGATGACAACCAAAGAATGCTCCTCTGGAAGTTCAATGTAAATAATGCAGCAACATGTTATAAGGAAGGCTGGGTTTTGGACCTGTGATGTCTTATGTTTTATATACCACTACATAATGAAAAACAAGGGAAGAGATTGTAGTTGAACTCACCATAGTTGTTAACACTACATACAACACCAGCTCCATCAGGCAGCATGCTATTGGCTGTCACAAAAAGATCCAAGCACAACTGTGCTGGAAGATCAGCACACAGTCACAAAATATGAAATATGACATAGCAATTTTCATCATGTAGATGGGCAATATTCAGCAACGAGATCCACAACTATAGTCAATAAGTTGGACATTCCTGTGTAATGTGCTATCGGTGATAGTTGGATTATGGTAATCATGGAATAAACTTGATGGTTGTTCTCAGCCCACTTCTAAAGCTGCTAAGTGTTTTTTTTTTAGTGTGGTGACCTAGAAATACACATAACTCCAGATGTGGTCTTATTAGTGAATTACAAAGTATGAGCCAAACATCCTCTGGTTTGTATTCAACAGGTTTTTTTCAATATAAACTTACATTTTCATTTTTTGAGTTGCTTATGTGCATTGTCTGAACAACTGTGCCCAACGTAAACCCTTACGTCATTTACAGAGGTAGCTTCCTATTGGACAATGTCATCCATTTGTATTTATAATTAATGAGTGATGTCTTAAAGCAAGTAGGCTTTATCGGTATAAAATCTTTGCTTAAAAAAGTCTTGGATCACAACAATTACTAAGATTTCAAAGGCTTTATTTGAAGTAACACCTAATAGTATGTTAATGTTTACTGAAAAATCAGTTTTGATAACCGATACTAAATGGCCAGCATGCCATCTCATGTTACTCAATTAAAATAATTTAACACATGATAGCACAATTGGTTGAGAATGTCATATTTGACTTACAATTAGAACAAAATTAATTAACTTTACTAGGATCAATTAACTTTTTTCAGAATCTGGTAGTAATTTACCTCTATTATTATCATTATCGATATTATATGAAGAGGCTGTAATGTTCATGCCTTACAATGGAATGCATAACAAAGCTCGCTTTCATGACCCCTGTTTTATTCTGTAAATAAAAACATTTTTATTTTTTCCAGAAATGCCCATTTTATTTGTGAAGAACTGACTGCACCTCACATCTAATTCACAAGTGGTTACAGACAATTAATGAATTAACATATCAAAATGGTAAAGAATTTAAACTTTCATCATTTTCATATGCTATAAATATTTCACAATGTCTGACATAAACATTAAAGTAATACAGTACACCATCCACAAATTATATTTTTTTTCTGTTACTTACCCTGTGTTGTTGGTAGTGGTAGCTGTAAGCAATTTTAATCATCTGTTTTCATGGAGATCTAAGATCACAAACTTTTTAAAACAACGGACTTCAATAGGGACCAAAGGGGGATAAACACTGAACAACAGTAAACAAAGTTAAAGCATCCATGACAAATATCCTAAGTTATTCATGCTGCATAACCAACATATCACATCATCCATTTGTTTGCTTACAGTGAGTAAATGCATGCATTTTTTTCTAAATTATTTTAAAATAAATATTTGCAAAAATCTGAGAAATACATGATTAGGAAGCTTAAGGCCAAGCTTTTGAATTGATGATCCACCCTTCCCATCATTCACTGATCAAGAGTCCTGTCGAAGAACTTTTTATGTAATTTGCCACTTTTGATAAAAATCTGTTTACATACATTACTACTGTTATTCATTAATATACTGTATATTTATATTGGTTCAACTGCAGCTACAGTATGTTGCCTGAATATGTTTTTCACTTTAAAAATTCTTATTTAAGTCTTATACTGTAATGATAAGACAGACAAAGGCACCTGTGTTTGTTGTTCAGCCTTCAAATGAAACTATTTATTTATTGTTTGGTTCGACACAGCTACGTGCCTAAAGGAATATTCCACCCATGTAGTTTGTAGTGATTGCAGTCTATTGCATTGCATTGTAATTGTTTTCATGCAAAATGACAGAAAAAAAGTTTATGATATGATGAAGCCTAATCATGTCCCATGCTGCACAATGGCAAACAATTTGAAAAAGAAAAATACATTACCTGTATTGCACAAGCAAAATGTCAATTTTCTAGTGGTATGCTAAGGACTTGCAAAATGCATGCATATTTTGCTAGTCCTCAGTGTTAGTGTGTCAGAGAGAGGATAGTGCAGCATCGTTCATAATGGCACTCCGTTTTGTCTTAATTCTCTCCTTTACTTCACCTTTCAGGGGGTCCAGAATGTGTCCGATAACTGAGCCTGCCCTTTTAATTTGTTTTTTAATTTGGTTGGCCTTTCTTGAAGTAATACAACTAGTCCAGTATATCATAGCCTAGAATATTGCACTGACCATCACAGAGTTATCGAAGATGATAACTGCCGACATTATAGTTACACAGTGTGATGGATGGCTGGCCATTTATCCCGGCCAATACCCCCAAGCCGCCAGGTGGAGCCCTCCTTGCAGCGTGGAGGTCCCCAGAAGACCAGCAGGGCATCATGGACATTGGAGTTTTTATGCAAAGCCCTGCTGGATGCCGTGGGGACCACAGGAGGGAGCTGCAGGGAGGACCGAGGGCTTCTTCGTGCCCTGTGACCCGGAGGTTCGTCACAGGAAGAGCGACGGACTTCCGGGTTGAAGAAAAGAACTTTTACCTGACCCGGAAGTGATTGAGGATCACATGGACTGGGGATTGAGAACACTTCCGGGTCAGGGAGTATAAAAGGATTTTGGGAACTCACAGACAATGAGCTGAGCTGGGTGGAAGGGTGGCAACGCGTCTGGGAGCTGGAGGATTGGTTATTTGTGTATTTGTGATTAGTATTAGTGATTTATATGAGTATTGTGGAGGAGAGTGTGCTTTGTACACTGTGGAAGAAAAATAAAGTCAACATTTGGACTTTTCCCTGGTGTCTGGAGTCGTGGATAGGGGTTCAAAGGAGCGAGAGAGCCCCCTATCGTTCACAACAGTCACCCAAGAAATAAGTGTCAGCTCTGCCACATTTCATACAATTTCACTGCATTGAGAGACCATTCTAATACTTATAGCAGTTCACCACCTCTACAACCACTTCTTAAAATAGTGACTGGACAGTTTCTTGGTTTTTCTGTTATTACGTTGAACACAATACTTTTTGCATAAAGAAAGAAATTTCTCCACCCCATAAGTAAAGAATCATCTGAGAATTTCTGCAAGTAACATGACCTGGTGTTATATTTATAGTCTGAGGTGTATGAAGTAAATAGAAAAGGAGACAGAACTGTTCCTTATTGTGCTCTAGTGTTGTTCACATCCATATCAGAGACACAGTCCTTGAGTCTCACTAACTGTGGTAGATAGTCCATTATCCAGGATGACAAAGGCTTGCCCACCTATTTTTGGTACATGCTTTCTCACTGATTCTGCTATGGGTCCTAAACAACAATTTAGGTGTTAACTGATGAATTTTGGAGCTGCATCTCAGGTTCAGGAGCTCCCGTGTGACATGATAGTTAGCTTGGTTGGTCTAATTTAAACATACCTTTGGGTTCAGTCATTTGTAATCTCTTACTGAAACAGAAAGGGTTATCATGGCTTTATAAACGTGGGTCCTCTATTTATCATGCTCCTCTTGTGATTGAGCTTATAGAATACCTGTAAGTCATAGCATGAACTGAGACTCATTCATTTCCATGTATCAGGCTATGCCTATCTCATGTGCATTGTCTATGGTCATGTCCACCCTTTTCAGCCATGACAAGCATAAACACCCGTCACTCAGCTGAAGCCACTGTGCTCAGCTTTGGATATGGTGAAAGAAGCTCCAGATCTTGACTCATGCTTACTTTTGAGGTCTTAATATTCTGGTGTTTGTATTCCTACTTGTTCTTTAAATATGTACATTTTAGATTTTATTTCTTATTTTGCATTACAGTTTAGTGTTTTTGTGTTTTGCATACTTTTTGTCATGTCCTTGTGGCTGTCAATCTTGATGACCAATATTTCTTATTTAACATTATGACCATTTCCATTAAGTAACACTTTCCTCTATTTTCCTCTCTGCTCTCACATGGCGGCTAATTCTACTGTGCAAAAGTAGAAGATCATTTTAATGCAGTTTAATGTGACAGTAACCTATGACCTTATCAACAATACTAATCTAACTTGATATTTCAGAGAATCCCAAAATTTGCCCTTTTTCAAAAAGCAACAAGTAAGAAGTCCTGTTACAGAAGATACTGGTTTGTACACATGCTGCAATAAATCAAAACAGCAAATGGAGCCTACCAGTTCTGAGCTTTCCTACTTCCAAAATAAAGCATCTTTCCGAAAGGGGTATGGCAAAGAATGTGGTGGACCAGCATGTCATTTCAGTATTTTACTTTTATATTTACATGTATTTCTTTACCAGACACTTTTATCCAAAGCAACTTACAAAAGAAGTCTGCATAATCAAGTAAACATTAGTCTGGGAGACTGAAAACAAGTGTTACAGGGCAAGATTAAAAAATTGACCATTACAAGAGATGAACTTAGAACAAAATAAAAGATAGTTACATTTTCTTGGTTACAAAAACCTAATAACTAATATCAATTAGATAGAAACTGGCCAAACAAGAGGGTTTCCTAAACAGATCAAGTATGTTGGAAATATTGAATAGAAGTGGACTTCTAATTCCACAAACTATAAGCTACACATGAAAAGAGTGTGGACTGAGAATTGTTGACATCACCAGATACAATTTATCAAGAGCATAGTACCTCACATATGTATCCATATATATAGGTGTTGACTCCTTGTCTACTCTGTAGGCAGGAATCAATAATATACTGTAGATCACATTAGATTAGATTAGGTAACCTTTATTAATCCCAAAGGGAAATTCAGATGTATACAGCAGCAGAAACATAAAAAACAAGGATATAGATTCTCATGATAAATAATATAGCCAATCAATCAATAAACAATCAATCAAGCAATAAACAGACTTAACAAGTACATCGTGTGGAACCATTGAATTGCCTGATAGCAGTGGACAGAAAAGCACTTCTTAGCACACCATGATGCAATGATGCTTCCAAAAGAGCACCTCTTAGAACGGATGGAGGAGATTTTTCATGATGGCATCCAATTTTGCCACCGTCCGTTTTTCCAAAATAGCTTACAGTGTGCCAAGTGTCCACCATGTGGTAAAGTAGGCTTTCCTGATAAGTTTGTCCAGGAATTATGCATCAGGTTGCTTCTCCAAAAAACTGTAGTTTAGAGTAGCACACTGGCTATTATAGACCGGTAGAACATTTCCAGCAGCTTGCTGCACACATCAAAAGTCCTGAGTCTCCTCAGGAAGTTCAGTCTGCTCTGTCCCTTCTTGAACTTAACATGTGCTGCTACAGGGAGCTCATGTACTGATCTGAAAACGTGCCTTCCATTTATGTGCAGAAGCTTTGCTACTTCAATATGGGGCCATGTATAGTGGATACCCGAATGCAGATGATGAAATAATTAAAAATCGTATTAGCTTAGTTCTATACAATTTAAACCAATTAAAGAGTAGCAGCAACTAGTTTATCTATGAGCCATCTTCCTTTTCAGTTTTAGTGTGCCTTCATCACCTTATCTTTTGTAATGTCACTCTTCCTTGCCACTCTTTCCTGCCATAAAGTCATAAAATTGAGCTGGGATATGTGTAATTTCCAGGATATAAGTTCTAAAACCTAAAAAAAATCACAGTTTTTGATTCTGTAGGTCAAATAAAAACATGAATCAGCTTCCAAAATGCAGCTTTCAGAGGGGTGCTCTGTAGAATAAATCAACATGTTTGAAGGCCTGTGGATGCTGTGTAATAATCTGTGAGATGCTGCTAAATCTGCTGTTCTTTGTGTTCACATCAAATCAAGAACCAACTGCAGTGTTTAGTTTAAGACCTCAGGCCTCATACTTTATATCATAGTAAAAATGTTTAAAGCTAGTGTATCCCCTGCAGAGATGGAAGCATCAATCGAGGAAATTTAAACTTGTTCACATGCTTTTGTCCTCTCAATAACACAAGGCGTGCATGTCATAGGCCTCTGAACGCTCATGTGGCTTAAAATAATGACTGGAGCTCGCAGGGTTCAGCTCTGCAGTGGCGCTGAGGCAGGAAGAGGAGCTGGCGGAGTCCCCATCCATAAGACCCAGTGTGCATATCCAATGACAACAGAATGCATGATGGGAGGCACTTTCAAGATTTATTACCATGAATAAATGAAGCCATCTTAGATTCTGTAAAAAGACAAAAGCAAACATGTAAGCATCTAAAGCAAAAAAATAAATAAATTGAATTCTAAGAAAAATTCGGTAGAGTATGGGGTATCAGAAATTCAATTTAAGAAAATGTTCTCTGGGTTCTCAGTGATAAACAGACAGATAACTAAAAAGAATAAAGGTTTGACTTTGTCCATATACATAAGGCAGACATTAAGTTAATGGAAACAAGATGTGTTTAATTAACAATCACAAATAGAGAAGAATTAGTTCAACAAAAAGGAGATCACAATTGCCCAAGTCTGTATTTATTAAATATTGAATAAGTTAAACATTTACTTAACTAGAAAATTAAAAAAAAAAAAAATATATATATATATATATATATATATATATATATATATATATATATAAAGTGCACACTTACAAGTCCATTATTTTATACTTCAGAATCTTTTCTTAAGAGGTTGGTTCTTATTGTGATAGGTGCAACAATAACGAAAATATAGAAAATGAATGGTCTGCATTTTCAACCTTTTTTATTGACCATGTTTAATAAACACTTGACCCTTCATTTTGCAATGTTTTTTGTCCCTTTCAAAATTTGGTCATATTTACATTCCTTTTTTGAGAAGAAGGTGCGTAAATTAGATGGTCATGTAGGCTGCTATACATGTATTTATACACTTCAATCCATTTGTTCAGTTTAATAATAAATTTAATTTTAGTAAGCTATTTACCCTATTTACACATGTACATCTGTATTTTAATTTTTAACTATATTTAGTCTTTCATAAACACAGAAATGTGCAGTTCATTATCATTAAAGCAACATCGAATTTACTGATACATTACAAAAGTCAGATAGAAAGGTAGGTTTCAATTTATTTATGAAAAACAGAGAAAAAGAGAGAAACTTTATTATCTTTTTTGGTTTGTTTCCTATCATGTCAATGAAAAAAAGGATTTCTTTTTATGGTTTAATTCAACAATAACATTTGCGATCAGGGTCTTGGGCATCTCAAGGGCATTTCTGGTGAAATTACTGAGACTCTGCACCATTTATCATAGGCTGACATGTGTCATGTTGCAGACTCGAGCGCTGAGAGGTTACAGCTGAAGACTGCTCTCTCTTTGTTGAGCAGGCATCACAGACAACATCTCTTATTTTTTAAAAAGAAAGAAAGAAACAAAGAGAAAGAAAGAAAGAAAGAAAGAAAGAAAGAAAGAAAGAAAGAAAGAAAGAAAGAAAATGCTATGGAATACCAAAACAAAACATAATAAAGTCTATTATTATTAAAGAATTAAATTGTTCTTATTTTGCTGACAAGAGTAGAATGTGTACAGTATGTCTATAAAAGAAGATACAAATGAAAGTCTTTATTTTGTACAAGTAAATATATAATTCTATAGTTAATATGTATTACAAAAACACACACACTGTTCATATAATATGTATAGAAAGTGAAGGGTCAAATGAGAGGGAGCATTACAAAACTGTTTTTATTTTTTAAGTAATTAGTTCAACGCGCTCTTCTGTATGTCCTTGATGAAGAGTGCTATAATTAGCTGGGAGTTCATAGTATGAATGTGTGCAGCCAGCAACTTATAACTTTATAGTGTTTGGGTTCAGTTTTAAAATAGAAAATACTTGTCAAGAAAATTAAGTGGTAACTGACTGGTGCTCTGTTTTAATCAAGCAATTTGTGATCAGGAATTGTTAAAACTGTTTAGCACAGAAAAAATGTCTGCTGCTAGAACTCGAAGGTTGAAGCCTATTTTAAAGACTGTTATGTGCTTGTTTATGTTTTACGTTGTGCTTCTAGAGATTTGTGTGTTCGCTAGACAGGACCAATTTCAAAGTACAGTATACTCCACCATAAGAGTGCAGTGCTACCAACATTAAAATGAAAAATGCAATAGGTAGCACATATACCATTATCTTAGACTGGTAAATGATGTATATTGTATGGGTGAACGATATCCTTGTATCAAGATTATTCAATCAGTCTAAACTTGTCTATTTTTCTGAAACCTGTGCTATTCAGAGGCAGCATAACTGTGCAGTGATTTACACTGCTGCCTTCTGGATTCTGGGTCCCGAGTTTTAAATTCTCGGCTGGCTTTTCCTATTTATTACCTACATATTAGGCTGATTAGTGATTCCATTGTGTAAATTTGTTTCATAATGTGTGAGGGTGGTCCTTTGAGGCTTTGGTGTCCCATCCAAAGCTGTTTAGTCCCCTGTGACCCTGTATTGGGTTAAGGGGATTTGAGAATACATGGATGTCAAATTTTACATTGTAGTTATTTGAAAATCCCAAATAAGGAAATGAACAGTTTTCTGTATAAGCAGAACTCAGCTGAAAAAATAAAGAATAAAGTTTTTTTTCTTCAATTAAAAGCATTGAATGTATAGAAATTTTAATTTCAATTTTATTTTGATAATAAAAATATTTTTCTAACTCATTTTTCATGTCTTCTGACAGCTGCCTGACCAGTTCACAGCAAAAGTGATGTAACTTTTTCTGCTTTTCTTGGAGTGTGCCTGTGGAACAATTCTGGTTCACAATGTTTTAGGCCATAAAGAATATTCTTATCAGATGTATATATTACTTTAACTAGATTGTTTTACATTTTGTATGACATTTAAGTTGGGATTGTCACTCTTTTCTCTAGCTAGATGAGTAGAGTGACTTAATACTAAACAAAATGCAATTATATATCTTATAATGTCAAAGAAAAGGAACATAACCATACATTTGAAAGCAACCTGTTTCAGTTTTTGGTGCTGAAACCTATCCTGGCGGAATTAAGAGCAAGGCATTAGCTGACCTGCGACTGGTCAGGGGGCAGTCCAATGTAAGAGACACTCGTTCACATGCCCATTTAGAATTGCTAGTTAATCAAATATGCACATGTCCACACTCTCTGAAGAAACCCAATGTATTCAAAAGGATAAAATGCTGACTACTGTGGACCCTGAGCTTCGCAATTTCGTCTATCTGTATACTTGTATATGGTTGAAATGACAATAAAGTTCGCTTTGACTTGACTTTGACTATTAAGTCAATGACTCAGTGCTAACTATGAGAATGACAGTGACACCATAATGCTAGCACGTATTCCTTTTTTGAGGAACGCGTTGTCTCTAATGCTGCCTGGATAGGTTTCAGCACCATAAACTGAAATCAAATTTCATAATCCGGGTTTTTTGGGATTTTTCAGAGCCTGTGAATTCATTTTGGGTGCTGTTGTGAGGGCAAATCCAAAGAGATCATGACCTGGGCCAATCATGTTCTATCCAAATTATTACCAATTCTCTCCAAAAAAACTGGTTCTTTTCCTCTCACCACCACACTGCCCCCCTCCAGTCAAGTGTTGCCTCTCTACCACCCAGCAACAACTCGCCTGAGTAAGGGAGTGCGGCCCTTTTTATTACAGACCTGGGAGTACTTCCGGTGCCAGGGCGATTGCCCGATGGAAGTACTTCCGGGTCACACGGAAGTCCATTATTTACGTAGGAAGCTTGTTTCTCTGGAACACCTTCTTGCAGCACCCTGTGACTCCAGCAGGGCTTCCTTGCCAGACTACATTTCCCAGCACGCCCTGCTGGCTTCCCACTGGGTGGAGATATCTGGGACTGCTGCCATCTAGCATACTGGGAGAATAACAGTTCATTAGCAATCTCCCTGCTTTCATAGAGGTTGTCTGTTCCTTCCTTCCGGTTCTGCTTCCTTTCCTGGCTGGGACATCCACCAGCCTGTGTGGCTTCTACAGGATGCATGGGTGTTACCTGCACTGTGCCCAGTTCTTCTGGTGGAATAAGTGGTTTTGAGAATGTTGTTGACTTACACATTTCAGTTTTGTCCTTAACTAAGTATATTTTTTTGTAGGTGATGAACTTCCACTTTAGCATTTCAAAACCTTTTTCATGTGTTTTGTGAATGTTCCATGCTTAGACCCAATTGGAATTACATTTTAGCTTATTTATCAGGCAATCTCACAATCACAATACTCCCCAATACTCCAGCTACTCTATTTGGAGTAACGCTAGATGGGACATCACTGTTTAGTGAACAATCTTTTGTGATAAATTACCCTGCATGCCTGGCATGTCACTTTATCTTATTCAACTGGAAATATCTTAATCCACCTGATATAAAATGGAGTGCAAAGGATGTCCGTTGTTACTTGAAATTGCAAAAACTGAATTCACTTGACAACAGACTTTTTTGTAATGCTGTCCTTAATTAATCAGGCATTCTGAACCTCTGCTAACCTTTAGGCTGCCTCAATATCTTTGAGTGATTACTTCATATTAAATATTCTGGTCTCTTGCTCTCTAGATGAGTAGGGAAGAAGGTGTCGGATTTGATCTGAATAAGATGTAGCTTTGCTTATGTGACAGACTTGTGACTCATGCATTTTAATGTAATGTGTAAAACCTGTTCAAAGTATTTAAAAAATATGTTTTTGTCGATAATATATTTTTAACCTGAAAGAAGACAACCAGGGTTCTCCAGGAGGTGTGTTGTGCAAATGGTAAACCAACGATTGAGTGCTGATACTGAAGTTGTTTGAACTTGACTCATTTCATATGGAGACACACTACTTAATGTATATCAAGATCTTGACATAAAAAAGAGGGCAGCTATCTGGCAACAGTGTGGAAAGAAACAGACCACCTGGTTAGCATAGCTTGGCAGAATCAGGAAACATGCCAGTTTCTGTCATAAAATGCACCTTTGATGACTTTAATATTGTTTTATCTCACATTTGCATTTTTCTTTTCCCTGTCCCATTCTCACTTGCCAACTTGTATCTTTCATTAAACGTTGAAACTGTTTGACTTTCTCATATTGCTCTCCAGCAGATTAAACTGACATCTTACAATAGCTAAATGACTTTGCATGGTTACCATCCTGCTATTTGATTTTTTCTTAATACGTTTTGCATGTATAGGCTATCCGAGAATATTTGACTATTCAAGATTATATATGAATGAAAGCTTGAGTCAAAATCCAGTCAGGAGCTGGTATGATTCTTTACAATACTCTGATTCATTTAATGTGTAAACAAAGCCAAAAAATTATCAGGCTACTACAGAAAATATCTTGACCACTATATCTATGAGACAGTGAGTTTAATTCAGGTAAACTAATCATACAAGAATTAAATAATTTCATTTATGAGTCTGCAGTAACCTTCACCTTCACAGTTTTCAGGAAGAAGCACAAGTTTTTATTTTAATGGATATTTTGCAAAGTTAGCTATTTGAAAAGTCTAGAAATTACCCTCTGAGAAATGATAACTTTGCTCAGTCCAAACTGATAATTGTTTTCTTACATTACTGGTAGTAAAACGTTTCTTGATTTATTTTCTTTAGACGTTCTTAAAAGTGCAGATCATCATATACTATAAAAAAAGGGCCTTAGTGCTAAGAATATACAGAAATTCAAAAGAGGGAAGGATGTTGAAGAATGCCAGAGCTCAGCAGTGTGCTGAACCCAATCGTAGAAAATTACTTAGAGTCAAGACTTATACAAAAATGCTTGAAGGCACTATAAAGTGCTTCCAATTGGCAGCCTTAATTGACTCTGCAAAGGAACTTAAGAAAGTTCATTATCTGCCTGTACTATGCAAACATTGGATTTTCAGGGAAACTAATGTAGTTCTTTTCTACTTACTTCACACTCTGCATTATCTGGTGTACACAGTAACTCTCTTCTCACCATAAACTCACATCTTTGAATGTCAATATGTAACATAGGGTATAACATTTTCCTGGTTGTCCAAATTACTCTCTGAATTTCTTCTTCTCTCATCAGTCTGTATATTTCTCCAAACTTGAGTCAAGGCTTATGCAAAAATAGTTGATGGCACAATAAAATGCTTCCAATTGGCAGACTAATTTGACTCAGCAGAGGAACTTCATAAAGTTCATTATCTTCCTGTACTGTGCAAACATTGAATTTTCAGGCCTGTGGCTGCATGGGTTTTCCTCTCACCTGTCCAAAGATGTGCTGGATTTGGCAATTTCAAATTGGCTGATATGTAGTTGTGTGCGTCCCATGATGAAGAAGTGCTCTGCCCAGTGTCACACACGTGCGAACAGGAGGCAGCTGAAGGGCTTACAGAATACTGGTAACACATCCGCCATGGGGATGGTGGGGTGCACTGACTCTTTTTCTAAGTCTCCTGCAGACCTTTCTCAGGAAATGCCAACAGTAACCGGTGCCTCAACTCAGATCACATCACTTCCAGCCCCGAAGACGACATCACTTTCGGTCCCAAGGACGACATCACTTCCGGCCAAGGCCCCGTGGACGACATCACTTCCCCCAGACTCCCTATAAAGCCTCTTTCCCCTCCTCTGGATTTCAGTTCTGTTTTGGATTCAGTCTTGTAAACTACTCTGGTCTTACAATTCTTTACTTTTGCAGCCAGGAACATATTATACGAGTGGCTGCCCCAAACCTTTATCATGTCTGGAGTCTCGTTTTGTCACACCAGGAAGACAATGAATTGGATTAGTAGGTTAAATTACTTTGGAACAGAGTTGTAACTATCAAGAACACTTTATGTACATGGTCACTATAGTTTTATTTTTCTTTATATACATGGTACTACTTTTAAAGAGTTTAAACATCATTTATTAGAAGGCCATTCTGCTCATTTGTAAATGTCAGCCCTTGCATTGTGTTACCTCTGCTATTAGTAAGTCCATGAAATAAGCAGCAACTGGATGTGATGATAATTACAACTGAATAAATGTATGTTGTAAACGTTTTAAAGAAAATTATTAGGATGTCTAATTCCATTTGTTTCTCTGTTTTGCCTAAAAGAGTTAACTATATGGAAGAAGCAAATCCATCCCTTTAATATTTGTGATTTCAATTGCTGCTTCCAGGGGCTGGTGTGTCTCAAGGATATATGTAGATGTGGTTTTATGTTGGATATATCTAGATATGTTTGTATTATTTTTTATTGCCTTTGTTCATTAATTCTTGTTTTGAAGTGATAGTTTCAAATGTATCTAAATGCTTATAGCAATTATATGCAATCTGACTGAAACCAGCCTTGCTTCATTGTACAACTTCCTGAGAAGTACTTTTGATAAGGACTTTTATTTTTATGAAGGTTAAAACAGGCCCCTGAAACTAAGCTATTAACTACTATTATTCTTATGAACAGCTTTACCTTCATATATTATCATAATGTTATTATGTTTTAACAATTCATTACAAGATAGATAGATAGATAGATAGATAGATAGATAGATAGATAGATAGATAGATAGATAGATAGATAGACAATATCAAATCCTCTTATAGCGAATATCAAAGTAACAAAATTTTCAGAATAGCAAATACTTTTTGTTAGCCTGGACAAAAGTTAATGTTTAATTTTGTTTTCATGAAATTTTGTTCAACTTTGTTTTAACTAAATGTAAATTTGAGTATAAAAAGTTTCTTCTACCAAAAATGGCCACCAAAAACAATAATGTGGTGCAAAAAATTACTTAATGCCACGCCTACATTTCGCCAAGTCTCAGGAATCCAAAAACGGCCTACACCAAAAGAAGGTGCCAGTTTGATGCAAAATTTTCGGTCCTGTGCAGTCCTGGGGCCTCATGTATAACGTCGTGCGTAGAACTCGCACTATAACATGGCGTAAGCACAAAAGCCGAAATGTGCTTACGCACAGAAAAATCCAGATGCAGGAATCTGTGCGTACTCCAACTTCTGCGTTCTTCCGCTCCATAAATCCCGATCAGCGTGAAAACTAACGCTCGTGCACGTGCATTATGTAACGCCCCAAATCCTCCCAGAATTACGCCTATTTGAATATGCAAATCAATATAAATCGCCCTTAAGCTCAGCCTTCTGTGAAAAGACAATGGGAAAAGCACGGGGGAAAATATAAGAATTTCAGCGAATACCAAGTGGAGGCAAAGGAAAAACATACTATTTGTTCAAATAAACCGTGGTATAATCAACAAAAGGAAGTTGATCGAGTGACATAGCATGTTGGAGAAACTTGAAAGATCGCGTTCACAAAATCGCACTGTGCCAGAAATAAAAAAGAAGTCACATATCAAAGTCGCCGTGAAAAGGCGAGTTGTAGCCCACTGTCTGAGTGTCATATGAAAGCTTATTAGGGTACAGAGAAAAAAAAGGCACACAGTGGGGAAAAAGCACAAAATGTCAACTTCAATCTCGACATTTCCAGTTTAATCACGTAGTTTATTTTGTCATTAAAGTAGAACATCATAAACTTCATCTTAAAATCATTTAATTAACCAGTTTCTCAAATCACATTGTAATTAAAGTAGCACATTAAATGCTTTGTTTTGTATTTGATCTTCTATGTGCTCTATGTGTGTGAATCACTACTTGCTTCTTAAACCGGCTCACTTCCTCCAACTGGACACAGAATTCGCTACATTCGTATATCGGATATTACAGTTCTCTGAATAACTAAAATACTGAGGTGTATACGTGATATCATTTTAATGATGAAAGGAGTTAAAGTACGTTATTAAACATGAGTGATTGTGTGGGACCTTCGATGAAATTATTAATTGCAGCAGTACTCAGGGGCAGCATTATGTCCAATAGAAAAGTCCAATGTCAATATGTTATCTTATGCATGGTGGATCGCCACACAATCAGCTCTGTAATAGACGTTAAGCCATCTGTAAGCTTAGAGCGCTGATTCTTCAAAACGTTAAAGGAACATTGAAATATCTTCGTAGTACATGTTTAATTATTCTATCCTTCACGCCAGTCCCAGTGAAGATTTTAGATTATTTAAATGAAGTTAAAGTTTTATCTGTAAAATATAATAAACACATTTTGCTGCATTTCATCTTAAAAATGATATCGTCATCATATGTAAATACGCTTTATAAAGTGGCACAGGTCGTGTAATATTATAACTGTAGTGCAAGTTTACAGTGAGGTAATTGTACTTATAAGTACAGACAGTTCTACAAGGAGCAATTGATTGAGTGCGTTTATAGTTCTTTGGATGAAACTGTTTCTGAACTGCGAGATCCGTATAGGTAAGGCTTTGAAACGTTTTGCTGTGGCCGAGACAGCGTGTGCTTAATGCCGTATACCGATAATTCTCTTTCCGATCAGCTGCTGCTGTGATTCACACTCAGATACAGTGATATTAATACTCCGAGTGCTGCAGTGAGAGTAATATGGAAAAAGATGATCTGCTGTGGCAACTCCTAACGGGAACAGCGGAAAGAAGAAGAAGGTGCAGTGAGAGTAACAACGCTAAAGCAGTTATGGTATTTGGTATACTATGGCTATTCCCTGGACCATTATATTGTTACAGGTTAATTACAATCAGATGCATTACACTAATAAACAATATGTGGTTAGTTTCAGTGTATTTATAAAGCCGCGTCAGGAAAATAAGGAGTAACGACACAGGAACAGTAGCATTGCTTTGACGCTGGGTGCCACCAGTTTGCAAAACCGAGCGGAGAACTTGCGTACGACAAGGTATGAGGTACCATAGAAAAGTGCATAGCTTTACGCCAAGTGTAGGTTTTATACATTGCGATTTGAACATGGAAAAGTTTTTACGCAACATTTCTGTGCGTATGCACCGTTTATACATGAGGCCCCTGGTTAGGCTTGGTGCAAGTGTAGGCAAGACATCATACGCTGAGAGGAATTCTGAGTCAGTGCTCCACCATGGATCCATGTGGGTAGTTTGTGTCATGTGCGTATTCAGTACTGTTCAAGTTTCATAGTGCTTCTTAAAGTTTTCTTTGCGATGAACAAAAAAAGAAAGAAACGGCATCAATTTACGATGAAAGAAAAATTAACAATCCTGGAAAAAGTTGATTTCAGAAAGCAGTTAATTTCAGTGTATTTGATAAAGCCATGTCAGGGATGTGGATCAAAAAAAGAAAGGGAAACCACACAGGAACAGTAGCACTGCTTTGATGCTGAGTTTACATGACCGAGTGGAGAACTTGTGTACGCAAGGGATTGAGGTGGTGTGAAAATGTGTGCGGCTTTATGCCAAGTTTAGTTTTTATACATCGCGATGTTAGTGTGGAAACGGGCGTACTCAACATTTTTGTGCATATGCACCGTTTATACATGAGGCCCCAGGAGACTGCAAGGAAGAGCAGGTCAAAATCCAGTGTTAAATGTTCTAAACATTGTGCGATGTTACTCAGTAAATGTGATCCTTTATATGACATCCACTTACTTTGCCTTTGTTTAACTATTTACCAGATGCAGCAGAGCAGCTACAGAGCTGTCCTTGCACTGCTACCATTAGAGATGGCGAATTGCAGGGGACCCCAGTCACAATAGTATACGTGTTTTCCCCATATTTGTTATAACAAAATTTCCATTGTAACAAAATATTTTTATGGTCCCATGAATTTCATTACAATGGGATTCCACCAGTATTTACAGATTTTTTTTGTCCAAAAATCTAACTCAACCAAATGTCCAAGTATGAAATCCTAAGAAGAATAAAAATACACAGCAAAAAGTCAAAAATCCAGTAACCACAAAACACACTGAATTTTCAAAAGCAAAAAGAACTCAACATTCCTAAGAGCATTCAAAATGAACTGCCAAGAAATGTTGAAGACCCTCCCTCTCTTGAAGGACCACTCACAAAACACATGAAACTAAACAAAGGTATCTTACATACATAGACAAAATTCAAAAATAAGAATGATGAAAACAATCAGCATACATAAAAGAATCAGGAATAAACAAGAGAAACATAAAACATGAATTAGAACCCCAGATATGACAGTATGTGCCCAGATTTGAAAAGGCTACTTCTCAATCTGGAAAATGTTTGGCTCCTTACTATTTCAGGAATTGTTTTTGGCACAGAAATAAATATAACCTGTGATACAGTGACTGAGATAAATCAATATCAATCACATCCAGCTTTTTGTTTTCTCAATGGGACCATGACACAAATTGGATGAAGTTTGTCATTGTTCCTTTAAAAGTCACATGGCTGAAGTCACCACATAATTAAACTGCAGAGTGAGAATGATCAATCATTACTGTGTTGGTAACAGAGTGAATCATTTAATTTGTAGAAGGTGAAATATAAATATTAATCAGGATGATGTAACTTATTTCCCTAGGCAGATATTGCAGACACATTTCCATGGTAGTATTTCAATGTCTGGATTACAAATTTTTGTTTTAATTGTAATATGTGTATAACATGTACATATATACTGTACATCTAAGGACCATCTTCCCGGCACTGATGAAGTAAGCAATATCATCTTATGATAAGAGGAACCACTGTTCCTAATGATATCTTCTCCGCAGTCAAGAAAAACACTAAAGAGGGATTATTGATCTTGGGTAACATTCAATAAAATTGCAGCTTAGGCTTCACTGGTCAAACTGTCCAAGCACAATTATTAATCATTCTGAATTAAGCCTAATCTTTGTTTAAGAATGACTTTGATAGGTGGGAAGCAAACATCTCTTTGTTGTAAACTGAAAGGTTTTAATTTTAAAAATACAATGATAAATGTTTCACAGAACATTTCCACAGAAAACAATTAAACCATAGAGCTTGAGCCTCATTAGGGCATATGTACTGAGAATGTACTTAATTCACATTTTTTGGTCAAAGATATTTTCTTAGTTTTCACAAAGTGTCAAATTTACAAACATCCAAAATCTGCTGTGTTTGGAGTTATTTTGTATGAGACTGGACTGTTTACTGGCAGACTCATCATCTTTCCTTGCATGACATTCTTAGCATATTGACTAATTTTGCTCAACTGGCAGAATCCAATTACATTTCCCACAACTGTGAAAACAATAAGTTACACTATATTACCTAAAATTTAAAAAATCACATTTTCTTTGCATGGAACTGTGCAAAACTTCTTTACAATTTGGAAAGAATTCATTGTTATTCTAAAATACATCTGCCAGGCCCTCTCCAACATTTCTGCCTAACTGCTATTGTTTTACTCAATATGAGAATATATATATATAGTACAATCCCTCTTAACTGGCCTTGCCATAACTGGCCGACGGATTAACCAGCCTATTAAAATAATTTTTTTTTTTTAAATCCTGAATTCTTCTTTTTATTATATGTATGCACTTCCTTCTTTCCTGGAAGGTGAGAGGTATTTTAAAACCAGCAAACAACAAAACAGTGTTCAAATTAAATAAAGTGCAGTGTATCAAAAGTCTCCTTTAAATAAATAATCCATTAAAACAAGTGAATTAGTGGAGGTAAAAATCCATTAGTAAAAAAACAAGTCCTTTAAAAACAACGCAAATGAGGTTAAAACAATGGCTGGAAGCAGTCGCTTAAAATCCAAAGCACAGTGCCTTCTTCTTTCTACCTGGTGGCTCCCCTGCTTCTCCCATTGGGCATCGCAACAGGGGATTCACCCTAGCTGCAGGCTGCCTTCCACACTGGTCTGGTAGCCCTCCAATCCCTGGCTATCCGGACCGAGACTTGGGTTCTTTTCCCCAGGGCGCTCATGCTGGGGCTAAACCAGCCCAAAGCCTCCACGACTGCCACTGCCTTTCAATGGCCAGCCATCTTCAATACTGGTCACTCCAGCTCCATGATTGCTCAGCTGGAGCGACCACTTTCTTCACCATCACGAATTTCCTGGGAACGATCGGCCACATATACCACACCCCCTCAGGAAGCCGCAACTGCTGCGATTATTTATTTAAAATGTGGCCTTTTTGATTTGAGCTGTGGACCCGCTACACCACACTGTCCAGTTGTTGTACGAGAAAAAAAACCTGTGTGTGAAATCGTGGATGAAGCCTTGTGGATATGGTTTCTTCAGGAACGTCAAAGAGGTACAGTACATACCTTAGAAATATTTTTCTACATGAAAATAGGTATGCGTTGGAGTAACCGGCCAAAACGGCAACCAGCTATGGGTCCCGTCCCGAGGAGACCGTTTAAGAGGGATTGTACTGTATATACACACACATTTTTCGTACCAGTATTTAAAATTTTTGCTTTTTAGTGTTGTTTATGATTAACAAACATTTTCTGTGACATATGAGATTGATTTGATAACTAATTGGGCTCTTTTTATTTTTCATTTTTATTTAATGCAGTGTGTATTTTATTGCTATATGATTACACTTCTCTTCAAATTAATGTTTGTAGAAAAACATTTTTAAAAATGGCATATAACGGTACATTTTAAAGAAATGAACATACTTGCAACACATTATCTTCAATACTGAAGGAGAATAATCCTCCCATATTCAAGTATCAATTCACTGACTAACGTGCTCAAAAGTGAAAAAAATCCTTTTATCAAACTGAATTATCAAGAAACAAATAACAATTAAAAAGAAAAAGCTATTTGTGTGCTTTTTAGCTGTTTCTTCACTTCTGCTTCTTAACACTGAAAATGTCTGTTGGTTAACCTTGGCAAGTGTGGAAAAAGGCTGTCTGAGTTCAGCACTTCTACCATTCCCACAGGAGGGTGCAGACGGTCTATTACTGAGTGCCCACAAAGACTAAATGACTTTACATTAGAGTGCCAGAGTGGTGTGTGTGCAGATCTACACACAATCTCTGTGTCAACATGCAGTATATTTTTCCTTGCACAGACAGGTTAGCATGGCTTCTTTACAGCTCCAGTGTCTTAGATTAATAATTTGGTTTGAAGATGTGGTGTCTGAGCATGCTCAGTGTGCCTTTGTCAGTGTGCTGGGAATACAAGTAACTTAGGTTGAATAGTGAGTGCAAATTGGCTTGAGATATGTGAGTATCAAGGGTAGCTTCCTGTCTTGTAATGTAGCCAGAAGAGTCACCAGTTCCCTACAACCCCTGTTCTGAAATAAATGTTTCGGAAAAAATCAGTGATTGAATCAATATTAGTCGCTGCTCAACTAGTATGCCCGTCTTCTGTATAAATGTCTTGGTATATTGAAGTGTACCATAAATTAAAACAAGCAAGCCCCTACTCTTTTTTTGTTTTTCTTAGATGTCTTCCCTTCTCCTTTGTGAGGGAATTCAGATTGTGTCTTTCACATGTATACATACGTTTGGCTTTAGTTCGCCTTTTATTTACCTTATTAAATTAATTTCAGAATCTCAGTCCTACTTCCAATTTAGAAATCTGGTCAAGTAACTTCTTTGGGCAACAGGAAATTAGACATCCACTCTGCCTTAGTACTGCTTTAAGACTCAGTTCATCAGCAGCCTACCACCTGTGCTTCAGAACATGTCATCCACCTGAAGCAAAGCATGTTCAGGCCCTGCCAGTGCTTGGATAATCTAGGGAAAGCCAGGGTTGCTGCTGGAAGAGATGTTGGTGAGGCCAGCAGGGTGGATTCCAATGGCCCAGCACAGGGACAGGGACACTGTGCTGTAAAAATGGTGCCGCCCTTCGGATGTGATAAAACCGAGGTCCTGACTCTCTGTGGTCATTAAAAGATCCCTGGATATCTTTCGAAAAGAGTAGGGCTTATCCTGACATCCTGGCTAAACTGAAAATCATGGCCTTGTCCATTCTGGCCCTCTAATTACCCCCTGTCTTTAACTAGCTATCTCTCTCACCGCTTTATCACCTAATACCTAATGTGTGGAGAGTGCACTGGCAAAATAATGGCTGTCGTTGCCCTCTGTCTATGAAAAGCACTTTAAGTAGACAAGAAAAGTGCTATATAAATTTTATTAATTATTGTTATTAATTCAGAACTGATATCATGATGTATGGCAATTTAAGAGTGTATACATTTTTTTTTACTGAAGTAGTTTACTGCAACTGAAAGCAGAGAATTAAAACTCTTTTTTTAAACAAAAGCTATATAGGTGCCATCTGAATTTTTAAGGTACTGTACTTTGTAACTGTTATTTTCATGTCTTCCAATGTGTTACCACCACAGTGCCATCAAAGAACAAATTGCTGTGCTTTCTCTTCCAATTTCCTAGCCTTCAGTTAATGAAACATTCTTACATTAGAACCAATCTGGAGCACAGTTAGCTAGATAATGCATGCTGTAGCAGATTATGTAACCTGTTGTTGGGTAAGGCTTGCAAAAACTCTAATGTTAAACTCTCACAGTGGCCACAGGGGCAAGTGTAGAATGAGGATGAGATGTAAAACGGAGGCCCTGACACTCTGTGGCCATAAATGATCCCTGGGCATCCTTCGTAAACAACAGGGTGTATCCCGAAGTCCAGACAAAATTGCCCTTCATGGCCTGGTCATTGTGGCCCCCTAATCATCCCCTGTCTCTAACTGGCTAACTATCTCTCACCACCTAAAAGCTACTTTATCGTGAGCATACTGGCGCAAAAATGGCTGCTTTCGCATCATCCAGGTGAATGCTACACATTAGTGGTGGTTGAAGTGGCTCCCCTCTCACAATGTAAAATGCTTTGAGTGGTGATAAAAATGCTATAAATATAAATAATAATAATTATTACTATCTGCAGTGGGCTGGCACCCTGCCCAGGGTGTTTTTCCTGAGTTGCACCCTGTATTGGCTGGGATTGGCTCCAGCAGACCCCAGTGACCCTGTAGTTAGGATATAGTGGATTGGATAATGGATGGATGGATGGATGGATTATTATTATTATAGATGATTCCACCACTCACCATGTAGGATGAGAGGACAGTATTACAAATGGATAAGTAATTAACTGTGCTACTCTGAATTAAGCTAAATGGATTTTAATATATATGAATAAATAACTGATTTTTTTTTCTTTTTTAAATGTATTTTGCATTATATGACAGAGTAATAAGCTAGTTATAAATAGTTATAAATTAAAATCCAGCACACACAAGATAAATGTCACACTGCATTTCCTTGCAACAAGCCACCACCTCCCTCCCAGGCAAAAATAAAAAAAAAAAAACAATGCATTTCAGCAAGTCTGCAGATTGCTTTAAGTGGGTCAATAAGATCTCTGCTGGCCTCGTCTCACTTTTCATCTCTGCTTCCTGAGAAGTTTTTTTGCTGCAATGGCTCCGTTCCAACACTCAGAACCTCTATTGTCTTTTCAGTGGTTATAAATGATAATAATTAAAGGCAAATACACAATAATTAGTCACACTAGGTTTATCCATCTGGTGTACCTGCAGCCCATCACTGTGTCTTTGAGGGAACAACAAACAGCAGATTGTATGGCATACAATAGCGTGTTGAGAGGTACAGTGGAAGCGAATGAACTGAAGGATCATTAACAATGCGCTGTGTTTTTGAGAGAGCCCATTCAGCATTATTGTAACCCTTCTAAAATAATCTCTCATAAAGTGTTGTTTTTGTATATTTATTTTAGTCTATTAGGCGATTTTCATCCGAGAATTCCAGTCTGCTTTCCTGAGGGAGATAACATGCATCCCACAGTTATAGCTGAGAGGTTGAGTTGCATTCAAATTACATTAGTCAGCATGTAAACATCATTTTTTTTCTATTCACACACAAAGTTCTGAAAAAACAAAAATCAACCTTTAAAGTATACAGTGCAAGAACTTCATCTCAAGGTACTACAATATAATTAAGTACATACGTATTAAAATGGGTCCAGTGTGAGGATGTGGTGAGTGAATAGGGTTGGGGTATATAGTATAGCGACATGGCAGTCTTGTACACTAAATTCAGTTTCAGTGTCCACGGGCAACAGTTTGGTGTCTCATTGTGTGGTCGCTCTTATGGCATACACTGAATTCAAATCTACAACAAAGATGCAAAAAAAGTTTTGTACTGATTGCATAAGGCAACACCAATTTTGAGAGGACATGGAATGAGAAGATGGCACAGTGATGTCAGAATTCACACATTACTCATGACTATGAAGACAACGATTAAAAAATAAATCTCAGGACGTGTATCCAGAATTGTAGACAACGAACAATGTGGAAAGTTTTAGGCCAAAAAAGGGTACACATAACCAGTGCCAAGTAACATGAGATGTAAAGCATAGTTAGACAACAGCAAGAATTGTTGCCGCCAGTAAATTCAAAAACTAACAACATGAAATGACTCATACGTTTTTTTTGTTTTTTTTTAATGAATCCAAATCTTGCCTGATCAGATACGAGTGGTGTCATTTTTTTTAAAACATTGCACTAGTAATGTAATGATGTGTGGCCTCTGGGAACCTCCTCCCTGAAACAGGGCCTCATGTCCTAGCAACCAGTCTCCAGCACGATGGCATCCATAAGGAGAATGTGAATGGTTTTAACAAACACAAAGAAGCAAAAGATGAACACAACCACTAGATTCCTTGCCCTCAGAAACCATACTCAAATCATTTTTAGAGGCCAAGGAACAGTTGGAAAAAATTATTACTTATAAGCCAGATCCTGGCAGTTTTATATTAAATTGAACATGCCTCGGTGAGGAAGAATTCTTTTTTGTAATATTATTTTAAAGTAGTTTCTTGAGATTAAAGTCTGATGGTAGAGTGCAGAATGTGTTTGATGGACCATCAAGAACTGTAAGAATGCCAGAAAATATTGAAAGGGTGAGACTGGCTGTTGAGTGGAGCCATTGGAATTCTGCACAATGTCAGTGAGCTGCAGCACACATTTCAGACCTGTAAATGGGGGAAGATGTAGAAACTGCATGGATTAAATGATTTTTTGACTACTTTATTTCTTCTCTACCTCAATGTGATTATTCATGTTATCCTTTCAGAAATGATCACATACTCATGGTGCATCCTTTATACGGTACATACTATATGGAACTGCATGGTTGTGCTTTGGTTGGTACTGCTGCATCTCATGATCACTTCAGATTATGTGCTAAATATCTGCAGTTTTCTCTGGGTTCTCCTGTTTCCCTAACCCTATTACCAAAGACGTACATGTTTGGGACCAATTTGGAATTGCCACTGAACCTATGTGAAAGTAGGTGTGTGCATAAGTGGGCTCTGTGATGGACTGTTGCTCCCTCCTGGTCTGTTGTCTGCCTTGTGACCAGAGCTACTGGGATAGACTCCAGGTTCTGTTAATTCTAATTTAGATTAATCAATTTGGATGTTATATACTGTATATGTATATTTACAACTAGCCAAAGTACCCAGCATTGACGGAATACATAAACCGGAAAACCCTTCTATAGGAAACTTAACATGGCTAAACAGAACCCATGATGTAACAGAAAGACATTCTCTCAGACAAAAGTTGTAATCCAGTGAGGCAATGAAACTGTTATCCAGATTAGTTGAGGAGAAAGTGTTCTACATTCCTGTGGTCCTTGAGATTGCAATCTGGCAGAAAGAAAACTTTGTGTGTTTGTTAATGGCAATATCCTCCATCTTCTGTAGCACAATCCTGCTGCCTGATGGGAATTGTAGTCCCCACGTCAGGACTGGTTTTTGAGGTTACCCCTTTCCTATTATTAAAGTTCTCCCTGATATGACATATAACCTGTATTTTAAGTTGGACCAATGGCAAGGCACATCCAAGCTTTTATGAAAATCAATTCAGCTGTTTTTGTGCATTATCAGACAAATAAACACAGAAACAGCTTTCGATTTTATTTGTAAAAATTACATCACAGTGAAACTGTTGTGGGGAACAAAGCTGTGGTTTAAAGACCAATGCCTTGGCCACTAAGCCAACTGTTGATCACCTTTCTAAAACTGGTTCAGACATTATAGACATTATATTCGAAAACCAAAAACTCAGAAACCATTAATTTACTCAAACCAAGCTGTCCAATTTGAGGGTAACTGGGAGGCAAAGTTTTTCCCAGGATGATCAGGGATGCCACAATCATGAAATTTAGAGTTGTCATTTAACCTTCCAAGCAAACCAATGGCTTGTAAATAGAAACTTAGACAGACATGGGGAACTTGAGCAGTCTTCACATAAACAAGGACTGTCTAGGATCTAATAGGAGATAGTAGTCCTAATCACTACACACGCTATGATTGTTCACTTCAAAGAGAAAGGAAAAACTTTAGATTTTGCCACAGAGAAAACAAAACAAAAAAAGAACACAAACAGTAGTCATACTTTCAGGTTCTGCATGACAGTCAGTACTATATACAGTACTTTAAATAACCAGTAATACTAATTTAATTTTCAGGTAAAGAGTTAACCTCAAATTGCAGTAGAATCCAGATTAGGGTCTTGGTGTTCTGACATGACATGAATTTGGCTCTTTTGTTACACATTTTGTCAATGGTATAAATTTTATGACAGATTATTCCTGGTACTACAAAAAATGATTATTATACAAATTATTGAGTGCTTTTGTAGAGGACTTGCATAATTTCACAATTATGATTGCATTATTTCAAAAAGGTAGTTCCTCTTTGATGATTGTACCATCACACATATTAGTGCTTATCTTTAGTGAAAGAGACTGTGCTCATAGCATGGGATGGACTGGCTTAACATCCAGAGGTGGTTTCTTTTGCTCTTCCCATGCTGCCAAGCAACAATACATTAGAACTGATAAACGAATTGACTGGGAGATTTGAATTGAAATACATTTTTTAAAGCTGATCAAATCTATCTTATGCTGCTAGGAAGGTTCAGCAAAACACAGCCCTAAGAATGTGAGCTTCAACTATCAGCATTCACTTGTGTAACATCAACAGCACTGGACAATGCCGAGCTGAATTGACCTTTAGAGGTTCTGTAACTTGAAAGACATTTCAGGCTATCTTGAAATATATTTCAGTCAGTTTAAGTCAGTTTTCTGAAGTTTTAAAATGCCCCATTTTAGATATCTTAAACTGTATCTGAAAATGTGTGAATTACATTTGAAGATGTCATTAAAAAATATATATTGTTTCAAAATCTCTGAATGTTATTTTGAGATATCCAAAATGGGATTAATGACATCTCAAAAGGGATTCCAGATATGTGAAATTAGCCTCCTGTTAATGACATTCAGGATATCTGACAATCACATCCTCAAATATATTTTGACTTAAAAACAGAAGTTCCATTGAAAAAAACAATAAGTTGTTGATCAGATATCAAAGTCAGTTTTGGGTTTCTTAAAAAGCATAAGATATTGGTTTAAGATATCTTAAAATGTTTATGAGATATTTTGAAATGCAGTTTTTTGAGGTATCTGAATATGTATTTGAGATCATTTAAAACTGATTTGAGAACTCTGAAAGGTGTTGAAGACATTTTAAAATATTGGTTGAACTTAATTTGAGTTCAGCAAATCTGACAACCTAAATTTCTTTTTAAACTATCCAAAATTTATTTTGAAACTAGCTGCTTACCCAGTGGCTTCGCTCACTGAGTGCAAGGGAAAAAAATAAAATGTAGTATATTAATTATTAAACAGTAAACATTAACATGTAAGAAGTAAAGATACATTGAGTAGTACTGGAGTGGTTTCGGGTAAAGTATATTTTAAAGGTGCTATAACACAACAGGTAAGTAGCACTAAAAGCAGCATAAATGTATATGGATCATCTCTCGGTAGCAGATCCCTTGTGAAAGGCGCTACACAACCGCCGTGGCATAGAAATTACATTTTCTATGCGTTCCTGCAAATTTCTGCCTGACAACCTTGCACTATGTGCCTGTGATTTAAGAGAAAAATTATTCTGAGAAATGTGGATGCTGCCCTTCCGTGCTTAAAGGGCAGAAGGTCCAAACAATTCCCAAGTCCAAAACTTAACATTAAGAAGTCGGTACATCTTTTTAGATGTAAACCCTCCATCTTCTTAAAAGAATTTATCACAAAAGTAACCTTGAATGTTGCGGGGTTTTAGTGACCTGAACTCACCTTAAGGGACAGTAAGTAGTCGTGAAGCACAATTTACAAAGAGAGTCCTACTTCGATGGCACCGATTACACTCAATCGCAAAGATTTCCACCCTCCCAGGAGCCGACGGGGCACTCGAAGTGTCACAAACAGTGGGAGAAGAGAGGACGCCACCCGAAACTGCGAAGCTCTCGACCCGGCAGAGCAGCCCGACATTCTGCGCCTCCGAGCGTCCACTTTGTTTTCATGACCCCTCGCCACTGAAGGCGGTGTCGTCTTCACATTGTTTACAGCTCTGTGCAGTTAAAAAGTCGAAAGACACAAAGCTGTTTTCCTCATCTCTTCTACTATCAAGTACTGCCAATTAAAAAAAAGTTATAATGTGGCAGTTTCTGCGACAGTCACGTGGACAAATAAATAAAACTTCTCTGTCAGAACGTGCCTGGCGGTGAATGGGTCAGCACTGGAGTCCAGAGAGGAGGGCTGGGAGAGGGCGACACGGGGCGCACTTCTATGGGATAGATCAGCGTGTTTGTGTTTACTTCTTTTCAATATCAGTAAAGTAACTCTCACACAAATAATAACAATTCATAAAGACAATATAAAAATGGCGTCCACAAACAAAGTGATTAGTTCCTGTATTATGTTCTGTGGTCATACGTAATTTCCGTTTCAAATGCGAAAAGAATTTTATATATATAGATATTAATGTGGCTTTCCATATTGAATAAATTTCTGTGTTTTTTATATTATTTTACATAACAAAATCACTAAACATTCCCCAGTTTTTATTTTTTAATACTGTAATTGCTTGAAAGGCAATGACTCTACTATATAATAACACACTAAGGTCTGTGTGTATGTCTAGTTCCTCAGAGAAAAGGGTGTATAAACCCAAAAAAAGTAGAATTCATGCTTTTGTAGTAAAACACAGGTAGGCTGTTTGTTATCACTCTATTACTTATTAATTCTAGGTTGCTAATATCTTTCTACCATGTAATAAAACATGAAGGACACTGTGTCCAGTCCCTCTGAGCAATGTGATTGGTCAGTTTGGCTTTGATGTGATTGGTCACTTTGGCTTTGGCTATGCAATTGAAATAGGAAATGCCTGTGTAAGACACGCAAGGAGGAGAAATGGCATAGTAGGCACTCTGAGAGACTCGACTTCAAAGACGGGAAGTAGAAAACCAAACAGGAGGTGAGAAAATGACACAGTTTGAGAAGCAGACTTTATGAGAATGTGCTTAAAAAACAGAGTGCCGGTCAAAAGATGTTCAGAGAGACATGGATACAGATGGATAAGGTACACATAGGGAAAATGATAAATTATTTTAATGGCAAATATTTTAAAATTATTCCATTTCCTGTAAGTAGCATGGCTATAAGACAATAATAAACCCAACAGGTAGTGATGAGCAAAACTGCTTTACATACAGTTTCATGAAATTGCCTCTAAAATTTATTTCACAAGTGTGAAATGAGAAGCTCGCTTTTATTATGTTTTGTAAGTTTTTCTTTTTTTTTTTTTGGTGTGTAAAGCAAGGAATATTGCTCCCTAAGAATCATTTGGTAACCAAAACCATTGTTTCCTTACTTAGCTGCACTCCAAAGGCACCCCAATTATCCATGGCTCCTTCCATGCGGCTCCATGCAAACTCCCCTGCCTAGTGCACTGCCTTTCTGTGTATTTGCATCTATGGTTCTGTCTCAGATCTCTTATTTGAATAATAAAAACAGAAAATAAAATAATGAAAGATCAAACAGCAAACAGTTCATTTTGACCACAACATAGACCACCTGCTTTTTTAAGCCCACACGTTCTTGCATTAATAGCACACTGGCATAAAAAAAAAGATCAGAAAATCGATTGTATTCAAATAGAATGAAGCAAAGTCATTTACAGGGAATTCAAAATAAACCCATGCCAAAACCAGAATGCTAGCTAGAATCACAGTCAAAAAGAAATTGCTAATACTCCATTCCAAAAACATACTTACGTCCCCAGAATCATGGAAACAAAAGCATAACACAGCAGCACCCACGGTAAAAGCAAAATAGGGTTGTCATGATCAAGGGAGTCCCAATTGCACAGGTACCAAAAACACTTTCAAAGTTGCCCTCTCTCTGTGGGCGGAACACTGTCAAATACCCCGACTAGATATCCAAAGAGCCGAGACAAATCTTTATTAAATAAATGATTTATTTTACCAAAAAGGCTATGTAAACCCTAAAGCTCCAAAGAACACAAAGGAGGTGCCTGAAAAAGCAAGGCAATACACAGAAAACAAAGTCCTAATACAGACCAGAAAGTGGTAGTCGAAACAGAGCAGAGGTTCAAAAATTATCAATAAACACAGTCCCGATACAAAATCCAGAGGTGAGGTCAAAAACAGCAATGGTTCAAATAAATCAATAATCACAGTCCCAAAGCAAAGTCCAAAGACAAAGTAAAAACCAAAGCACAGTGTCGAAAATTTAGAAAGCACAAACAATAACAATAGCACAGAAACTCCCAGAAATTCCCCACTCCCTAGGGTGTTCAATGAATTTTCTGGAACTATGGAAGGCCCTCCTTTGTATGGAGTAAAGGGCTGTTCCTGGCAGTGATGGGCAGGTGGCCACGCCCCTTGTGAGATCACCCACAAAGCACAAGGGACATAACTAAGGTCCTTCCCTTTTTCCAACATACAAACAGAAAAATGTGCATAATACTTAAAATAAACATTAACACAAACATAAAAAATAAAGACCCAAGACATGACTTTGAACACCAGCCAGTGGGAAAATACTGACTGAAGCATGACAAGGGTAGTGGCAGAGATAAGACAAATGAAAGTAATTATTTAAACCTTCTGAGCTGTAGCAATTTGGTGTTAGAGGTAACACTGTTTGTACTGACCCTCTCCTATAAGCTAATCCACGCCAGGACACTTCCAGAGGTCAAATACCAGACCAATGAAATTTTGCAGCAGAGAAGTGTCACTTAAGTGCTTACAGGAACGTGCTCTGTAACGATGCCACCCTATTCCACAGTCTGCATCTGATGAGATTAAATTATATGTACTAATGGCGCAAATTTCATTTGTGGCGAATCATGATTCATTTTATGATTTAAAGTTTCACTGAAAATTCAATTTTTTACAAGTCATTTCAGTCATCACAAGTTACAGATGACATGTATATTGCTGTGGAAATGTCCTTTAATGTAACTGCTTCGAGTGCCCCACATATATAGCCTTATCTGCATGTGGGCACCTGCTTTATGCCAAGAGACCTACTAGCTTCAACGGTTAAGCTACAACTGTGCTATTCTCCAAAGCAGGTGCCCTCTCCCCGTGTTCGATTTTAATGGAGGCGTCCCTCCTCAGAGACTAAACTCTCACGAGGCGCTCTTGTCAACCAGAAACACTTGCCTAAGATTAACTTGTAAGGGTGTTTGCTTTACTCCTGAAAATCTTCAAAAACCTCTGCCAGTCTGTTATAGGACTGCGACTGCATGTCATTTTTAGCCAACACATGCTTAGCATAACCGAAACAGAAATACCACAAAAACAAAATGTACGTTTGTAACAAGAACAGTAAGCTTGTATTATAATTGCTATTTTAAAATAACAATAAGTAAACAGCAAATAATACTGAATACTAAAGGGTGACAGAGTACACCTAGATTTTCACAAATTAAACTTTCAGGGGGGCTCATGCCTTCTCCAGCTTCCCTGTATTTCAGACCATGATTCAAGAAACTCTTTACAACATACAGTATCATGTTAATATTTTATGAAGAAGAAAATTAAATAGGGTTTGAATGAAACAGAATGGGTTTGTATATAAGACTGAAAAATTAACTTTTCCATATCTACATCTGAGAAAATTAAACTTGAAAATGTAAAATGAAAAAATAAAAATATCCAATAGAAATAATATTTGGACATATTAAAGTATCACTTTACTTAAATTGTTAACTATATACACTCACACAATTATATTTTATAGAAATTGTCATGGTAACCTAATGTCTTTCACTTCCAACAGTTTCTTGAAAGAAACCATGTTCTTTTACCCCATAAGATGATTGTCGTGTTAAAGTGGTTGAATTCATACAGGATGCTTCTATTATGCTGAGAAGAATGCAAACAATAAGCCCTAATAAACCAATATGGGTTCAGACGGGATCTTATTACACCAAGCAAGTGTTTTTCAAAAGAGGTGCACAATACACCAAAATTGGAACATTTAGGCAACATGCTAAAAGCAAAAAATGTCCTGGAATCAACTGTCTGTTACTTTGTCGGCAGTAAAATCAGGCAATGAAAAGATTGCTTTATTAGCAATATTCATCAATCCTGGTCATTTGAGGTAATCTTCTGAATCCTCCATGTATTCATTTATTTGTTTTAAAAGTAAATAGGTTATATTATAAGGTAATGACATATCTTTATTTGATAAATGAATATGGCTATTTCACAATGTTTCTCTTGTCAATGCAGCTGCCAAATCAATCAGTCTATCAATGTACTTTATATAGTGCCTACTAAACTTAACACTCTGCTCATACAAATCTCTGAAGGAGGCAAAAGTAAATTGCGGGCATTTATTGAAAGAAAATTAGAAAGATTTATAGTAGTAAAAGGTGGTCATATATAATCAAATTTAATATGAGCAGTCTTAGCAGCAGGTCTAACACAAACAGACTATATCAAAATTATCTGTATATTATGCAGTATATTTTAATATAAACTGCATAAGAGTGCCAAGATAAGGTTCTTCATTATAGGCACTGGGACACTGGTATACTTTTTAGTTGTAACACTATCCAGGGTATGCCTCTACTATTAAAAATATGCTGTGGCTACAGTGATTTAGTGACATCTTTGACCAGTGACACCAAAGACCACACTGACAGTCAGATCACACCTCAAGAGGCCAATTAAATAATGAAACCTCCTGAACCCCCGAGTGAAAAAGGCATCTTATTATACCATACAAGTTAGAGGATAGTAAGTCTCTCTTTACACATCTAATAAAAGAGGGCAAGTGACCCAACACATCCTTATGGTGCCTGATATTTTAACTGAAAACCAGCCACCAGTTCTTATGGTTGCAGAGATATCCCTTCTAAGAAAGGTCAGATGCTCCCATTTAGCAGAACAACTGCCTTGTAAGACTGGTCTTTTAGAAGGTGTTCTGGGCCTTGTGGCCTCTACAGGAGGTCTCACAATCTCAAAATAAATCCAAGAGTCCAAAATTACAATACAGAATAAAAGCTTTAATAATAAAACCTCAATAAGTTTTATGGGGAACAGTAAAATACAGAAAGTAATAAGCACATCTGCTCTAGGGCCTAACTAAACAATAGTAAATAGCGGCTATTCTGTCCCCTGCTCACCTTTCACTACTTTGGTTCTCCATGCTCCATCTGACCAGTTGATCCCTTGTTATTAGCTGTCTCCCAGCTCTAACCTTCCAGAGCAAAAGAAGCAAGGCCCTTTTATATTGTGCCCCAACCACCTTCTGGGTACCCTGCCATAAGCACTGACATCATCAGTCTCTGGTGGCATATGGGTAGGGCTCCCTCTAACGGCGCCAGAGATACCTGCATGTTACCCTCACTACAGAAGTGCACTGGAGAGGGTCAGACTGGTTGTCCTCCCCAGCACTGCAAAAATGTATATGTAAAAACTAGTCAAAAAACTTTAAATGAGAGTTGTTTTGGTTTTATTTAGCAAAAAAATCCACCAATGGGGTAAGCAAAATTTCCTTGATTAAGTTTGTTAAAGTAAGCTAAATAATCGTAAATGCAAATGTTTTGATAAGTCAATAATTCTTACAATAAGGAAACAAGATTTAATGTCATGATATAAATACTTTTCACTTGCTTATATTTCATTTTTTGCAGTGTTATGTCTGTGAGGCTACAACACATCACCCCCTAGCAGTCTAGGGAACCTCAAACCCTTGCATAGGGCTTATACCAGGTGGTCCAGATCTAATTATGCAGATCCAGATCATCTGGATGACTTTGATTTATGCGGGGACGATTCCAGTTCCGTGCAAAGACAATTCTTCATGTCGTCAGTTCACACACTTCTCAATGGTCCGGGATTTCTCGGGTAATTTTCTAAATAATAAACTTAATAAGTTATAGCGTAATGAAAATTGCATAATTAGATCTGGACCACCCTATATTATGAGCTATGGGCTTTTGAGTGACCTCTTACTGTGAGGATGGTGTCCTCTGCTGGTCCATAAGAGTACCACTACCCAGGTTAATTTTACAGGCCATATTTATCAAGTGTCTCATAATTACTCCCAGGAATTGCACAAAAGCTCTGACAGATAAAAATTTGCACTACCTCAGAGTAGAATGTAAGTATTTCCGAAGTATCCTGCATGCTCTCCCTGTTAGGAATAATAGTTTATGTTTGAGGATGAAAGAAGACATGATTTCACAACCCAATGAGCTATAAATTGGAACTCATAATGACGTTTTGTAGTTTTCTGATGCTAATGCCAAGACCTGCATCCTATGTTTGCTGCGATAGGCTCTAGCTTACCTGAGGCCCACTTCAGGGTAAAGCAGGGTTAGAAAATGGATGGATGATCCACAGCCATACTTTCAGATGAATCACCTTACCGCTATTATGGCCACAAGACAGTAACAGTTGCTGAAAGTGGCCACAGCTATTCTTGCGTGGTTACGGAAGTCATGTTCACTCTTCCACTGCTCCCAATTATCTTCCACTCTGGCATGTCATGTCTTGCTCTCTCTGTGACCCTCTCTTATTTTCTGCAAGGCTTGTGGTATAGCGGGTCCACAGCCCTCTCAGCAAGGGTCAGTTGTTTTGAAATAAATAATCACCACTCTAGCGGCTTAGTGAGGGGGTGTGGTGGCTGTAGCAGATCTCGAGGCGATCTGCGGTGTGGGCGTTTCTCACCTAGTGCACAGGTGAGGGACTGCCCACATCCGTGATTGTTCCTGAGGCTGCTAATGTGCTGCAGCTGCTATGGCCCCTCTCAATATAAAGAAGCGCGAGTCGGTTAGGAAGATCAAAAACGGAAAGAGAGAAAGAAAGAAGGATGGACGGAGGCTGCAGCAGGAGGCGAACAAGTCGGTGCAGGAGAGCGAGCGAGCGAGTGAGCGAGAGTTATGCTCGCGGCAGCTGAGCAGGCAGCCCGGGCGTTTGGCCGATACCCGGAGAAGTAGTAGATATGGTCACTACTGTAGAGATTACTTTATGAAGGACGGGAGTGACCGGAAGGCACAGTACTTTCCGTGGAAGGTAGTGGAAGTTGGGACTTGGGACGTGGTGTTTCCTGCGTGAGAGCCTTAGTCGCGGAGGAATTCCCAAGTCACTGTCTGGAGGAGCCGACCAGAGCCAATCGGATCGGTAAGGCAACTGACCGCAGTAGAAATTACAAAGAAGGTCAGCTTCAGAGAGAGTGTCTCACCTGCTGTAAAGCCCAACCGGCAGAAGTAGGTGAGACGCTAGTCTAAAATGAGTACTGGGCTTGTCATTGATTTTAAAGACTGTTTCCTGATGAACGTTTTAACCTTGTTTTAAAGGATTGTTTTTTTGTAGTGTTTTTAACCTCCACATTTTCTTTTATGGATTATTTATTTATTGAACTCTTTTGAATCACTGCACTATTTATTTGAAACACTGTTTTGTTTTGTTGGAGTTAATAAAAGCAATTGTGCACATTTTTACCATCACTTGCTCTATTGTTATTGCCTCACTGTCTAGCTCATCGTAGCATTACCGACGGTGTTGGGTTCAAGGGCTCCCGAACAGCAATGGGAGGATGGAGCAGAACCCGCATCGTTCCAGGCTCTATTTATCCAGTACCCCACGGTAAAATGTAATGTGAATGTTCCATGGGTTTGTGGAATGCAAAGCTCAGCATACCTGTGTGTCATTTTGCTGTCAATCACCCATCCAGCCATGTCTATCTTCAGGGTGGCTATTACAGTACAATTGAGACAGATGACAGCCTGTGTTGATACTGTGATATCGCTTATGACTGACATATGCATGCTTATCCAACAATTGGGGAAATGAGCTTTATTTATATGACAATTTGCATGAATGCAGTTTGTCATAAGATTACCTCAAACAGAGTAGTGTGAAAGTGAATGAACCTGTATATTATCTCACACACAGTATGCAGATGAATACCAGGTCAGATTAGGGAGCATACACTGGTACAGCTTATTGCTGCACTCACCACACAACAAAACAGCTCAGGATCCCAGTTGGCAACCCCACGAGCAGACACGCAGTCCAGTCCCACACTCAGGAAATGATCACCTATCTGCAGCAGCCAGGTGTTACATAGGCATCCTGTTGGCCTGGTCCAGCTGCTTGGGTCCTGCAAACAGACACAGCGCTGATGGCTGTGCCCAAGAGGTCATTAAAGGCCTGAACCTTGGTTTTTGTCCAGGACACTCACAAGCCATGATGCTCAGACTCCTCATTCAGTCTCTTGAGAGCCTCATTCAGAGCCTCCATTGACTCAGAAGATCACAGCATCATCGACAAAGTCAAGATCAGTGAATCTTTTTTCACCAACAGATACCCCACAGCCGCTGGACCCCATTATCTTGCCCAACACCCAGTCCATGCAAGCATTGAAGAGAGTAGGAGCAAGAACACAATACTGATGAGCAACAGAATCAACTGGGAAAAACACAGAGGTTCTACCTCCACTCCTCACAGCACTCACAGTACCAGTGTACTGGCTGGCCATGACATCCACCAACTTTGGGGTGATCCTGTGATGTCTCAGGATGTCCTACTGGGAAGCTCAATCAACTGTTGAACGGTTTACTAAAATCAACAAAGGCTGCAAAGAAAATCTGCCGATATTTCATATTCAGTCCATTTACTGAGGGTAGATGGATGCATGAAGACTTATTATGTATAAAATATGAATAAATTTATTATGTCAGCTCCTAGCAAGTTAAGACAGCTCATGAGCTCTCCTACATCCTGGTGAAATTAGGAGAGGCTTCCTAAATTAGGAAATTTGATCAAATGCTTTATCCGTGCTGCTAAGAGTAGGAGCAAATTTGCATCAAACTAATATTTTTGAGACAGTTAGGGCTGAGACACTCAATAAATAAATGGCGTAAATGTGCTTTGCAGTCAGGAGACGAGTTGGGGAGAAGTTCACCTGCAGGAGGAAATCAGGCCAGGCTGAAGAGAGAATATTTACCAATACTAAAGAAAACACCATAGTCAAAAATCCAAGAAACATCTTTTCTAGAGAGGGAGAGAGAGGTTCAAAGGGTAAAGTGGCTTGTTTGATGTCTTCTTTTCCTTTGATATATTACTTCATCCTGTCCAAACAGTTGTTTAGGGATTGTCCTTTGATACAGAACTATGTATATGTAATGAAACTTTTATTAGAGAAGTTTACCTTGTCTCTTTCAAAATAGTGCCTTTCAGAAGCAACACATCACCCTTTAGTCCTTCCATCCTGCATGTTTACCTTGCTTGCAGAAGTTTACTATACTTGAACCGATAAATGCACCACACCAGCAGAAGATCGTTCCTTCTCTAGCCCTTGTGGTGTTTTAAATTGTAAGGTTGCCGGTTCGAATCCCGTAATTGCCAAAAAGGGACTCTGCTCTGTTGGACCCTTGAGCAAGGCCCTTAACCTGCAATTGTTGAGCGCTTTGAGTAGTGAGAAAAGTGCTATATAAATGCAAACAATTATTATTAAATATATTTGCAGGATGTTTGCAGTTGACGGGCAACTCTCCAGCCCTATATGCTTGCAATCCACCAAGTTTACACCACTGTGTTCAATATACTAGTTACTAATTAGAATTCCGATATCAATGGGGTTTCAAAACCGTTGTGTGTGTGGATGCTATCACATGGAACAAATCCACGGTCCAGTCTCAGGGGTCTTACTCCACTTCTACTAACTGGCACCTCACTTGTTGCTCTCCATCCATAGGCATCAGACACCTGGATGTCAGCAACTTCCATGGACACGTACATGCCCTGATAGGCCACTTGTGCTCAAACATGATTGTACGCCACCTCCACCAACAGAGCACTCCCATGAAACTCTACCACCTCACCCGTGCAGCTGTGTTGCATCCTTCGGCTGCTTCCTGCACTACACCATAACTCCTCTTTCCATTCATGGAAGTATAACACTTTCTTTTTCTTTTTATTACACAGAAGAGTAATCCAACACTCAATCATGCCATGCTATACTTTCATCTAGCCTCAGCACCATGGCCTTCCACTTCACCAAGCCTACAAAACCAACGTTTTACTTAAAAAAGACATTTTTATTACAGAGACATTTTTTTTTTCTAGGATAGGTGATGGTGACAAATACATAGATGTCTCTCTTCCATAATGGAAAAAGAACAAAGAAATTCTGCTTTTACTTGGCTTGTTGATCTTCTGACCAAATTACTGCAGAATATTTAAAGAAGTCAGATCATCCAGTTTGTTGATTTAACCCCTTTGAATTTTGAAAAAAAAATTCACTTGTATTGATTACCTTTACGTTTCATCTTGCCCATGGAAGTGTTCATTTCCACTATGCTGTATATGTAAAAAAAATTGTAACTGTTTCTAAAAAGACAGCCTGTTGTTTCTTTGCCTTGAGGAATGTTTATTCATTCTCAGTTCTCCTTGAATGTTGGAGATGGTGCAGTGGTGATGAACACAGAGTGTCTCTTCATTGGAGTCTTACCTAACTCATATAGGATGGTAACATATGAATGCTTGTTTGACACATTTTATTAAGATACATGGTTGGAGGAGTGGGGGTGGCCATGTCCCAAGTTGTGAATTTCTGACAGAATGTCTCAAAAGAGATTACAGACTTCAGGTCACTCAAGTTTCTTCCAAAAAGAAAAGAAAAAAAAATTGCATTAGTTGAAATCTAATGAAGGGCCTTGAACAGAATGTTAGTGCAGTTACAGCAATTCATGGCAACAAGAGAAGCAAATTATTCTTTTCAGAAATTTAAATTACTGCAAGTTAAAAGTTCCAAAGAAAAATATTATATCTTATTTCTTATGAAAATGTAATCTTTTTTGTTAAAAAGTTTCAATTAATTCAATAGTTACATACTGAGTTTAATAAAGCAAAATGCTATACTAAACATATACTGTACTTGTTATTCTCATTTTGAAATTTTTGTTTAATTTAAACCTAGAAATGTGGTTTCAAGCAAATTATTTCATTTTAGATGATCATATATTGCTTGAAACTGTTTCTTTAAAATAAAATTGAATTAAGAGGGCCCTTTTAATGATGGATGGATGAATAGATTAGTGATTTGATTTCTGTCTATTATCCAATGCAGAGGTGAGCAACTTTGCTCCTGGAGGACTACAGTGGCTGCAGGTTTTGTTTCAATCCAGTTACTCAATTAGAAACTAACCCACATTATACAAAGTTATTGTCTGTTATATTTTTATCACTCTTTAATTTAAAATTTTTTTTATCAGTATGCTGCTGCTGGAGTATGTGAATTTCCCCTTGGGATTAATAAAGTATCGCTATAACAGGATTTGATATTATCTATCTATCTATCTATCTATCTATCTATCTATCTATCTATCTATCTATCTATCTATCTATCTATCTATCTACTGTGACAGATAGGGGGCGCTATCGCTCCCTTGAACCCTTGTCCAAGACATCAGACACCAGGTAAAAGTCCAATAATCAACTTTATCAATACAGCACAGTGCACAAAGCACCCTTCTCTCCACAATTCTTATTAAACAATACACAATCACTAATCAATACAATCCTCCACACTCTCAGACGCGTTGCCACCCTTCCACCCAGCTCAGGTTGCTGTCTGGGAGCTGCCACAGTCCTTTTATAGTCGGTGACCCGGAAATGCTTCTGAACCCTCAGTCCATGTGACTTCTTAGCTCTTCAGGGTCAGATTAAAACTCTTCTTTTTCTTCACCCCGGAAGCACATCATTCCCCTTGTCCATGTGACTCGTACGTACTTCGGGGGAGTAGGGCAAATAATAGTCTTTGCTCCTCCCTGCAGCTCCACCTAGCGGCCCCTGGGGTATCCAGCAGGGCTGTGGATGAAAACTCCATTGTCCAGGATTCCCTGCTGGTCTTTGGGACACCTCCATGCTGCAGGGAGGGCTCCCACTGGCGGCCTGGGGGTATTGGCCGGGATGACAAGCCGGCCATAGACCACACTATCTATCTATCTATCTATCTATCTATCTATCTATCTATCTATCTATCTATCTATCTATCTATCTATCTATCTAATCCCTACCAATAACAGTTATTATTTACCTTCTTGGGTTGTTAGTAGTTTGTGAAAAACCTCACACTGATCAATTCCATTCGAACTAGTATGATGGTGAGGTGTCACTCATTGCATGGCTGTGCTCTGGTCCTGATTTGGGATCATGAGGTAGTTCATCGTATGGTACGTGCGGCAACATGTTTTATCAGTGCATGCTCTCAACCTTTCTTAGTGGTGTAAGTCTGCAATGCAGGTCATTCTCATATCATAAATTTTATTTCCCTTCCAAGAATATCATCCAAATGGTTTAAGGTCTTACATAGATAAGTAATTCTCAGTTCTTCACTTTTCCTTCTTTAATTTCCTTCCAAATCTTTTATTAAAGCAGATAGTTCATGACAGAGGTGTAAATTGAGACAAATTAGATGGAAAACTGCTGGTTCTTTTGTCATTTGCATCTTATTACTAATAAGGAGTAATTTCAAACAGTGGATTCAGCTGTTTATGACTAAATTAAGTGATTATGGGTGAGAAAACTTAGCAAATGAGACAATGAAAATAATGTATTAAAATGTTGCTTGAAATTGGAAGAAATTGGGGTTGGAACAAAAACCTGCAGCCACTGTGGCCCTCCAGGACCATCGTTGCTCACCCCGATCCAATGAAACATCTGAATCCTGGTCAGGGCTATAGAGTCTCAGAGTCCATTGAATGGACAAACATACTGCATATAGTGTAATTTACCTGTCAGCGTTTTACATTACAGAGTACAAGACAAGAATCAGCTTTGGATGAGATGCCCACAAGACACACTAATGAACACTCATACAGGCTAAAAGCTGTTTTTATCAATTAACCTAACACATATATTTGAAATGAGGGAGGGAATCAAGCTCCATCCTGGATGACACAGGAAGGGGATTTGAAACTCCATCCAGATTTTAATCAAGGTTTTGTACAGAAAATGTATTTGCTATTGTGCTTCCCATAGTTCTATATAAAGCACAACTCGTTTGCTTGGTTATTCTTTATGCACAGCTTTGTTTGTCAAACCACAGACTTAAAATTTGGCAGACAGACACTTCTCAGCATAATTTGGCATTTTCACAACTAAATTTCAGCCTTTGCCCCCAGGGGAGGCAGCAGGGGTGGCTTGAGTTTGGAGTGAGCTACAAGAAGCTTACAGTGTAATGTATCAATAGATAGGGTTCACACATTCCAAGCTCCATGGTGCTTCACGTTTATTTTCTGTCCCTGTTGTATCTTCAGGATTACAGTCACTGAAATTATCAAGGGGGGTGCCCTCTAAACAACACAAGCACAGCATGACTCAACAAAAAATCTACACGTGTTAGGAGATGAGACAAAAACGGCAAGCCTGTTGAAGAGCCTCAAGCAAGAAGACTTCAGCACTGTTTCAATCAATGGAAGATAAGTATGGAGCAGTGTAGAGATCAGGAGGGGGAGTACAGTGAACCCTCATTTATCACGGTTAATCCGTTCCAGACTCTACCGTGATAAATGAATTTTCGGGAAGTAGGATTCTTTATTTATAAATCGAATATTTTCGTAGTTAGAGTATAGAAAACCTGTTTATGACCTTCTAAATACGTTTTTTAACATTATTAGAGCCTTCTAGACATGAAATAACACCCTTTAGTCACCATTACACTCGTATTACCCAATATATTAGACAAAATAAGAGAAAATAAGACATATTAGACGTTACAAATATCATATTACTAGGCGCACTCTCCTTTAAAGACGACCAACTTTTGTCCTCAATTTTTGTGCGCTCCATTTGTACATCAGGCATGTAAGTATAGGGAATGAGAACATCAAATTGCCCATTCATAACATCTCCCGAAAACCTACGTTTTTTTTTTATCCCCTCAAGTGCCTGTCCAAAGTCGTATAAATGTCAGCCCGAATCTGTACCGCTAAAGACGGAGTTTCATGCACTAAATAAGCTATAGATGAGAATAAACAAGCACCATCTCCCCTGATATTTACTACACGGTGAGGCATTTGTACTCCATCAACATTATTTCCAGAGACATAATTTTGTCTATTTTTCCAGCGCATCGCGCACAAAAGCAAGGGAACGATGAGCACCAGAACTCTGCTCACATTGCGTCGCTTCGTACCTCAAGTCGTAAGTAGTAAGTCTGTAATAAGCGGAATACCACTACGCTTTGCACTCACGGGACAGAAGGATAATCCCAAATGCTTTTATATAGTAGATTAATTTACTGTACATTTAATTGCACACACACACAGAGTTCTTACACACAACCACTAACCTATGAAGGCACGAACTCAGTAGGAGAGTCTTCAGAGGTGGTGCAGTATCTTCAGCAGGTGCGTTGTTGTCTTCTTCCACTGAAGGAGTACTAGGAGTAGGCAGTGGGTGTCTGGGTGCGCGGCGGAACAACATTTTGATAGGCAGTTGCTGGCACTGTCTTTTCATATGCGTGAGGAGGCTTTTGTAGGGTATTGCCATCTTTAATCATATACAAGAGTTTCACCTTCTCCTGGATAGTAAGCATCTTATATATATATATATATATATATATATATATATATATATATATATATATATATATATATATTGTAATAACTGGAGACCAGAGGCGTGAAAGGTTTGGGGCAGCCACCCGCTTAATGCGGTTTCCGCTGCAATAGAATTTGAGGCATTTTCAAAACAGTTGTTTACACAACAGAGTCCAAACAGAACTGCCTGCCTAAGCAAAGGCAGTGAGCTTTATAGCTCAGAGGGCGGAAATGATGTCGCCCTCTGGGCCGAACTGGAAGTGACATCACCCTTGGGGCCGGAACCGAAGTGACCTCATTCTTGGGGCCGGAACCGAGGTGGTGTGTCCTTCCTGGAAATGGCGGCTCCTGGTGGGATTTCCGGTAAGACCTGCAGAGAACTCAGAAAGAGCGCCAGCGCACCCCCCCTGGGCAGATGTATAAACAGTATTGTCTAAGCCCTTCAGCTGCTTCCCATGCACACGCAGGTGACAAGACTCCCCTCAGCCCAGACCCGCCGGGTCGGGCGACCTGCACCGAGAGGTCGTGGGCCCGGAGAGGGCATCGGCGCTGGCATGAAGGGACCCCTGTCGATGAACGAGCGTATATTTGTACTGCTGCAGGTCAAGAAACCACCTCGTGACCCGCTGGATTCACTCCCTGTGAAGGGCCATCCACTTTAAAGGCGCATGATCCGTCACCAGAGTGAACACGCCACCCAAGAGGTAGTACCGCAGCTGCGCCACCGCCCATTTGATCGCCAGAGCCTCCTTCTCCACCGCCGCACCTGGTCTCCGTCCAACAGTTTCCGCTCAGGTACATAACGGGTGTTCAACACCGCCGACGCTTTGGCTCAACACGGCTCCCAAGCCTGTGTCCGGCGTCCGCCTGGAGGACAAAAGGGAGAGAGAAGTTAGGGGAGATTAAGATAGGTGCTGAAGTCAGAGCCCTTTTAAGTCACTGAATGCAGCCCCGCTTTGTCAGACCATACCACCGTATTAGGAGCTCTTTTCTTTGTCAAGTCGGTCAAGGGCGCCGCTCTCGAGAACGAGGCACAAACCGGCGGTAGTACCCGCCAAACCGAAAGGATTGGACTTGCCGCTTGGTTTGGACGGGCCAGGCCATTATGGCTTGCAACTTGGAACACTGTGGCCTCACAGTACCCCGGCCCACTAGGTAGCCCAAATATTTGGCTTCCCTCAACCCGAAGTAACATTTCTTGGGGTTGATGCGAGCCCGCCTCTCCAATGTCCGTAATACTGCTGTGACCTGCTGTATGTGCTCCTTCCAGGTGCTGGAATAGATGACAACGCCATCCAGATAGGCAGCACAGAACGAAGTTATGGGGCCGGAGCACTTTGTCCACCAGACGCTGAAAAGTCGCAGGCCCGTGTAACCCAATGGAAGGACACGATACTGCCAGTGTCCGCTAGGAGTGCTAAACGCGTTTTTCCTTCGGACTCGCTAAAGGAACCTGCCAGTACCCCTTTGTCATGTCAAGTGTAGTCAAGAATTTGGCTGGTCCCAGTCTCGAGGAGGTCGCCCACGCGAGGCATGGGATAAGCATCAAATCGGAAACTTGGTTGAGCCGACGGAAGTCATTGCAAAACCTCCAACTGCCGCCAGGCTTAGCAATCAAGACGATGGGGCTGGACCAGGGACTACTACTTTCCTCGATCACTCCTAGTGCCAGCATTCGCTTGATTTCCAGTTCCACTTCTACTTTCTTTGCCTCCGGAGTCTGTAGGGTCGCCACGGACGATCACCCCGGTCAGTCAATATGTCGCGCGCAATCAGAGAGGTCCGACCTGGCTGTTCACTTACCACCTCTGGGACCGAGCGGATAGCTGCTTCGAGCTCCTGTCTCTGTCTGGGAGATAGCTGTTCACAAATTAAGGGCACTTACTTCGCAAGAGAGAGCAGGGCTGTCCGGAGGAGGGATCGATCCCTCTCCTTCCACGGTTTCAGCAGGTTTACATGATATATTCGCCAGCTGGTCGGCGATTGGGCTGTTTCACCAAATAGTCACCAATCCCTTCCTCTCCTTAATTTCAGAGGGGCCTAGCCAATGTGCGAGCAGTTTAGAGTGTGAAGTAGGAACCAATACCATGACGCATCCCCGTTGGAACTCCCGGAGAGTCGTACACGGTCATACAGGCGGCCTGTGCTGATTGTGCCTCCTCGATATGACTTTTAGTATAGGTCTTATTACATCAAATCTATCGCGAATTGGGCATATACTCCAAAATGTTAGTGGAGGGCTGTGCCTCCCCTTCCCAGCCCTCTTTAAAATATCTAATAAGCCCCGGGCTGTCTTCCGATAGTAATTCAAAGGGAGAGAACCCCGTAGAGGCTTGAGGGACTTCCCGTAGGCAAAGAGGACAAGGGGAGGAGTTGGTCCCAATTCCTCCCATCCTTGCTGACTACCTTACGTAGCATTTGCTTGAGAGTTTGATTGAATCTCTCCACTAGCCCATCGGTTTGAGGATGATACACCGAGGTTTTAAATGCTTTATTTTCAGTAACTTGGCAGTCTCCTTGAACGCTTCCGAGGTGAAAGGCGCCTTGGTCCGTCAGGACTTCTAGGAATGCCCACCCGTGAAAAGACTCCTACTAGTTCCCGTGCAATATTTTTAGTGGTAGCCGAGCAATGGAACGGCTTCAGGGAATCGGGTTGCATAATCCACGAGGACGAGTATATATTTATATCCTCGGCTGAGGGCTCCAGGGTCCTACTATATCCACCCCAATCCTGTCAAAGGAACGCCAATAAGGGGAAGGGGAATCAGAGGAGCACGGTCCTTCCTAGGAATTTGCCGCAGTTGACACTCCGGCAGGAAATGCAAAAGCGCTAACCTCCTCATTAATCCCCGCCAAAAAACGGAGCTTAATGCGCTCTAATGTTTTATCGGAGCCGAGATGGCCTCCAAGAAGGTGAGAGTGGGCTAACTCGCAAACCTGCCGCCGTAGGTCCGCTGGACTAGCAACAACTTCCGACCTTCCCTCATGTTCAGCAACCCGATACAATAATTCATTATCCATGACAAAGTGAGGTCCCTGTGGCATGGGCAAATGCGCGCTGGCGCTAACGAGAACCACTGCATTCTTTATGTGCTTCAGAGAGTCGCCATTCCACTGTTCTCTTGAAAGAAGCCGGAGTCGCTCTAAACTGAAAGTGCAACTCAGAGAGCGGGTCCGTCTGACCTCAAGGGGCGGAGAATCCTCCTCGCTGCCGGGCGCTTAGTGGATGACGTAGTAGCCCGCGACGGTCCGGGAGTATCTTCGCACTCTCTTGGCCTACCGCCCACTCCCTGTCGGCTGATTACACGGTGTGGAAGCAGCTTGAGATGAGTCTTTATCATCTATAACGAGGCCAAAAGCTTTTCGGGAATGCTTTCTAAACTACCGCGTTACTGTCAGACCAGTCCCGCCCGAGGATTACGGAAACGGAGGATCCGGTGTACCGCTACGTAAGCCAAGGGTTCCTCCGAGACATACGTAACACCGGGCGGTATTGTACGAGCGGATATCTCCGTATACATTTTAGACTGGTCTTTTCTTAATCCATTGTTGCGTAGAACAAAACGGCGAGCAACGACAGACACGCTACTGCCGGAATCAAACAGCGCTGTTACCATATGTCCATTAATAATAAGCTCTCCGTATGTTTATCCGCCAGGGATTGCTAAGGGCACACAAACAACCCCGCCATTGTCCCCTACGGTCCGCCTTTGTTCCTCGACAGGTCGCAGCCAGACGGCCCGCGACTTCGAACAGGCTCTGGATTGCGTGGAAGGGACTGCTTTGTAGGACATAACTCCCGGTAGTCCACAGAGCGGCTGTTCTGCCCTCCCGGTTTCACAGCCGCCTCTGGGTTGCAAGAGCTGTAGCAGCTCGTCCAGGAATGGAATTCTCCCAGGCCGGCTGGGCAAATTCCTGGGGTATTCGCTGTAGCAGCAAAAACAGGCCACTTGCTGCACTATTTGCAAGGGGTCAAATCAAATGGCCGTAGCCACTCACCCACCTGTTGCCAGAGAGCCATAGCCTGCTCTGACAGCCCTTTGCTGGGTTAAACTCCCAGTCTATTATATTCTTTACCTGCCGGCCTGGGGACAGCCCATCGCTAACAGGGACCTTGGTCCCGATGGGCTGCCTCGGCTTTCCTACCCAGAAGAGCATACTGAGCCACTCGTGTGTTTTCCCCAGAAGCCAGCCCACGCCTGTGGGTCCCTCTACCTTCTCCACGAGATGGGTTGGTAGCCCCGGTTATGCTCGTGGAGCAGAGCCTGCACCGCCCTTCCTGACCCTCCGCGCACTCCCTGCCCCAAACTCGCCCCGTACTCACCCACCTGGTTCCTTGAAGGTCCGTGTCCCGGTTCTTCGGGACACCATCCTGCCGACTACGCCACTGTAATAACTGGAGACCAGAGGCGGAAAGGTTTGGGGCAGCCACCCGCTTAATGCGGTTTCCGCTGCAAAGAATTTGAGGCATTTTCAAAACAGTTGTTTACACAACAGAGTCCAAACAGAACTGCCTGCCTAAGCAAAGGCAGTGAGCTTTATAGCTCAGAGGGCGGAAATGATGTCGCCCTCTGGGCCGAACTGGAAGTGACATCACCCTTGGGGCCGGAACCGAAGTGACCTCATTCTTGGGGCCGGAACCGAGGTGGTGTGTCCTTCCTGGAAATGGCGGCTCCTGGTGGGATTTCCGGTAAGACCTGCAGAGAACTCAGAAAGAGCGCCAGCGCACCCCCCCTGGGCAGATGTATAAACAGTATTGTCTAAGCCCTTCAGCTGCTTCCCATGCACACGCAGTGTGACAATATTATCAACCTATAATTAATGAGTAAAGGAGTGAAAGTAGCTGTGTTTCACTACAAAAGCATGGATTCCTCTTGCTTTTGGTTTATGTACATTTTTTCCATTAGCAATATGTAAAGCACATTCTTATGTACAGTCATTGTCTCTGTGAACTTTACACATTCTCCCCTTGTCTCCTCTAGGTAGTCTAGTTTTCCTCCCACATATCCAAAGATGTGCGAGTTTGGTTCATTGGCAATTGTGAAAATGGCCCCAGTGTGAGTGAGAGAAGAGTACGTTATGACTGACTGACATCGTGACCAAGGTTGTGCCATTGCACACTGGCAACCTAGCCTCTGTGAACCTAACTTGGATTAAATGTGCTCAAGAAAGTTTGCACATTATTTAATCACTCCAGGTTAGAACAATAGCATCAAACCCACGTCCCCCAGAGCTGCCATATCCGTTCATTTTTATAACAGCTGAGTCTTTAATTACTTCATTGGTGTAATTATTTTGCAGACTAATTTAACACCCTTGCTATTCTCTACATATTTTACTGCAAGATGAGTCAATGCATTTTTTTTTTTTTTGCTATTGACACATGCAAAAGACAGCAAAGGATAAATTAATAGCTTCACCTGAAGAAGTAATTAGCTCAGTTAGTTACATATTGCATTACTTATTAACCAAATAAACACAACACTCTGCAGGCCCTGAAATGTTTATAGCAAAATGGTATTTCCCTGTATTATGATACCAAGAAGGTATTGAAGTAATCAGCACAATAAATACCTCAGTCAAATTATTTAAAGGGGCAAAAAGGTAGCAGTGATCCCCCATAACTCCATGGATTTGGGTTCAGTTTGTGGCCTTTTCGTATGGAGCTGGCACAATCCCCCAGTGTTAACATAGATTTGCCCCCAAAACTTGCAACGTTTCATGGGTGTGAGTAAAGGTGTATTGAGGTATGTGTCTAACAACAGAGTGGTGCCCAGGAGAAGGAGGAGGCTGGGAGCTTGAGCTAACAGCGCATCACCATGCCCACCACACAATGAACCACCTGGATTGGAACCTGAGTACAGCAGGTGACACCTCAGCACCACACTGGAACAGTGTGAGGTTTTTTTTACGGTAGCTGGAGTGCCAATCCTTCCACCAGCCCCAAGGAAATAAATTCAGACTTTTACCTACCACTAAAATGTAGAAAGTGCATTTAGAAATTCGATGGCTATATGGTGCAGAATACAATTAAAAGTTTCAACCTATGGTGAGTAGACTTTAAAATTCAAAGTTTTGAAAATAAAGGAGATGAAAGAAAAGGTCAATGAAGCTCATCATTTAGTGTGACCTTTAGTAATTTTAACACTATGTCAGAACTTGCCTTTAGTCTAAAGAAAAGGTGTAATAATTTAGTTCAACTACATAGTCCTTCAAAAATATTTTGCCTGGAACTATAAAAAAATATCTGAAATATGGTCATTTTTACAGAAAGCATTTTGTTTATTTTATTAGGGTTAAGTTCCCAAAAACCTTCATCTGCAGACCTACTGTAATCAAGCTTTTGTAGGATATCCCATCACTCATCCAAAACCTTTATTAATCTACTTCTTCTGTCGTCTTCAAAAAGCTTTGAACCTGGGGAGGCTCAGCTCAAAATTTTTCATAGGTTACCACCTATTTCTCTGTCATTTGACTCTGAATACGTTTTTTTGTTAATGAATCGAGTAACTAACAGAAAATACGACACGGTGATGCAGTGATCAGCTTTGCTATCTTACAACTCCAGGGGGTCTGGTTTAAATCCCAGCTTGATCACTGTATGTGTAGATTTCCAGCACTCTTCCTGTGCATGCATGGACTTTTTCCATCCATCCATCCATTATCCAACCCGCTATATCCTAACTACAAGGTCACGGGGGTCTGCTGGAGCCAATCCCAGCCAAAACAGGGTGCAAGGCAGGAAACAAATCCCGGGCAGGGCATCACCCTACAGAAGGGCACACACACTCACACACCATCCAGATACTCTGCTTTTCTTCAGTACCTCAAATATGTGCTGCTCAGGTTAATCAGTAGTTTTGATTGTTGAAATTCCCCAAACCACTTTTCATAGTGAATATGCACTGTTCACCGGTGACCACATTTGACAAATATTTTCCTGCAAGTTCATTCACCTTGGGCCAGCTGAGGTGAACATTTTTCCCATTATGTTTTGCAAGACTAGTGTGTCATCACAGGGCTGTAGCAGAACTTTCACACATGCCTGTTGTAGGAATTTTGCCGTTATCAGTACTCCAGCTGGATTTCCATTCTGCATATGTTAAAAAAAAAAAAAAAACTTGCTTGTATTTTCATTTAATGTGTACATTAGCTCAGTGTTTCTCAACCACTGAGTAATGACACAATTTTGGATTACAGGTTGTCGAGGGCAGGTCGTGGCTTTGGTAGTCGATCACGGTGGGTCAATTAAATGATCGACAGCACTGCACAATATGCTCCGCCATTTCTAAATAAGTTTGTTTTGCAAAGAGGGATCCTTCCCCCTGTTCTACCAGTCTCACTCATTTCACCAATGGAGCAATTTGGATTGGCTGCTAGCAGGTCCTCAATGAATTAAAATGGCAAAACTGGACCTTGGGATCATAAAGGTTGAAGAAAACTGAATTAGCTGACCATAATGAGAACATGTGATATGAGATATATAACACTGATTCCTGTGTGTTGGCCGCTCAGCATCACATGACTAAGTATCATTCATAATTAGGGATGTGCCTTGCCATGATCTCAAAACAAGCATTAAAGGATCCCTTCCCCTACTTCTCTGTCACAATGATCCCCATTAAATAATAATAATAGCAAAAGATTTATTTCTTCTTGATTAAAAAAAAAAGGTGGAATGTATCTGCACAGACAGATGAGAAGCTGCGCCTGGAGCTGTGGCTTCAAACAATGGAACAAATCAGTCCCACGCTGCTGTGTCATGGCATGGCCAATGTGTGCTCCAAGATCAGGACTCCATGAGTGCAATGATTTCTGTTTTATTTACTTATTGCTGGTTTGTGGTCTTTTGCAGTATTTTGTTTATAGTATTTGTTTTGTGTTTTTTGTTGTTTGAGGCACAGTGACGCAGTGGTTAGCACTGCAGCCTCACAGCTCAGATCAAATTTGTGGCCATAAAAATCGGCCCAGCATAGTTGGCAGACGCTTCCCTGGTCACTTAAAACATCATTTCACCAATATTATCCACTCAGAATTAGTTCAGCTCTTTCTTCTCCATTGGTTTCTTTTATAGTATTTGTGGGGTTTGGTGAAGTTGCCAAACATTTCTTTAATTCTTTTGAACTGATGGAGAAGCAATATTGATTACTGATATTTTTGTCTATTAATTTGTAGTAGTAATTAAAATAGTTCTTATAAGAGCTTCTGTATACTGTTTACCGCTTTTAGGCCATGGAGACTGGTAAATATGCAACATTTCTGCGCACTATTAATACTTTTATGCAATGGTTCCATTTCACTTTTGTTATTCCTTTTTGAGATGTCCTTAATGCCTATCTGACTAACAGTTCATGTTTCTCTGTAGCTGTTTAACTTCAGTCTAAGAGTTATTTGATACTCTGACCTACACATTAAGAATATTCCATTATGTTTTAGCTTATGAGGGTAAAACTGAATATTCCATTATCCTTTACAACTCTTCGAAACAGTCGGGTGGTCTTTATCTCTGCTGCAGTCATGTAGTTGGTGACAAAAGAACATCAACACTGGTCTTGAATGCTTTGCTAATAGGTGGCCCAGAGGGATGTTGTGTGCTGCACCATCATGTGGTGCAGTAGAGGAGTTAAACACTGTACTTTTGTGCGATGATCTGTTGATTATACGTGAATAGGCAAACGTCCTTGACAGGACCTGCAGATGTACCAGTCTCTTGTCTGTTTAACTTTGTTGAAGTGACACAGTAAACAATGTTCCAGCTCTGGTCAGCTTTGAGTCTCTACCTCCTTTGCTGCTCTGTAACAACTTTATGATTAGCCTCATCTTTTGCCTGCACAGTTTTACCACCAATCCTGCTTCACACAGCTCAGTAGAAGCGTAATCTGCCACAACTTTTCCCAGCTCCATGAGTGTAAAGCTCAGTCAGCGTCTGCAAAAACACTAGCCAATGGACCGACCAGATGGGGAAGTGGTGGTGGAGTCATAGAGGTAGCACTTTCTGTACTTATGCTATAAATGGCATTCTGGATCCTGGATCTTAGCCTTGATACTCTCCAGCAACTCCTCAGAAAGGCCAAATAAGTCCATAGCAGCTCTCTGCGGCACTCAGCTTTTATCCTCATCCCACTGCTAACACCAACATAGTGCACATTAATACAACTCTAATAATTTATAATTAAAAAACAATATTGCAGCTCTGGCACTGATATGCATCCCTTGCTCTTTGCATCACTATTTTAGATGGCTTACTATATTTAAAAGGACCACTTGCCATTGCCATACAAGTTTAAATTCTATTTGTGGTTTTGTGGGCATACTGTTTTTATAGGTTCTCCTGCAGCTGGCTCAGAAGCTGCTCATTTGCATGATGGAATGCAAGCTTTTACTAAGAGTGATCCATCACCTGGCTCATGCATCTTGCCGGTGCCATTACAATACTCTCTTTTTCTCTTCTATTCTCTATATTAAATAGGTCTATAGCATGTCTTTATGCCATGCAAGTGTAATGACCATTATTTTAGTAGGAAGCCTTCAAAGGCTTAATTTTAATTAAAGAATGGACAAGACTTCCTTTACTTAAGTTGGTCTGGCACACTGTCTTTAAAAGCTTGTGTGCTGAGGAGGTGACATTCAAGACAGGATGAAGAAGTTGTCATGAGTCTCTTCCAGGCTAAGGAAAGAAAAGTAAAACCATTAAGTGATGATGTAGCATTAAAATCCTTACCGTGTGCCCCGATTAGAATCAGTACCTGTAAGGATTATGCTAGACTCACAGATTTTACACTGTTTATAAAAAATATTTAACCTAATGTCTTACCAAACCAATGACAACACTTCAAAACAGGGGCTACCAATTGTACAGCGTGTAATAACACATTGCCAATGACCTCATCCATCTTAATAAAAAATTAACTGTAGGTGTGTCCATCCATTAACTATGTCTCTGTTATTTGATTAGATGGCACATCACAAACAGTAACACTAATTTTACGAAAATTTTTACATATAACAGAGACATATGCATTGCATGGTGCACTGCAAACGTTGACACAGAGGTTTACATTGATTACTTATATTTCAACCCACCTTAGATGGGTAGCACAGCTAGTTTTGGTAATTTTTTCAATAAATAACTAAAAAATGTCTGCATTGCCCCTTTTCAAATGTGTTACAAAATTTCTTATTCATAATATTCCTGAAATTAGTTCTTGGGTGAAGACAAAGCATGCAGTCTAAGATTTACTGGTAAAAATGCAAAAAGTCATAATAATGTTAAAAGCAGGTTTGTTGGCAGCTGCAGTAAGTGTAGTGTTAGCAATCACTTAGACTTACTCCGTAAAGACCGTTAAAAGAACTCACGTGATAAAACAATTCACCTTTCCAATGAATTTTGGTTTTGTGTTGGCATTTAAAAACTGAACCATTTGTGCCTTCAGCCAATTGGTATAAAAAAACATTTTTTCTGAATGTAGTACTCCCACAAAAACATGTAAGTAGCATTGTAAACCTTTCATATTTTACATGATTGTGGTCTTGTGATCTACAGTCATGTTTGCAACTGAAATGCAGTACTGTAGCTTGATCTAACTTCTTAGATTTCTTACATTAAATAATAAGCAGCAATAGAACAAATTTAGTATTAATGAATTAAAGCCTTAAAAACAGGAACAGTCAAAGCAATATCCCACCCATTCATCCATTGCTGAATTTGCTGATATAATAATGATTGGAGCCTATCCTAATAGCATTGAACAAAAGTATCAAAAAGGCCCTTAAAGAGGTGCCAGTCTAGCACAGGGCACCCTCACACATGTACCCACATAGACCTAATCTGCAAGTCTTTGCAGAATGAAAGTAAAATCAGAGCATCCATACAAAACCCAAAGTAGACTGTCAAACATGGGTGTCGGAGGACTCCTCCAAAGGACGGCAGCCTAAAGTTAGGTATCTTTTGCTGTAAGACCTAAGTAAGCTGCAGTGAGGAGCACAAGACTGACTCCCGAGTAGGAGGAACCCGGGGAGCAGCACATTTGTGCATTTTCTTATTTCCTTTTTGTTTTTGTTTACTTGATCTGCTGACGAATAAAAGGGCTGGTGTCCCAAAATTCTGACTGATTCCAGTCTGTCCTTCCACTGCCCGACCACCAGACCCAGCAGAAACTGTGATCATACTGTGATTTGAACCCAGCCTCATTCACAACTGAACAAATGATCTGTCACTCAGTATAGCCTCCTGACAGCAACTTCTGTATTGTGAGCGAGAGAAGTTGCTGAAATTACTATAACTCAATATTCTTTAGTTTAACAAAGTGTGCCATCCAAAAAGACTCATTAAAGGATAAGTTTCTTATTTTTCAAGTTGAAGTTATTTCTTCTGAATCATGGTATATTGTAATTTGCCACATAAAAAAATTGTGTTCTAAACTGAAATTTTTCTTTTATAAATTTTAACAATTCCTTGTCTATTCTTGCAGGTTACCATGGGGATGAAGAGTACCGGGGTCCATAGGTGAATAAAAAAACTGAAAACCTTCCAAATACACCCACTTAGAGAAGATTTGCCTTCCGTGTTTATGATGCATTATTGCAATTATTAAATGAAATTAGAGATGTTTGGAACTGTTTTTCTTGAGGTAAGAATACATTTCCAGTTTACATGGCTGTCATTATGAGTGACCTTTAAACTTAAATAAGGAAGTTGACTAGAACAAAATCAAACATGTCTGAAACTGAACATAGGGTTGCTAGCTTTTGGGTCACGTGTGGTCATGACTCACCCTTGAATTCAATGTGAAACAGATGCATAGGTCTGGTGAAATGTCTCGCGATGGGTAGCTGCAGGCATTTTAAGCAATTGACATTGCTCTAGTATGACTGTCAGTGGCAATTCTCCAACTGGGACCCTACCCCTAATCTAACAGTCATCATGAATGTGGTCTTAAAGGCACTAAATAAGGGTAAGATTGGGTTGTGAGAAAAAAACAAGAAACACTGATTTACAGCAGTTTTGTCTTTTGAGAAAAATGTGTACATCCAGAATTTAAACAAAAATGTAAAATTCAATGTGTTTGTAGTTACTATCGACCTCCTAGTAATAATCACGATGCCTTAAAGTTATGGCTTGTACCACTTAGGTTAGATGTGAACACTTCTTCAGTATACTACTGTAGATTAATCCCAGAGGGAAAATTCTCTTTTTCGCATACCCCAAGTTACTCAGAGTCAGCTATTTGTACAGCACCCTTGGAGCAATTGCAGGTTAAGGGCCTTGCTCAAGGGCCCAATGGAGTAGCATTCCTTCTGTCACTGCCAGGAATACCTTCGAGTTACCAGCCCAGATCCTTTAGCCAGAGCCACCACTTGATCTACTGAAAGTGGAACTTTATTCATGGAAAACTACTTGCAGGTGAAGCAAACTCCACTACTGAAGCCAGCTGCAGTTCCAGATATATTTAAGGTGAGTCATTTCACTGCAGATGTATCTGAAGGAGGCTGAAATGTAAGCCATAAAATAATAACAATGGTTGTCAGTTACTAACAAACAGAATACTGTTTAGATGAGAAGCAAAATGATGTTTCACGGATCTAGCATCATGGGTTTGAATCAAGTTCCTGGTTATAGTCTGTGTGGAGTTTTTTCCAGATTTAGTGAAGTTATTGCTGGAAAAGTCATCTCAGATAAAGCAGCACTGGGATCATGGGGTACACACATTAGCTCAATAGTACAGACAGCCTTTATTCATCTTCGCAACATTCCTCACCTGCATTCTTTCCTCAGTGTGAAAGATACTGAAACACTCATTCACGCTTTCATCACTACCTGTCTGGACTATTGCAGTGCTTTGTTTTATGGCCTCCCGACTAAATATATCAATAGATTACAATATGTTCAGAATTCTGCTGCTCATTTACTTACACACACTAAAACATCTGCTCACATCACTCCTGTCTTTTATGATTTACATTGGTTACCAGTTTCTTCAAGAATCAAATATAAAATTATTCTTCTCACCTTTAAAGCCCTTCATGGGTTAGCCCCTCATTATCTGTTGGAGCTGCTGCTACACTCCTGCCCGTGCATTACGATCATCGGATGCTAAGTTACTCACTGTACCTAAATACAGGTTAGTAACAATGGGTGACAGCGCTTTCAGAGTGATAGCCCCTAAAATTTGGAATTCTTTCCCTCTCAGTCTTTGTGAGGAAAAATCTATTACTAATTTCAAACTTCTGTTAGAAACACATCTTTTCAATGAGTATTATTCTTTTTCATGTATATAATATCTACTGTCTTGTTAATGTGTGCATTGAATTGTAAAGTGTCATTGAGTGTATGAGAGGCACTACATAAATAAAACTTATTATTATAATTATTAGTATTATTATTATTAGAAGGGACATCAGAATTCTAGCCCAGGACTGACTCAGCTCTAGAATTGCCAGTAGAAGTGAGGTGTCTCTAGGACTCTGACTGACACTCAACTAATAGACAGATATTTTTTTTGTTTTCATTTATGTTAATTAGTTTCTACTTTATTTTGTAATAGTTCTGTATTTAGTGAGTGGTGTAATCTATTCATGCATTTTGCCTTGAGAGTTGTCGTGGTGCTCTGCGCCTGCATTTGGTGAAGAATACTGTGTAAGAACAAAGTAGTTTGTACTGTTGTATTTTACTGGGCTATTGAAAATGAAAGAGCAGTTTTAAAAAATTAATTTCAAACAAACTGTATGACAGAAACACATTCTACACATCACTGAATGGAGGAAAGTTCAAAGTTTAAAAGTACCAGTGAATGCCACCGAGTGTTGTTTCTCGTTAATAGTAAAATGGCGACAACACCACAAGAGAAATTAGTTAGCATTATGTAATTTGCGAAGTACGAGTCCATTGTTCAAGTACAACGTGAATTCCGCTGACGGTTCAACAAACAGCCACCTCATCATAAGCAAATTTACGAGTGGCATAAAAAATTAATTGAAGATTGCATATGCAAACTTAAAAGCACTGGACATAATACAAAACTGGTTGTCTCTGCAACTTCAAGAAGATTCGAATGACTTCATTTTCATGCAAGATGGTGCCCTGCCTTATTTCCACTTTGAGGTCCGGCGTTGCCTGAACGACATCATTCCAGGGCGATTGTTTGGAAGAGTTGGACAACAAGATCTTGGTCATCGTCTTTGGCCTCCCAGGTCTCCAGACCTTACCCCCTGTAATTTTTATCTATGGGGGGTACATTAAAGAAAGTGTTTGTTCCACCTATGCCCACTAATCTTCAAGATTTGTGACATCGAATTGAGGAAGCTGTGAATTCAATAACTACAGACCAGTTGACTCGTGTGTGGCAAGAAATGGTCTACTGTTTTGATGTTTGTCACGCTACAGATGGTGCTCATGTTGAATGCCTGCAACCTCAAGGACCATAGGTCCAAACTTTGATCTTTCCTCTATCCAGTGATGTGCGGAATGTGTTTCTGTCTTATCCAGTTTGTTTGAAATTCATTTTTGAAATCCACTTTTTCATTTTGAATAGCCATGTATTACTGAGGTGGCCATGATAGATTGGCCATCTAGCTCTGTGAAGAGGATTACTTGTATTCTGTTTCTTGTGTTGTATTTACACCATTTGTGACACCCACTTCACGCCCAACCAACCTAGAAAGGGGTCTCTCTCTGAATTGCCCTTTTCAAGATTTCTTCCATTTTTTTTCTTGCTAGTTTTGTTTTGGGATTTTTTTCTTCTTTTCTTAGAGAGTCAAGGGAGGGGGGCTGTCAAAATCAGGACCTGTTAAAGCCCATTGAGGCATTCCTTGTGTAATTTTGGGATATACAAGAAATAAATTATTGCTGTTGTTGTTCTTTCTAGCACATACAAAACCATAAAGATAATGTGAAATGGTGATTTCCATGAATATTAGTTGTTCTTGTGATGGACTGTGCCCATTTCTTGTCTTTCACATAGTGCTCGTGAAGGAAGAGACACAACTGGCAAGATAGAGACAATTTTCTTTTTAAATGGCCAGATCTTAGAAATAGTTCTTTTACCTTTTTTTTCCTTTCTAAAGTGACAGGGATTTACTATTTTACAATATTTATGATATCTCAAGATGCAGATTAATATCCAATAACATTCTTGCCTTAAAAAATATATGTATTTGGTAAGTTTAAGCCTATTATCATGTCAGGATCTAGGTACCCGTCAGCCTTATTGTAAACAGCAAAAACAGGCAAGGTATCTTTAAAATTTATAAAAAAAAGTTTTCTTCAGAACACATATTTAAGTGGCAAATTGATATTGATCATGATTGAAAAGAGATAACTTTGACTTGAAAAATGCCAACCTAAGTGAGTGAGAGATACAAAAAAATCAAGTAAAATAGAGGCAAACATATGCAGAAGAAGCAACATAAGAATAAGCAGGGGATGAAAAGCACTTAAAACTGCAGGGCTGAACCACGTAAAGGATGAATTTCTCAAAATGAGCGCAGTATTAGAGCCATGAACTTTAATAAGGATCCCCTTTTTATTTCACTTACACCTTCCACTAAGTGTCTGCAGCATGACTTATGTTATTAAGCAAAAGGTTCAGATGGGTGCATCCAGCGGCAAAGAGTGCATGAAAGAAGGGGCCAAGGGTGGAGCCCCCTCAATTATCATTGAGTTGCTCTCTTGATGGGTTTCCTGATCATCTAATGCATTTGCCTGCAACACAAAACAATTAGTCTTATAATGACCTGCCTGACTACAATGCATACACCCACCTTACTAAAAATGTGTTTACTTTTCCTGACTAGATAAAAAGGCTTACCTAATGGCTTCTTAGGGGCGTTTGTTACTGGCAGGAAAAGGCAAGTAGAACAGGAAAGCTTTCTAAATTTTAAGTAAAAAAAAGACATTGTAAACATTAAACAGATTTAATTCTGTGGAATTATCAAGACTATTACTGAGGTCACAACAACTTTAATGATTGTATTTGTCTTTACAATGACTACTATAAAACATATATATTAAATCTGAATTTTGTTAATGAGCCAGAAAGCCATTCCTAAAAGACTATTGTTATGGAACATTGGAAAAATAGGTGAAGCACAATTCATTTTATTCCATATGTATTCCATATTCCTCAATCCTTGCTGAATTTAGCCACCTTTTTTCTGACAAAGCTCTAAACTATAATCAAAGTTGCCTTGACTGCTGGAAATTAACATATAGAGCCAAAGTTATTTTTTATCGCTTCTCCATTCATTAGAGTTTTTTCATATTGTGAAAGGTCTGACACACTCTCATAATCATTTGTTACATCTAATTATTACTGGGAGTGTTGATATTCAAAACATAATTATCTCTTCTCAAAATTCAACAATTTCTGATCACTGTTTAATTACCTTTGATCTACTCCTGCCACTGCCAATAAATTCACAGGTTAAAATCAGGACAGTGTAACTTATAGATTACAATGATGCAGGAATATCTTGGATATTCTGAAGAATTCAAACCTTTTACTTGGGATTCCTGTAAATGAACTTGATAGGACTACAATTCTTCTCTAAAAGGACCTCTCCTCTCATAAAAAAAGGAAATTAAGTAAAAAAGAAAGCAATTATGGCCATATTATTCCATAATATTTAGGAGCAAAAATTCTGCAAAGCTAGATGGAGACCAACTAAGTCACATGCTATTTATGGTCAGAATCTTGATGAACAGTTCTTTTTGGCCCTTATTTGATGTATGAAGGTATTGTCAGGATTTCATTAGAGGAGGTTCATATTTGTTTTGTTTATGTAATTATTGCTGAAATAGTGGTCAGGACCTTATTAGAGAATCTTCTGATTTGTTTTATTTAACTTCATTTATTCTTACTGTAATTATTTTTGTTATTTATTTCTTAACATGTTACTGATGGTAATGACACCCACTGCTAGCCATGCAGGTCGAAAGCTTCATGAAGTGTGAAGTTAGCACACTGCTATTTTAAGAGAGTGCAATGCACATATATTGATGTTTGGGTTAACTACAAAATAAAAAGAGCCAGAATAGTTTAGAGCTAAATGATGCACCAAAAATATAATTTTCATAGCCACTTTGTTACTGTTATGTTTTTGTGTTCTTTTAAATAAATCATCAACTGAAGCTCTTTTTATAACATCCACCCATCCACTTTCAAATACGCATATCGAGTTTTCAGGGAGCTCGTGGCTAAGCCAGCAGCAATGATTGCCAGTTCATCATAGAGTACGCTCACACACTCCCACATTTACTCATATGGAGTACATTTTTGGATGGTAACATACGCCCTGGTAGAAAACTTGTGTACAGATGGGGAGACACAGGCACCTGTGAATGGATTTGAACACAGGACTATATAGTTTTAAATTATTTTACTGCCATTTCCAAAAGTGTGATTATTTAAACTTGACCTCAAAGGTCAAAGCATCGTCTCATTCATCACAGGTAAAAAATCAGACAAGCGATTGAACAGAAATAACAAAGCTGGAGTAACTGGGTGTTAGATAATGTAGTCCAATCCCCTGCCATTTGTGCACTGAGGTTGCCCTGTCAGTTGGGAGTAATAACCTGTTTCTACCCACAATACTTGCCTGTGTGATACACTGTTAGCAGTTGCTTTGATTATTCATTGCTGTTATTAAAAGTACATATACACATTGCAATGACAGCTTGATCTTTTTAACACTGTGACATTGTTCCCATCTCACTAGCATCGATTCTTGTAAGCCAAGTTGCAGCAGATCAACATGAAGCATACATTTACATTTATTTATTTGGCTGATGCCTTTATCCAAGGTGACTTACAACATTCATGATACAAATGGTCACATTTCTTTTGGTTGTCTAATTGGAGAAGAGGCAGGTCAAGTGAGACGGAGGGAAGCGTTGCTGCTCTCACCAATGTCTGCGCCTGAACAAGAAAGCTGCAACCATGATATGTGGAGGGAAATGTTTTTAGAAGACCACTCAAGTTCAATGAAACGTCTTCTTGGTATGTTTCTGTTTTTCGTTACGAATCCACCCACTTCTTCTTTTTTTAGTGATGTTATGTCAATTCGGAGTTTTTAGTTTGTGGTTTCATTTCTTTTGCATACATTTTCAGCTTTTTTATTTTGTGTTTTCAATTTTTGTTTCATTTTTTTACACTGTTTTTTGTGCTATAATTTTTTTTGTTTGCACTTTAATTTTTTGTTACTTTCATTTTGTTTTGCTTTGCACCTTAATCTTTTAGTGTATGCTTTTTATTTTTTGTTTGTGCATTTACTTTTTTGTTGCATTTTCATTTTTTAGTTTATGCTTTCATTGTTTTTTGAACTTAAATTTTTTTGTTTGTAATTTTTTTTTGTTTACTCTTTGATTTTGTTTAGTTTGTGTTTTGACTTTTTGTCCTTCGGGACCACTTTACTGGTCACCTCCAATAACCTAGTTTACGTTCCTTTTTCTCAATTAATATAGCAGAAGTTGATAACCTTCTATGAGCTTTGATTTGGTTTGGAACTAAGGGATACTAAGGAGAAGCAAAAAAATAAGATTAGATTATATTAGATATACTTTATTAATCGCCACAGGAAAATTCAAATGTATACCCCACCAAAACCACAGAATACACAGAAACCAGCTCAAGGTACAATATAAGACTTTAAAGGGTAATACAATAAATATGATAAAAAATAACTGTCCTAAATTGAAGTTTGTACCATTTTCCCATGACTGGAGTGAAGAAGAAATGTCGGGAGGAAGTACTGAAGTGCCTAATGGCGGCAGAAAGAAATTAATTCTTCTTTTCTTAGGGAAAGAATTTGTTTGTTAATGATTGTTAAGGTTTTTACTATGAAAGATAATGTTTCAGTTTTGACAGATTTAATGTGCATCAAACATCTGCCTGTTACGAATACAGATGCTTTCACTCTGATGCTCGTAACACCACAAGGTCAGCGAGAATATAACAGTCTCAATATTTCTAGAGTACAGTACAATTTGAGCATAATTCCTAATTAACAAATAAAATCAGAAACAGCTCTTGCTTTGTCATGTACATTCTTCTTGTCTGTTTTTAGGTGCTCATGACCATATCTTCCTGGTCAGTGTTGATACTAAGCATGTGTCAGGTCATCTATGGTCATTTAGTCATGTTCTAGCATTACGTCAAGTTAGTTTGGTAAATCTTTAAATGTGTGGAGGAGTCAAATCCCACATCTGACCATTGTTTGAGTGAAGTCTTTATGGTCTTCCAATGTTGGCATTGGTTTTCCTCTTGGTACTTTGAGTTTTCTTCCCACACCCCATGGGTCTCAAGGAAGTATATGTTTTGGTCCAGGGATGGAGTTCCATACATTGTTTTTCACTTTGGATATCATTTTTTGGTTATGAAAACATTTTATCTTTAGGATTATGAAATCTTTTGTGCTACCATGTTGCTTTAGATTGTGGCCAATATGCTTTTCTAGGCTTTAAATAACTTGTGTCTTCCCTGAATTAGTTCCTTATTTTAAATTCATGAACAATAACATTACTAGTGTTTCCTTTTGCTTGCAGGAAAATTCTGTACCTTTAAACATTCCAGGTTGCACTCTCATTCTGACTCTTTGACTTACGTCTCACATCATGAACACCTTTGAGATGCTGGTCCTGGACTATATGAGTCCTCTTGTGGTAGACCACAAGGACCCACTGCAGTTTGTCTATCAGACAAAGAATGGAGTGTAGGATACAATTACTTACCTGCTCAACAAGGCTTCTTCTCACCTGGACAAAGCTGGCAGCACTGTGAAGGTTTCAATTGTAAATTTCTCCTGTACCTTCAATACCATTCAGCCATCCTTGTTAAGGTGTTAATATCTAAGATATGCAGGTGGATGAGTCTGTGGTATCATGGATAATGGGCTATCTGTCTGGTAGACCACAGTTTGTGTGACTTAAGGATCATCTTTCTGTTTCACATGGAACAGTCTTGTCTCCTTTTCTCTTCACCACAGATGTAATGTTTTTTATTCAAATCAGAACTCAGAAACAGCATGGACTCACACGATGACATACTAATATCCCCTGATGAAAAACATTCTGCAGTCCTAATGCTGCTAGGTGCAGTTTTTCAACTTTTTAGCATACTACTCTATTAAACAGAGTTTACTTTTATGCTGGGCTGCCTAGCTCTGTTCTTTTGTTTACTTTGTTTATATGCAAACTGTGTATATCAGGCTTTTTTATTGTTCAAAGAGTTGAGAGATTTAGAGTGACATCTTAAGGATAATGTAAGTTCTATGGTACTTAGGGAATATCAAATTTAAGTCTTTGACTATATCTCCAAAACCTGTATTATCCTCCTTAGCATTAGTCCCAAGAGTCACTCGGGCTGTAAAAACAGTTCTAAAAGTGTTACTCACAAGATTCACTCAGGTAATGCCATAGACGTGTCTCACATAAGACCTGAGGTTTACTCGGGCTGCAAAAGTGCCAACAGTGTTAGTGCTGAGTGCTATAGGCACCGGTATAGGTATGTCCTGCGTAAGCGTCAGGCCTGAGCATTACCCAGGCAGCGGTGTACATGTGTTTACTTCTAGCCTCATAATGGCATCTTGTAAGAAATGACTCTCACGAGTAGTGATAATAAGGGAAATCTGTCTGTAGGCAGTGAAATCAAAACAGTCAGTGAAATTGAAAGTGATGCTTCCTTCACTCGCATATGTGTAGTGTGCTGTTCATATTATTATTAGTAGTAGTAGTCATCATTATTATTATTATTTGTATCATTATTATACTTTCTACACTTATGTCTTTGTGCTTTTAGTGGTGTACACATTTTACAGTAGAAAAAAATAATTTTTTAATCCAAAAAATGCAACACTGTTTACATGTTTTTTGAGAAAAAATGTAACACTAAGGAGGTATACATATATATATCCATATAATTTTTTTATATCTTATTTCTTACTATTACCTTTTATTCTATATAAAGAATTTTGGTCAACTTATGTTTTAAATGTATTATACTGTATAAATAAATATACCAAATCAGAAAATATACTGTAATTATTTGTAAATATGGCATTCATTTTAACTTGTCAGTGACTCTCAGTTATAGTCGCCACTATTCCCAAATGAATGTTTTTCTATTGTTTCATTACTTAGAAGTTTTGTAGCATTAAACCAGTGGATGAGCGACAACTGTAGCATTTCAGAATGTTTGGTGTACATATTAAATGTGGAGAGATTAAGATGCTTTTCTCCACACATAACACAGCAAAGTTAGTCTAAGTATTTGTTTCAAGGAGAATTGGCTCCTGCAGTGTGTTACTCCCAGGGTGTTCAAATCATTCTGTTTCCAGCCTGCAGTGATTTCAACGTGTTCCTGCAAAAATCATTACTAGAATTGGGTAGTACAATCATATCATTCCAGTACTTATGTCTCTACATTTGCTTTCAATATTGTTTAGGACCAATTTAAAGATGATTATTCTAATTTAGAAAGCTGTCAGTAGCTTTGGCCTCTCTATATGTAATCATTTATTAATGCTTTTTGAAGAAAAATTGTTGGGAACAATAGAGAAGGGTGGAAGAGGTCAGCCAAGTCCTTATTTATTGTGGGTTACTGGGTAAGAAATTGGGAGAAGAAAAACAAACAGCTTATAATGCACATCTGGGATGTCAGTCAATGTTCAATTGTTTCTCTTTTTCTCTTTTTTATTTTTTTTCTCTTTTTTTATTTTTCTCACATCTTCAGATCTCATTCTCATGGGGAACTGAATCTGTCCTATCTGTCTCCTGTGTTGTCACACTGTCAGCTCAATATGGTGGATGGATTCGATAGTTTCACCAAAGGTGGCAACCAAGGCAGGTTTCATAATTTTATGTTTTTAGAGAGTGGGTCATTTATCTTTACTGGAAAGAGAACAGTGATATAAGACGTCCGATGGTAAAAGTCACCTCTTTTTGTGAATCCTTATCTGTCTAGGACATTTGTGACAGTCTACAACTCCAGAACATACCTTGACATAACAAGAAGATGATCTTCTTACAAATAAAAGGATCAATAATACTACTGTAGGTAATACAGGAAGGCTGTTGGATTCCCAAATCTTAGAATTATCATCATGCTAGTGGAAGCAGAGCTTCATTTGTCTCAGTTGTGACAGAAGGGGGCACTATCGCTCCCTTGAACCCTCAGGTACCACGTTAAACACCAGGTAAAAGTGCAATAATTCTTTATTATAATAGTTATGTGCGCTAAGCACCCTCCACTCCACACTATATTCACTAATAAACACAATAATAAATCAATAATCAATCCTCCACTCCCAGATGCATTGCCCTCCTACCACCCAGCTCAGGGGTCTGGGAGTTCCCATGGTCCTTTTATATCTCCTGACCCGGAAGTGAATCCACCGTACAGTCCATGAGATTCCCTATCACTTCCGGGTCAGCTACAAAGTCTTTTTCTTCACCCCGGAAGCATGTCATTCCTACTGTTCATGTGTCCAGGACGTACTTCCGGGTTATAGGGCACATAGCACTCCCCACGCCTCCCTATAGTGGCTCCTGGTGGCCCCCATGGTATCCAGCAGGGCTGTTTATAAAAACTACAAGGTCCATGAGGCTCTGCTGGAATTTGGTGAACTTCTATGCTGCTGGGAGGGCTCCATCTGCTGGCTTGGAGGTGTGGTCCGGAATATATGGCCAGCCATCCTTCATACACTATTTAAATCCAGGTAAAAATCTCATTACTTTAGCATACAGTATAATTATTAACCACCTGTTTTGGTTGGTGCTTATTATCAGTGCTACCGTGGCATGGCCTTAAGATGAACGTGGACCCTCAAGAGGTTTATTTTCTCCAGGGATGCTGCCAACTGGAGTTTTTGTTTTCCTCTCCCCTGGTGTCAAATGGCCATAGTTCAGCAATCAATTAAAGGGCAAATTTTGGTTGTTTTCCATGTATGTTAATCAGTTCCTACTTTGTTTTCTTTGTGCTTTAACAAAGCCATGTCTTTATGTGTACTAAATTAGTACTTAATAATTTGTAAAAATGTATACTTGCATTTTATCTGAGAACTTGTTACTGTACACTGCACCTGCACTCAGTGAAGAGCACCATACAAAACTAAACTACATTTAATTGAATTGAAATGAATGACATTGTGAGAGATTGGGTGTGCTACTGATACCCAAACCCTTGACACAACTGACATAAACAATCAAGGGTTCATTCAGCTACCTTATACAGCACTGTATATACAGGGATGGTGTAACCTTCATCTTTCTTCTCTTTCTCCCAACTTTACTATCTCCCGGAGATGAGACTGAGGGCTCCTTGTAAGCCAGACCCTGAAAGTACTTCCTGTGTTTTGGCAAATCTGGAAAAGGTACTTCCAGGTCATGTGGAAGTGCCGTAAAGTAGGGACAGTCCATCCCTTTAGCTCCCTCTTGTTGCATACACGGCACCCAGCAGTGTTTTGTCCCCATGGGCCTATGACTCCAAGCATGCCTCATAGTCTAGAAAATGAGAGCTGTGACGTTTGGATGCTGCTCTCTAACGTGTCCAAGGAGTTTATACTCTGAACAGGCTAACTCCCCATTCCCTTCCATCCTTCTGGCCTCCCTTCCAGGCAAGGGATCACCTTTCTGTCTGGATGGAATGCTGGACAATCCCACATGGCAATTACAGAGATGTAAACAGTGACAATCTGCATTAATGAGCAGCTGCGCATCACCCACCAGATTTTAGGCAAAATGAGGAATGAGCTCAATAATTTAACGTATTTTTAAAACATTTAAACAACTCTGTACTTTGTGTTCTCAAGCAATTTCTTCCAATTTTCCGTATGTACTTAATTAAAATTTTCATGTAGAACAGTGTTCCTTTATGTAGTAAATGAAATTGCCTGGGTACTGCAAGCTTGTTTCTTGATCATTAGGCTATCTCTGTCGGCCCTATAGTGTTCTTGGTATACCCTTTTGGGGTGTGTGCACAAATGTGCAGTGAGAACTTTATAGTTTAGTGATGGAGCAAAGAGGTGCAAAATTCCATTACCATTTTCTCCTTTAAAAATAACCTCAGTAATTGTAAAAAAAAAAGAGAAAGTGGATCACATTATGAATGCATCATCCACATGGCATTACTTTGACCAGAATGGGGCTAAGTCAGTGTTTCTCAACCTTTAAGTATTTGCGACCCGAATTTTCATAACAGTTTTAATTGCGCCCCCCCTAGCATTTTTTTGAATGTTATGCATATTTTATTATACCTACTTAACTTTTATCGACATTTATCTAACTCTATATTTATTGTTGTAGTATCAGAATATAGTTTAAGTTAATTTGTTTTGGTTTCAACAGATTTTTTTTCATATTTTTGATGCTTGTTTTCTTTTTTTCACATCTTCGCGCCCCCCTAGGTTGAGAACCACTGGGCTAAGTACATCTTAATCTTCACCTACTGGTTTGGAGGACAACCTGAAAATTTGAAAAGCACACTAAGGAAAACTGATCCATACTGATTCCACTTAATGGAAAAGATGCCACAAATATGGATCCTCTGTTTTAAAGAATTGCAGGGTCCTATTATGGAAAGAACATGCTTGTAAATAATCTTTTTTGCTGTCCTTGTGCTCATCAAACACCTATCCTCACGGCAGTTGGGTCTGCTACCGGACAGCCTCAGAGGCTTGTGTTTGAGTTGTGCAGGGAGTATCAATATTTGTACTCTGTCCTTGTGTTGTGGCATGTCCTTTTTCACCTCAAAGCTGACTGATTCTAAAGTTGAGGTGTTGTCGTTTCAATTTAGGCTGTTCTGTTTCAGTGGGTTGAGTTGCAGCTGGTTGAGAGGTGCTCACTATACTTAGTCTTTAAGTCTGTATTGATGTTCTCTGTCAGATGTTGATGTCAGAAGATATCACATTGATCTGATTCCAATCAAGACAGGCCGAACATCAGCATTCAATTGTTTATTGGGTGATTTGTGATGCGAATGATACATAAACATAAACATCCTGCTGGTCATTAGCAAAAGAGGGACTGACATTACGAGTTAGGTCGGTTAATGTTACTGTCAGAGAAGTCTGCACATGTAAAGAAAAATTGTGGTATGGCCCCACCAGAATGCCACTGGTTGTGTCACCAATGAGACCATTTCATAAGAAGGAATGTTTTGTTGGTAATTATGTAATATTGAATCAGGTTGGCAGAATTTAAAGATGTTAAGCAGAAACCAAAGCTAACAGACACGGGAGAGTCAGATGATTGCGTGAACTTTCTTGCATGAATCTTGATTGCTTAAATCATATTTAAATTCTAGACAAGTGAATCATTATGTTTTTATGTTCAAAAGAATATTTCCTTTATCTTAAGGGAAAGTTTAAACAAAGGAAACTCTGTGACCTCTCACCTTTAGATAACCAGCATCAAATCAGGGGAACATCTATAGCAACCTTTGTGAAGCATTTGATGTCAAAAAATTAAACAAATAAAAATGAAAAATACAGGCAAAATCAAAGAGATACGTAATAAATATTGTAAACACTCAAAACTTGTCTGAAAAGGCTGGAGATCTTGCCGGTTGAGGACATTATTATGAAGGTAGGATATACACCATTTTTGTATGCATCATAGTCATGAATGCTGTATTGTCAGAAGCACAGGAAGGGAGAGGCAATCCGGCAATCCAAGTCTATTACGCCATGAAATACCCTGTTACAAATCACTATAGATTTTCCAGAGATAAAGAATATTTTCAAATGGTTTTCCTGTCCATCATTTTCAACATATATATTTTGAGCTTAATTTTAAATTCTACTATTAATTTTACATAGTATATTGCTGTCTTTTCTGCCTGTTACAGTAATACCTCCTTTATCCCACCATTAGAAACAGTACTTACATAGCACTATATGAAAATAATAAATTGGATTGAATAAAGAATTATAACAAAAATGGGAAGTCACTCGTTAGGCTTATTAAACTGTCTTGTAGCAGACACTGCTTCACGGAAAAAAGCCGCTGAACAGAAAGTTAAGCAGTAATTAAGTAAAAAACTTGTACTTAAGCAGTAAACTTGCCCAGGTAAATTACTAAGCTGGTTCTGGTTCCTACCTGATTGTTCTTTTGCGTCCATTAGGTTTTGTATCTACTTACATAAAAACAATGTAAATCTACCCATGCTAAATCCTGATCAAAACGTTGTCGGCATATGCTACATATACAACTTTGGAATTAAGTTATAAACAAGACTGAAGAATCCTTTTTCAAAATATACACAGACAGGTAGGTTCAGAAACGCTGATGGTAAAAAATAATAAGACCAATTCAAGAACCATGGTCAAAGGAAGTTCTGAATATTTGAACATTCCTAGGGCAAAGCTTTCAATTTACTTCTCAGTCTACTTTCCTGTCTGCACCCATGGCCACAAGAATTAAATAATAACTGAAAGAATGAGATGGCAGATACAAAACAGCCAAAATTAGATTTTTATGCAAGTTTCCTGGAATCATTAATAATAATAATAATAATAAAAATACATTTTATTTATATAGCGCCTTTCCCGTGCTCAAGACTATTAAAACAAAATTATGTAAATAGTTTCTGTATAGAGCAATAAACAAATAAACACAGGATATACAGAAATATTAAGCAGAATAAAAGTAAGAATAAACCATAGTATAATGCTCAATTCAATACTAAAATAAATGCCTGAACAAATCACATAATTTATGATATAAGACACACACAAATTATCCTGAGCATCTGGACAGAGAGGTACATTGAAAAAAGCACCAGAATGTTATATTAAAATAAAAGCTTTCCCGGATGTATGAGTTTTAAGCTGTTTTTTGTAAGGGAATGAATGGAGTCAGCTATTCTCATTAATTTTGGGAGGTCTCTCCAAAGTCTGGGTGCTGTACAGATGAAGGCCCTGTCACCCATGGAGTGCAGGGAAGTGTGGGGTACAACATAATTGCCAGAATCAGAGGACCTTAGTGGTCGAACAGGAGCATAGTGATGGAGAAGTTACTGATGTAGTCCGGTGCAAGGCCATTTAAAACTTTGTAGATTATTAATAGAATTTTATACTCAATCCTATAAGACATTGATTGATAAGTAGGTGAAATGCTTTTGTTGTTCTTGAAATTTGGAAAAGCTTGGAGAGATGCTTCTTTTTGGATGAAGATAAGACAAGTGAAAGTGTTTCTGGCTGGTGACACACCACACACATCCTACTAGTAAAAGACCAAGGACATAATAATGATTATATCTGTAAATTAGCCTGAGAGAACCTGGGAATTCCACAGAAGGAGAAGACAATTGTTGGGGAGGTTTGGAAATCCTAGACTGTCTAATCCAGTTACCACTTTAAGCTTAATCAGTAAAAAACAGATGGAAACTCAATGCCAATGTCAAAATGGATACCTTAGCTTAGTCTGAAGCTTTAAAACCCTTGATTTTCGTTGTTAGACTGCCTCTGGAAGGAAGTCGTATGTCTGGAGTAGGGCACTTGTCAAATGTCTGTTCTCTTTTAGAGTTAGGCAAGTGACTTGAGGAGCCATTTGAAAATGAATTTCTAAGTTCCATCCCCACAGTGATGTAAAGGTGTTGAAGCATTCACATTGGAGATGAAACATCCACAAAAGTGGTCTAAAGTGGAAACAAGATCAAAGAGTAAAATGTTTTTTTATCTTAAAATTTTTGAAAAATTAATGTTTTTTTTAAATATGAAAGATACTGAGGAATTAATTCATGTGTTTATTCCTAGTTGGATTGACTACTGCAATGCATTATTTACTGGCTGTTCTTATCATTTTTATGCAGTGTTCAGTTAATTCAAAATTCTGCTGCAAGAATTATGACAAGAACTAGAAAATCCAAACACATAACCCCAGTTCTCAAGTCGTTGCACTGGCTGCTGGATAAGTTTGTGGCAGATTTCAAAATCCTTCTTTCAACTTTTAAAGCCTTAAATGACCAAGGCCCTGCTTAATTATCTGAAATTATGTACAACCCAGTGTACACACTAAGATCTCAAGATGCCAGCCTATTTAAGGTTCCAAAAATTCCAAGGATTAATAAAATAACAGTGAGAGGTTGAGCTTTTAGTTATAGGGCTCCAAAGTTGTGGAATGATCTGGCTGCTAATACAAGAAATGCCAGCTTTTAAATCCTGGCTGATTACTTACCATTTTACTCTAGCATACCCTGACTAGAGCTCCTTATTAGCTGTGCATACTGCATTTTTGTTTGTTAGTCATTTGTACATAACTTTAAGTACAGTATCACAATATTTTTAAACTATTACTAACCGTTCTCTATTCAGTTTCTTTTCTCAGTTTCTGGATTTGACATTTGGCGCCACTACTGTACTGCCAGGCTGCTCTCCTGCATATGGAAGAGTCCTCTCAGATAAAGGAGTAAGAATCATCAGATGGAAAGATTTTCTCATTAGATTGGCAGCACAGACTCCACTATAGAAAACCCAGGAGAGGGCAGGCAGCCAGTTGGCCAAGGTCTCCAAGACTGTGACTTTGTTTTTGACTTTTTCCTTTATAATTTTAGTCTCATCTGTTATCAACTGGCCATAGTTCATCAAATAATTAATGGACAAGTTGATTTCCATTTATGTTTAATCAGTTCTGTGTGTGCTTTAACAAATCTGTATTTATATGTGTGCCATTTCTGTATTTAATAATTAGTATAATCTGTACTCATATTTTGACTGAGAATTGTTTACAGCTGTCTGTATCTGCACTCAATGAAGAGCACTATACACAAAATAAGTTGTATTATATTGTATTATTATAATTCTGTTTGCACTACATAGGACCGAGTACTCCTGTTCGCGCTGCAGTGAGGCTGCTCATATAGCATACATGCATAAACACTTAAACCGACTTAATCCAATTCAGGATTGTGACTGGAGTAAGACTATGCTGTCAGCACCATGAACATGGTTGGAAACAGGAATGGGCATGACACCAGTCCATCACAGGCAAACACACTAAAATACTCAATTAACATAAAGAACTGCACAGTCATGGAAAGGACATGCAAAGTGCAAACAAACAACGACCAAGTGTGTGATTTGAGCTAAGAATACTGAATACATTTGGCAGCAGTGTTAACCATTGTCCCAGTGTGCCATCTTCCACTCATATTGTTTTCAAAATGCTTGTTACTAAATTGTACTACTTTCTCTCTCCCTGGTGCTTTACCATTTGCTTGACATTAATACCACCTTTATGAAGTCATCTTGCGTCCTTACTTTGGGACTTGAGGACCACCAAAACTGACTCTTTGGGCAGTGGCATCACTAAGGTTGGTGTCACCCAGTGCGGTAAGCAATGCTGAATTAAGACTCCCACAGGCCTCTGGGTGACTTGATGAATACAGCTCTTTAACTGAGAGTTTGTACTTTAAACAATGCAGCACATGGACACACGGAAGTTCAATGTAGACCAATAATTACCAAATTTAAGAGTGCATGGACACTCGATTGTTTCATCGAGCAGGAAGGAGTGGCGTGCCCCTTGGTGTTTTCTGCCCACAGACACTTGATTGCTTCATTGCACTTCCACCATTGGTGATTTCTGCCTGAAATACTGCACCAAACTCAGACCTCCTCTGAGGGTATCATCCTATGAAGTCTGCTGTGATGTCAATATCCATAGGAGTGAGTGTGGATGTGCCCTGAGATTGGAGTGGCACCCCATCTACATTTTGTTTCTGTCTTGTCTTAAATGCTGCCATCACAGGCTCTGGCCCACACAAGAATGATTTTGATTTAGTAGGTCATACAGTTGGTTGATTTAACCTTTTATTAGAAAATTTAATTTATAAAAGTTCCTGTTTAATAAAAAAGATTTGAACTATTTTTTTTCTGAGAGGGATTATGTTGCCAGAGGTCAAAACTCTTGTACTGCCTGCACCCACAAGGCTGCTTTTGTCAAAGCAATTATGGGACTGAAGGGGCTGAAGGAGGAATAACAGAAAATGCAAATGAAGGAAGCAAATACTTTAAATAGCTCAAACTGGGTGTCCTTTCCCCTTGAGCCACCATTATAAAGAACCCATTTAAGATCAAGTTCAAAGTGGGTATTCTAAGATTTGAGCGGTAGTTTGCATATTTTGATCAGTTCATCTCTTTCATTTTCTACCCTGGTGTGAGCCCTGTTACTTCGATGTTAGTTTAATCTGCATTTAGTGTCCATTTGTCTTCTCTTTCACAACATACCCCCAACCTGATTCTCTCTGCACAATCTCAAGACATTTTGACACAAGTAATGAATGTATGGCTAATTTAATCTCCAATAGCAGTTAGCAATGTAATAATAAAATTAATTACAACATATTCATAGCTAGGGTTTTCTTTACACGTCTAATCCTACCTTTTCCTTTTGTTTCACATCAATACAAAAAACACAAATCTCTCATGTCCTATTACTGTCAGCCCCTAGCTGTGCCTAATTGCCCTTGTGTCTTTTCTTTTGCTACTGTGAGTAAACACATCTAAGCAGCAACTACTTAACAATAAATTAATAATTTGTAATTAAACAGTAATTATAGATTAACAGAAATGGCACCACAGCACCTGCTATGAGTGCACCATGCCAGCAGAGGGCACACTGAAGCCCATAAGCATTTAGAGTTCTGTAAAGAAACAAGTGAAGGTAAAATGTGTCCAGGCAATCAGCCCTTCAACTCGGGGTCGATGGAAGTGAAGTGAACTTCATGGCAAACCTGTCCACTGAGTACAACCTCAGCTTAACTGAATGAATGTGATGCTTCTGGGTACCTTTTGCTGAAAATGATAGCATGTGGAGATTTTTCTAATTTGAGGTAGAAATTTGATGTAATACTTTAGTCTATAAAATCACCAATATTAATTTCATTCCTCATGAGATGTCCTACGTGCTTAGCTACTCTTAATGGAAAGTGTCCTGCTGCTGATCAGTAGACCTGGACATTTGTCTTCTCTTTCCAGCTTCCCAGTGCACTGGTGTCTTTCTGTTTGGAATAAATGTTGACAGTGGTTAGTGCAGCAGCATGGGTGCAGAATCAGAGAAGCAATGAATGTTCTTCTACTCCACCATGTTTGCTGTTGTTTCTTCTTATTTTTGTATGAGTATGTGTTTGTGAATGAGATATAATAGACTGGTATCCCATCCAGGGACTGGTGCTTAACATATCCTCACTGTTCTCGAGATAAGTTCTGGCTTCTCATAAACCTGAAGTGGGGAAATGAAATAGAGTTACAAATTTAAGGATGAATGGTAATGACCAGATTGTTTTTTTCTTAAGGCATAAAAAATGTAGGCCGTTTTGTTCAGTTGTTTTTCAAGTGTAGCACCTTCTGGAACAGCTGTGTCTGCAGAAACACCTCAATGACTTGTCAGACGAGTAGACTGCACCTTTTGTTAAGCCGTATTGTTTCACAGTCACATTTTGCATATTAGAGTGGAATATTTGGTGTCATTTGTGTCAAAGATGAATCTGTAGGCACCTGAAAATAATGCTTGGTATGTCACTATGCATTACTCTTATTATTAAATTATGATGTTAATGTGCAGATATCTGCAAGCATTACAAAGATAATATATTCACCTCCAAAACTGAAGGCACAGTAGTGCATATATATATATATATATATATATATATATATATACAGTATATATATATATATATATATATATATATATATATATATATATGCTTGCTGCACAAATGTCTTCTCGTCTGTAATACTATTAGAGCAACAATCTTATAAAACTACAGAAATGGGCTCTTCATGTCAACATTCTATTCATACACAGTATATATATATATATAGATATATATAAAGGCTTACATATACAAAATAGAACATCTTGTGAAACATTTTTTACTTTATGCATTTTGCTATAGGACGCTTCCACACTGCATGTCAGAAGTATCAGGGAAAAATGCACTGCAGCACTGCAATGCAGCAGTTAATGACACCTACTGGAAATGCAGCACATCACAGTTTTATGAAGAGAAGCACCCATTTACTGAATATTTTTTTTTACCATTAAGAAGTGTAACTCAGTAGCATAAGGCTCAAGTAAAGAAACAAATCTGAATGGGATACCAGTTCATCTTAAGATAGGCTCACACCAAACACCCACACTCATTTATAAGACCAGTTTCCTTTTACCATCCATCCATTCCCTGAGCCAGATTTCACAATACAATAGTGACTCTTTCATCCCAGGAAAATATATTGGTACTAATTCTACATTGCACTTCTTTTGGGATGAGGGTGGAAACCTTTATTATTGCAAAGCTCACATGTGCACAGGGAGGACATTGAAGCACCTAAGAGTCAGTTGATAGGGGCAAGAGCTGAACCCAAGACTGGAGCTCTGAGGCAGCAGCTTTAACCATTGTACCACTAACCCTTCTTTAGGTTGTTGCTTTTGGCTTGCAAATATTATGTTTATAACCAATTCCATCCAAATGAGACAAACATTTCTGAAATATTTTTGGTTGTTATTTGCTGACACAAAGGTATTTGTTGTTGTGTTTTCATAATAAACATATCCAAATAACTGCTTCCAGCAAAAACATTCTGATTTGAAAGGAACCCCCTTGAATGTCCAGTTATCGATTGAATTAGGAGTTCAGTACACTGAGCCAAGAACATACTCGACATGTTAAGTTTTGATTTCTGTGCCAAAAGTTTATACAAGAGCCAGAGTCTTTTTTTAAATATACCTTTTCATTATATAGCAGGGTAAATGAGGAAAAAGATACTTTACTTTTTCCAAAGTTAAAGACAAGACTTTGTTTCTTAAATTAGGAAGTCTTCCTTACAGACTCCGTCTGCTTCAGGGAGCTCATTTCATATCCTCTGCAAATCTTTTGTTTGTGAGCAAACTGTAGATTTTACCATGTGACATTACTGCCCCCTACAGGCCACTGAGATCCAAGCAGTAACTGTGTTGTCTGGCCAACTAGGGATCTCAGAAGGAAACAAAAAAGTTAAAAAATACAAAGGAAGTTCAGATGTGGAAATGAAGTGTTTGAAACTGTTACCTAAATTGTCAACACTGTTTAGTACAACACAAACGTTGACGTAATTGGATGTAAGTAGGGCAGTTATTCAACTGCTAAGTCTGTTTAGATGCTTCCACCAAAGTTTTGCAAAGTTCCAGTAAAGTTTGCGTGTGCATATCAAAGCATTTTCAGCTTGTTCCATATTCATGAAAGACAATAATGATAAATACCTCCAAATCCACTAGAAAAAAAAAACATATTTTACTGCCTTATGTCAGCCTGCCATCTTTCCTCAAAAGGCTTTCATCTGTGCTTGACATTTAGACAACGCTGCAGATGAGAATGATGGCATTGCAAAATTTCATTTTATTATGGCTTTATCGGAACTCCTTTAGTAAACCTGACCTCGACTCACAAAGCCCACTTATCCTTTACAGCCTGCCTGCTGAAAATAACAGGACTTCATTTCTTAATTTCCCCCTCACCTGTGCTCTTCCATTGACAGGGGAACATCATCAACAAACCCAGAATGTCTCTGAGCTCTAACAGAACAAATTATTAGAATACACGGCTTAGCTGTGTGATAAAATTGGCTGGCTTAAAGTTTACCTCACTTTTTCTTAATGATTACTTTTTATGGTTTGAGGTTCCATCCTTGATCAAGGGTGATGCTGACACTTTAACCAAGGGACCCCACAACATACCCACTCAACAAAAATCTGTTGCAATGGGAAACAGATGTTATATGTTTGTATCATTGTCAAATCTGTGTTTCTTAAACATTCTAGAAATGATTTCTCCCAGTTTCTCCAGTAAGTGGCCAGAGCAGTACTGGGTGTATATCTCATTCATTTAGAGTAACTAGTTAAAAAATTATGTCCCCCCAGTGTATTATTTCTTACAGAAATACATTTAAAACAATGCATATGCAAACAAAGACATACAGAACTCAGTAATAAATACATATTGTATACACAGAGGCCACAGTGTGATGCACTGGCATGAAACTCAGTGCTGATTCCTGCCTTAAGGTGAATGTTCAAGAAACTGATGGAGTGATGTACAGACCCACACATGCAAATAAATGAGATGGTACACCTTACTTTTTGATTTAATATAACAGGCACAACAGTGCAAACAAAGCAAATGCATACACATTCCTCAATTTGTTGTATGCAAACCACATACTGTAATGAAAACATAAAGAGACTTAAAGGACAGTGGGGGACCCTGCAGGTAAAACCTAAACACAAGAAGAAAGCAAATAAATTCAAGGAAAAAGGAAGGGTGTTGGTAAAGTCATGGGCTCTTACGTAAGGATACGCAGTCGTGCAGAGCTGGTTCTGAAAGCTGACTTCCTGTCAAGGCCTCCTTTTATTCACAATGACTGGAAGGGGTGTAGTTCATGGGTGGACTGGAGATGACATCAGAATTTTTCACATAGGACTGCCTTCATTCTAAGGACAAGAATACAAAGGAAGTTAGTGACTATGCAGCACACTTTCCATCCCTCAGTGGCCTCCCATACTGGCCCCCAATAAGGTACTCATGAGGCTTGCATATGTGAGTTTTATACAGTCACAAATGTTCAAGAAATACATACTCAAACCTATAGACATAACAATATGTGTGCACACAGGCAACATGGCCAAATAGTTAAGATGTTTTGGGTCTTTATAGACCCTTCTGTCACTTCTAAGTCACTGTAAGACTCTTGGAATCAGTTCTAGTAATAGCAGGACTTGAAGTCGGCTAAGTATGGAGTATCGGCATGTTTTTGTTTTGTCGGAGCAGTGAACTGTCAGTGTTTGTAAGTGGACTGGCAGGAATAACACATTATGACCCCCATGCCGGCTCCCTGATTCAAAGTATGTAGATGTCTGAAACTCTAAGAAAGACCGCCTTCTGCTCTCTAATCGAATATAAGTCTATCTTGATGCTAGAAAGTCCATAAAGCCACAATCGCTCAACACACTGCCCCACCAAAATCTGAAGAACGTGTATGTGCTTGAAATCCCAGTGGGGGAACACTGTCCAATCGAATGTATTACACTGTATCTCAGTGCTATAAACTCCAAGGGGGATATTGGAGAGGAACTCTGTTAAGATATCAGACTAAAATAGAGAGTAGCAGCACTTATTTATCTCCACTTCAGGAACTGGATAATGGAATTACCAATATACTAATAACATCACAGCATTTTCTGTTTCTTCAGGGTACTTTAGTTTTTATCCTACATCCGCAAAGTTATGCTGGTTAGGATAAATGATGATTTCAAAGTGGCATGTGTTTGTGAGTGAGTAGACCCTGTGTTGGAACTTTACCCTGCCCTGTAGCCCCTGTTGTGCCTGATTTAGATAAAGCTAGTCTTGGCATGCTATTTTGTGTTACAACATGCACATTGCAGTTTAAAGACAGTTACTCACAAAGCTATGTATTGTAATACACGCTTGTTATTATGGCACCAGAAATTGGTGACGTATATCATGTTCTACTGCAATGAACATTACAACCACTATAAAGTTTCTGTCTGAGGCCACAGTTCCAACAGGAGTTTCTGGGCCGAATATAAAGCAAGACTCTTGACGGATTGATTGTCACCATGTGCTAAGGAAATGTAAGACTAAGAGGTCTGTCACATGGGCAGCCATCGGTGTGCTTGTAAAATCTCATGTGCTGGATGGACTCACACATAAAAGAGGGAGTATCAGAGTAACATTAAGACAATGAAAGACTATCCATCCATCCATCTTTATATCCAAGGGTCAGTGTATGAACAGGGCCAGCACCTCTTCCAGTTTCTGCTTAGAGTATTGGCAATGATTCTTAGTGTACCAGTGCTCGATGTACTTTGTATCACGGGATCCCCCCCATCACTCTTCAATCAAATGTTAAGGTGTCGACATAAACAAAGTACTGCCAGTAATTTGGTTCCACTTCAAGTACTGTGCAGAGTTGCATGGCAGCTGGCACCAAACCTAGCTAACATAGGGCACAAGGCAGGAACAATCTTTGGACAGGGCAAAATCCCATCACATGGTGAAAACACACACACTAGCATCAATTTAGTATTGGCAGTTCACCTAACCTACATGTGTTTAGTCTTGGGAGGAAACCCATGTGGACACTGGGAGAATATGTAGACTCTACAGAGGGAGCACCAACCCTGGTCTCCTTACTACCAGGCAGCAGTGCTACCACTGTGCCACTGTGCCACTCTCATCCAGTGAAGGAGTAAGAGGACCTAAATGAGGCATGATGACACTTGTAATTACTTGGGACATCTATCCTTGCCATCTTCCATTTTGTATTATAAAAAATTAAAAATGAGACACCAACTCCCATACCTCTAGCATACCTTTATTCTTCCCTTATAGTTATCACTGAGCATAGTCTACTTCCCAGCATTAAAGTCAGTGAACTGGTATAGAATGGTAATTTAATTATTATGTGCATTAAATGCAAAAATTATCTAAATGACAAAGCCAAATTAATGTTTGGAGTCAAAGCTTACTTTTTAATAGTGGCAGATAACTCTGCATGCTCTTTAAAAGTCTTTGGAAAGGCACAGTCCATAATCTATATAGTATAAGAGAGAGAGACCCCTCCCTATACCCCAATCCAGGTAATTATAAATTTTGACATTTGTTACCATGAAACACAACATAAAATATTAGACTATGCCACAGTGCCTCAGGTCCCAAGGTCGATTGGGAAGGAGTGTGCCTTTCACTGGAGTTAGTCAACATATTACTGTGTGTATCCTCTCGACTTGGGACCTTGATTTTCCTTTCTGAGCTGTGGGCAGGTCACGTCAGGACAAAGGACTCAGACGCTTGTGTATCCTATGGAAATGCTAACACCCACGTGTAGAGGCAGAGGCGTGAATTTATTTAGAGGCACACACACATTCTCCAACATAAAAAAACAGACATGCATTGTTATGGACAAAAACCTGCACACATGAGCATTCCTCTTTTTAAAGGGAGACACTTCTTTTCTTAACATTTAGCTGCTCCCAGAAAAAACTTTCACAGACTATAAAAATCCAACAAACATTTTTAACATCAGAAAACAAAAAAATCAACTTTTCTTTATTACATAAGCATGCACCTATCCACATGCTGATATTTTGCACAGCTTCAAAACAAAGTCATCCACTGCGGCATTTAGAGATGAGGCAGAACGCAGAGTGGTATTAAATGAGTAAATATGAAGCTCCTAATCATTGCCATTTCTTTGTTGGCACACGGTCACTCTGCAGATTTATTAGAACAGTTTGCGGGTATAGATGAGATGCCAAGCTGATACAACAATTGCTGTGATGCAGCAGCGTGTGCCGCGCACACAGAGGATTATCTTTCATGACTGGTTTGCTTTGGTGCTAATAATACTTTGTGAGGCGCAGCAGGCTGGATTGTTCTTTCGTTTTCCTCCTGTGGCAAATGCACTCTAGAAAAGATGACTGATGCGACCCACAAAGTACCAACCTGTGACCCAAATCTAGCAAACACTTTGTAGGCGGCAGGCCAGGCGCTTGCCGCAGAGTTGTAAGATGAAGCTCTTGCGGATAATCCCTTTCTGGATTCCAACCTGTGACCTTCGTTGCTCGAAGCATTACCTGCTGAGAAAATCGACTTTCCTTTTTTCTTTGTAATTATGTTACACAGCAACGAGAAGATCAGTGATCACTGGCTTATTGTAGATTTTAGTTTACAATCTTTTTTTTTTTTTTAAACTAATCTTACTCATCAGTGCTTACCATGAAAAATGGCAATGTTTCCCTAGTCCTAATTCTTCTGGATCCATACTGAATAGACATTCACACAAATTTGACAATCTTTGTTTTCTTTTATGTGATATTTAAAGTGTTAATCTCTTTTTTAAGGTGTGGACAGTGGTGGAGCAAGTCTTTTTGAACTGTGAGGACAAGCTCATTACCGGCCCCCACCCAAACAGACAAATCCTCCCTTCCAGCAATCTTAATTCATGCCAAACACATAATGCACACAAATTCCAAAGATTTAGCATACAGTATGATTCATAAGAGCTCTTACAACGTCGAGGGTGAGCATCTGATTTTAGAACCTGCACAGATCAGTACAATTCTTTTCTTGAGTATTAAGCATGGGTGCTGAATTAGTATTGTTAGCTGTGTTGAATTGTAATGGGCCATTGAGATTGTTGTTTTCATCACTTGCTGCGCATTCATCTCTCTCATTATTCTACTTTTTATCTGCATTTGTCACACAGGTTTCTATTTGCGCAATTACTTTCTTCATTGGATGATTGTCTTGTTACTTTCTTCTTCTTTGTGCACTTGTTGCTTTGTTCTTTGTTACTATTACAATTTAGTGTAGTTGTTGGTTGGATTGAAGGAAACATATGTGTGTGTGGAATTAAAGTTGAAGTTAAGAGACCTCTTTCTTGTGGGTCTGTGTTCTCAATCACTCCTTGGAATGTGCTTACCAATTTTACATCAGAATAACATGTGGGGAAATAGTCTTGTTGTGATGTGATGCATTCTGTTATACTGTATATACAGTATATTATGAGGTTTCTAAACTCTTTTGGGACTTCCCCAATGGGAAGACACGCTGAAGAGTGTCCCTAAGCACAATCGCCGCATCTGTGGAAGATAGCTTATCTGTTGCCAGGGCCACCGCAGGTTCCTAGCGCTGCAGCAGCTCGCCGCAAAAGCAAATCCGAGTTGATTGCTGTAACACTATAAGCGCCTGCGTCGATGAGTGATGCAAGGAACATTGTAAATGCATGGAACAGTATTACTTGGTATAGTTTTTGGTAATTTTGTTTTTGGTAACAGTATAGGAAAGTGGTAGATCCCGCTACAATAAATAATCATGTTGTTCCCAGGCTGAATAAAGCGGGTTTTGCTAAAGCACTGACACTCAGCCTTGTGTTTTAGGGTGCAAGACAGGGACTTACACATCACATGGAACCAGAAGTGGGGTCCTTGCACCAATGGATTCCCAAGAAGTACAGCAACCCCCGGAGCAAGATGAGCCTCCGACAGCCGCACCTTTCCTAACGCGGCCACGAGATGTGCTGCAGAAGATGGCTCCCTCAGACAACCCTGAGTGTTTTCTATTTTGTTTTGAATGCACGCCAACAACAGGACAGGGTGGCCTGGGCAGCTATTTTGGTCCATGGGAGCCATATGGAATCTCCCTCCTGAAAGGCTTGATTATTATGATTGCCTGAAGCAATGGATCCTCTTCCGCACGGCTGTGACCCCGGTAGTCAAGGGGCGTCAGTTTTGACTGTGGCATATTGATCCGGATCACCATGTACAAGGACAGATCCAGGGCTGATTCAAAGCTGGATCCACAGAGACCCTTTCGAGCACATTTTGGAGAAGCTCACTATTGATGCAGTTCTGTCAGAGATAGTCGAGAGCCTTTGTGATGAAATGCTATGCAACAACATCCACTTGTTGCTGGATCTAACCCACAGACTAGAGGGTGCACATGCCACCTGGAAACAACGGGGCTACCTAGGCTTGACCCTGATTTCGATCCAGCCAGCACAGACCTTCAGGGTCGCCAGAACCATGGGTAGAAGACTATACTGTGAACACCATACTGCAGACTGAACACAGCTTCTTTCGCTGTGATCAACTGGGACATCTTGCTTGGGAGTGTCACCTCCCACCTGTGTAAATTATGGTTATCGGTCTTGCCAAGGTATGTGGTTTGCAAGTTTCCCCCAAGATGTTAAAGGAGGACAATTTTAAGGCCTCTATTACATTGGGCAGATGGGATTTCTCGGTATTTTTGGACTCTGGTAGCGATGTCTGCGTAGTCCACCGTAACTTGCTCCGGCAGAGCCCTTATTAGACCACAAAGAAAGTGAACATCTGCTGCGTCCATGGGGACATTAAAACATACAAGACTCTATTAATCCCTCTAAAATTTAAAGGGAAGAACTTTAAGGTTTTGACTGCCATATCAGACACCTCACCCTGGCCACTCGTAGTAGGAAAAAGGAATGCCCTCTTGTCACGGCTCTTGTAGAGCGCCTTCCCCCATAGTGGATAGAGAGGGGCTCACTGCAATGTCTGTCAAGGGAATGGATTTGAAATTGAACCGGAGTTTGTCAGACAGCTGACAAAATTTTCCATGCTGTCATCAACAGCCTCTACAGATGGAAGACTCAATGCGAACCCGGACAAAAACTAAATAGCAGTGGGTCGCGAGTGCAATTCTGCATCAAACATGGAGGAAGCAGAGACTGCCTACAATGAGCTGATAACAACTGGGATTTTGCATTCAGACAAGCCTAGGTCGCAAATGATTCTTACTATCTGGAGAAAGAGGACCAGAATTTACAAACACCATATTTTCAACTTAAGGATGGTTTTCTGTATCAGATGATTTCTGATTGCATGGGCAATGGACAAATAGAGCAGTTGGTAGTACCAAGTGAACATAGGGATAAAGTTTTAAAAATTGTTCACAGTTACATTTTGGAGGGTCACCTTGGCGCGAAAAAGATGAGGGAACGCATTTTGAAATGCTTTTATTGGGTGAATATAGGTTGGGATGTGGAGTGATTTTGTAAGGCCTGTCCAGACTGTCAAACAGTTTCCGCTCACAGACCAGCCAGGGCACCCCTTGTACCGATGCCTATTTTAGACGTCCCGTTTGAGAGGGTGGGAATAGATATTATTGGCCCGCTTCCCAGGAGAAAAGTGGTTTTCAGTGTATGCTCATTGATGTCATTTATGTTAGGTAGAATGCCTAGAGGGGACTGGGCAGTCTCATGGCCTGGAACCCCTGCAGATTTTATTTTTTTCTTCAGCTGTCTGGAGTTTTTTTTTTGTTTTTTCTGTCATCCCTGGCCATCAGACCTTACTTTCATTCTATGTTAATTAGTGTTCCCTAATTTTAATTATTTATTTTGTCTTTTTTCTCTTTCTTCATCATGTAACGCACTTTGAGCTACATTGTTTGTATGAAAATGTGCTAAAAAAATAAATGTTGTTATTGCTCGTGTTAATTGATTACCCCACAACCAGAAGTGGCAGTGCTGCTACAGGTGAACAGCTGAACTATTGCAAAAGCACACTCCCTCGCGAGATTCTCACTGATCATGGCACACCCTTTACATCTTGCATCATGAAGCAGCTATGTGAAAGTTTTGGAATTAAGCAATTACACTCCAGGGTTTATCATCTGCAGACAAATGGCCTGGCTGAACAATTTAATAAAACCCTAAAACAGATGATTCGGCGGGTAGCCCATGAGGATCCAACCTCCTGGCATACCATTGTGCCTTTTCTTCTGTTTGCTCTCTGGGAGTCCCCACAAGCGTCCATTGGGATGAGCCTTTTTGAACTATTATTTGGCTGACACAGGGTGTTGGACATTTTTTGGGAAGAATGAATGAGAACTTGCAAGACAACCCCTTGGAAGAGGTTTGCCAACCGGGTCATTTCGCTGCAAGAGCAGATTGCCAGATTGTCCTTTATCCTTTGTTCATCAGCAGCGCGAACAGAAGGCACAAAAACCTAATTATGATGAGATAAGTAAACTCTGGTGTTACTATACAAATGCCCCTGTATAGCCTACCTGAGGCAGCAAAGAAAGGGATACATGAGGAAGTCCGACAGATGTTCCAATTAGGCATTATTCGGCCCAGCAGAAGTGAATGGTGAAGTCTAATTGTACTCATTGAAAAGCTGGAAAGTTTCGTTCAGTTCTGTATTGATTTTAGGTGAATAAGATTTCCAATTTTGATGCATTCCCAATGCCACAAGTAGACAAGCTGTTGGAAGAGCTTGGGCAGGCTTCATATATCTCCACCTTTGACCTCACGAAGAGATATTCGTAGGTCCCCTTGGAGGAGTCTAGTTGCGAAAAGACTGCGTTTGCCACTCCGGACGTTTTGTTTGATTACGGCACTCCCTTTTGTTCTCTATGTTTCACCGTTGACCTTTCAGCAAATGATGGACCAGATCCTTTATCCTCATTCGGTGTACGTGGGAGAATATCTTGACGATGTGGTCGTTTTCAATAATGACTGGGAATCTCATCTCGTCCACCTTCAGGCATTGCTTGACTGTTTATGACTAGTGGGGCTGACGGCCAACCCTAAGATGTGTAAGCTGGGTATGACGGAAATCCACTATATGGGATATTCCATGGGAAAGGGTTTCCTCAAGCCTCAAATGGACAATGTGGGGGAGGTGCCTTCCTCGGGCTTACAGGATATTACAGGCGGTTCATTCCTAATTTTGCACATCAGGCCCCCACTGACTTGACAAAAGGCAGAAAGAATTGTAGTGTTGTCTGGACTGACACCTGTGAGAGAGCTTTCGCAGACCTAAAAGCAATAGGGCAGTGGAGGCCCTCCATTACTATCTCTGGGAACAACAGTTTACGCTGATGCCTGACTGCGCCCCACTATAATGGCTGTTCAAACAGAAGGATATGAATGCCTGTCTCACTCAGTTGTCTATTAGTTTGCAGGCTTTTGCTTTTGATGTTTGCCACTGTCCCAGGGCCGCACACATCAATGCTGACATTACCTACCATCTAGCCAAGCCCGGCTTGGACGTTCACTTTGCCCAAACCGGTGTGGACAAAGCTGGGGGGGGGTGTAATGTTTATACACTCTTTTGGGACTCCCCCCAATGGGATGACGCACTGAAGAGTGTCCTGAAGCGCAATTGCTATGTGTGTGGAAGACAGCTTATTCGTTGTGGGGGCAACCGTAGGCTCCCTGCTCTCCAGTGGCTTACAGTGAAAGCAAATCCGAGCCAACCGTGGTTATGCTATAAGTGTTTGTTGTCGATGGGTGATGCAAGAAACATTAAAAATGCAGGGAGAAGTTTTACTTGGCCATTAACCTGGCAACGACCCTGCCTAATTGCTGTGTCTGTGTATAGGAGAGTGGCTATTCCTGTTTCAAGCTGAATAAAGCTGTAAAGTACTGAGACTCAGTCTCATGTTTTGTGATACAAGACAGGGACTCACACGTCACTATATATATATGTATATATAGGGGTCTATGAAAGGGCAAAATGGCCACAAATTGAAATGTTGGAGCACCAACCCATTTAATCAAATGAAATTTATAAAGAAAAATATATTCTTGATGGTGGTTAAATGAACAAAAAAGGGTTTCCTTCATTTTGTTTAATTTCTGGTCTATACTCAACCTTGTCTCTACCATTCTACTAGTAAATTTCTTATATTTCCCACCTACTTTCTATGTTACCTGTATCAACCTTTTGGTTTATCCTCAAGAAATTTGATTTACATCAGTTGATCAAACTCCAAGTATTAAGCCTTCTACTTTGTAATTTGAATTAAGTGTTCATGGTGGCCACCTGTTCTTTGTCGCACATCCACACCAATTAATCGCCTCTCTCATTCCAGCTTACAAGGCCATTTTAGACTAACAATCTATAGTTTGATTTCCCAGTATGAACTCGGCACATTTTCTGATTCCTATCTCTGGGTTCTCTCTCTCTCCTTTGAGTCAGAACAATTAACTATTCTGACCTGCATTTTTTCCCTGACATGTAATCTGCTTTTAATCTCCTAGTATTTATCTCAGGTTTTTAGCTAAATGCACACGATTCCTTCATCGTATTGACTATTGTCCTAAATTGGAATCGATTTAGTAGCAAAATGGTGTGAGGCCTTCAAATGCCTTCACCAACCAGGCTAGGCCTCACCCCAGTTGGCTTGGCTCTTAACTCCACAGATCTGCTTCAGCCTACTCAGGACTAAAGTTAAAGTTAAATGTCTCAAAAATATCTAACTGCCTTTCAAGATGATCTTTGTAAAATAAATGTATGTATTTAGCAAAACAGAACAATAACATAAGCTAAAAAAGCAAAGAAAAGAGTGGCTTAAAAGGCAATTCTCAGCTAACAAATCCCAATACAAGATCTAGAAATGATAAACCAAAAACTAAGAAGTGAAATAACAAAAAGGCAGCAAATCCAATAACAAAGAACAATGCTCACTGCAAATCCAACAGAGTTCAATGCAGCAATCTTGAGCTCACCTTCTGCTTTGACCTAAATAGTGCAAGCATGGTGACATCAAGGTGGCTTTGCCATTAGGGTATCACCCACAAAGCATAAGGGATATAGGAGAACATAGATTTACAAACAGAAACATAATACATAAGTTGAATGCTATAAACATAAAATAAATAATTAAAATAAACATATAGAATACTTTAAACTAGACAAAATCGACATAAAGCAGAAACAAAAACTGGCATTAGAGAGCACAATCTGGCAGACACTTCACAACTATAATATTAATATATTTTGTTTTTTGATGTTCCTGCTGGTTTTGTGGAGCTATAATATATTTTCTTCTAGTGGTTTGAGAGAGTGAAACATCTCTTCTTTTTATAATTTAGATATCTTTTGTGACCTAACTTTGTGATGGTGGCACCCATTGTTTTTTGCATAAGGTATGCTACCCCGGCTCCTTGAAAATGTAACAACTTGACTGCTGTATAGTTTCTAATATTACAGTCTACTTGTAAAGATGGGCAAATTGATTGACTCATCCAGTTTATAACCTACTCTTTAAAAACGTTACATAAGGACCATAAGCAAAGTTTGACCTGAACGGTTTGATTCAGCATAATCTAACTTTTCAATCCTTTTGTAACTATATTTTGCAAATAATATATAAATCAGTATGTGTGACTTTTGTGGAACGGGACCTGGACACAGACAGGCGGCCAACGGTTTCTCACCCAACACATCCATTTATTATATTTACAATATGTACAAGTTAGTGCACAACCCAGTGCCTCCAGCACCGATCCCCCAAAGTCCGGGCCTCACAGTCTCTGTTGCCTTCCTTCTGGCCGCCTCCAGTCCTCTCTCCAGCTCCGTCCTCTTCCACCCGACTTCCGCTCTCGACTGTTGGGAGGCGGCCACTTTTATCACACCCCGGATGGGCTCCAGCTGCTTCCCGGCATTCCTCCGCGGACACGCCCCAGTGTGGCGGAAGTGCCAGCTGCGCACCCGGAAGCCCTCCGGTGTCCCCTGTCTTCTTCCCCCCAGCACTTCCTGGTGTGGCGGAAGTGCTGGGCTCCAGGGTTCTTCATGCACCGGGGCGCCGCCTGGCAGTGGCCACGGGCCCCTACAGGGTTGGGCTTCCAAGCCCCCTACCCGAGGCCACCAACAAAACCAGGGTGGTCACCCCCTCGTGGTCGGGAGGAGGCACCAGCCCTCCTCTGGTCCCCTTGGGCGTCCCAGCTGGGCTCCACCCCCAGCTGCCTATGACAGTTTTTATTTACTGGGCCTTCTGTGAACAAAAAAAAAAACACTTCTCCTTACAGAGAGGGCTATCTTCATATTAGAAGAGCTTCAAAAAACACATAATATGATTCTGTGAAGTGAGGGCAGTCTGCTCTAGTGCATGTAACAGGAGATTCCAGTATGTCATGGTAGTTAACTAGTTGACATGAACTTCACAGGATGAGCCATTCTTTTACCAAGCAATGATTTTGTTGTGACTGGCTGCCTCAATGCTACATGTGCTTGGCATCTCCCATTTTCTACCTGGTGAACTGTGGAAACTGTGAGTCCTAAAAGTCTATTTTTTTACTTTTTTAGAGTGCCACTGTCACATATAGCGATTAAAGTTCCATTAAAGAGAAACCAAAATTTGTTGAAAAATAAAGAACATTTTTAGCGATTTCACTTTTTCTTCTGGTTGTAGTTTTGCAATTAATGCTATCTCTTAAAAATGATGATTGAACTATTGTCTTCCCATGTTTTGACCTTGGCTACATATGACTGCCCTTTTCTAACAACTGTAAAATCTCTGACACTCTCAATTAAGGTCTTATATAAAAAACCCCAAGAGCCACAACTGCCACGTTAATTTATGAATTACTTTTGACAGTTTTAAAAGACCCCACAATTTACGGCATATATGTAGGGCATGAAAAATAGCATAACCTTTATTTTTGGAGTTGCAACCTCAGAAATTTTGATCCAGTAGATGCCCAATCCTTCTCTCTGACGTTTACAAGTAAAATGGCCAGCTAAGTTTTAAAGACCTCAAAAAGACATAAGGCATGGCTACCGAGTATGGTCACACAAAAAAATTATTTTTCAAAATTTTATGTGTGTCTTAAAATGTGCTGGATTGATAGTTCAGGTTTTTCTTTTTTGTTTTCCAATTTAAATAATATGATGACAGGGTTTGGAACTGGCTTGGGCTTAGCCTGAGTTCTTCTTCTTGCCTGTCATTTGCCCCTACCATTTATTATCTGTGCCTGCTGCTATGCAACACAAGTTACACAAAAGTCACATGATGTCCGTGACAAATAATAACTAGTCTCGTTAGGCCAGACTTGATTCTCAAAGACGAATACACATCCCTAGTCCGTGCACTTTAAACTGCCAGGGTTTTCAGAGAGAGAACAAAAGAAACTCAACAAAAGACTTGAAGCTGAGAGAGAATGAAAAGGCTAAAATAGCTGTTATCCATTCAAGAGCTCAGTAACTCAAGGTAAGTGAAACTTAATGATGTTAAGTTGTACATTGTAATGAGCGCAGCGACAGAAAAGACTCACATCCACATAGACCCCTGCAGGTTCTTCACCACGCACTTTGGAGACATGCTTCTGTCTGCTACAATACCTTTCTGTCATTTTGACTATTGCTTCATTATATCGCATAACAACACCAAATAAACTTTAGGTAAGATTTGTGGTCTATGGGTAGACTACATTTTAAAACACTATGGCTATATTTTGGCATGGCACATTTGTATTTCCAATTAGATAGTAATGTGAACATCCTTTAGATATTAGTTTAGTCATGCAGTCAGAAGGTGGATGCTCAGCAACCTTGTCCTTGCTTCTACTGTTGTTCTAAGCCACATTTACTAAGACTGTTGAAATCTGCATGTCCAGTGGCTTTTTGTTATCAGCACTCTTAATGGCAGTCCTTTTCACCTCATTTTGATGGAGGCTGACACACTGTTTACTTCAAATGTATATCTCACAATTCATATTTTCAGGAACGTAGCTGCTACTTCTTTCACCCTTATATCGACTTCTACACTATTGTTGTAACCCAACAACAGAGAGCACACCCAGCACCTATGACAGCGCATCGTTCACTTTTAGCACTAGCCCATTGATGTCTTCAGATGTCAGTTTATAATCTGATGTTACAGAAGGGAAGCATTGTGTGCTTGTTACCTTAGCTAAAGCCATTATTTGAGGTCTTCAGTTTTTTGATTCTTGTGCCTTTTTACATGCCTTTTGAATTTTTGGATTTACAACTTTCATTTATTACTGTTTTTCTTGTTTCTTTTTAATTTTTTATATTGAGTGCTTAACCTCTGCCTGTTTCAAAATTGTGATTTTGTTTTTTACCATTTGCATATCTTTAGCTTGATATTTTTTTTCCACTGTGTATAACTTGCTGCAAGTACTGTATTTGACCATGCCTGTTATTGCATTGACTCAATATCTGTACACCAACCAAGTTGTCTGCAGGCATCTACACTTTGCTTTATGGCAGTCCTGCAGTTTGACTTTTCACAGATTCCCAGCGATGTCATACTAGGCAGCAAAATCCAGTCAGTTCTAGCCACTTAATGATTGACTTTTAAAAATCATGCGGATATAATTTTGTTCTTTGTAACAGGAATTACAATTATGTTCATAAAACAGTGCACATTGCTCATCTGAAACAATTTCACAAATGGCAGTTTATCTTTTTCAACTATTGTGCACACAACTTCTACAACAGAAAGATAAATTACTGGTTACCGGTGATGGAAGATGATCCAAGTTTTTTTATTGATCGTCTAAATGGAAAATAAGACCTTTATAAAAAAAAGAATAACACACATTAGGGTTAGTGTTATGCTTATGTTATGTTATCTTTCTTCCTGGTTTAAGCAAATTTGCCTTTTTGTTTTTCACTTATTTTCATGTGTTTTTGTTTTATGTATTTTTTTAATATTGTTTTAAGTACACATTGTTTAATTGCTGTGTATTGTATATATGAGCTTAAAGGCTACGTTTTGTGGGTGGAACCCCTAAGGGGCAGGGCCAGTATGATGTCACTCCTGAGGAAGTGCTGTCTGCCTTGATGTATTCTGTATAAGACATGACCTCCTCAGAGGTTAATTGATTGTTGAAGAATTAACATCATAATTTGTAAGTAAGATTTGGATCTTCTGGTTTTTTTTTTGATTATTTCTGGTTATTGTGGATTTTTGCTTGTCTTTTTGCCTTTTACCTTGCTTGTTTTCATTAGTGTGGTGATGAGCGAATTCCATTTCGTTTGCTTTGTTGTAAGATCAACAAAATCATTGAAATGACCAGGAAATTCACTCTACTTTGTAAAATGCATTGAAGTCAGTAGAGAAGCAGGGATTGAACTAGTTTTGAATAAATTATAATGGTGCAATGGTCTTTTAAGTTTCTTGGAGGGTTAGGGAAGTGTATGCCAACAATGCTGGACCAATTATTGTGGTCAAAAATATGATCTGAGCTGTGAGGCAGACCACTGCGCTACTCAAAGGACAAAAAATACACACAGAACGACAACCTCAAATGAAATACAACAAATAGCCACAAACTTGCAATAAGAAATATATATACTGTATATATATATATATATTGTCGCGGATGCCAGGGGCGACGACCCGGCCGGGACGCCTTGAAGGACCGGAAGTGGGCGTGTGCCCATCTGGGATCACGTGGGGGCCGCCATCCTGGTTGTTTTGGGGGCCACGGGTTGAGGGCATGGAAGCCCCACCCTGTAGGGGCCCGTGGTCACCGCCAGAAGGCGCCCCAATGCCTTGGGGATCCTGGACCTCAGCACTTCTGCCACACCAGGAAGTGCTGGGGGGAAGAAGAAGAGGGACACCCGGAGAGCTTCCGGGAGAACAGCCGGCATTTCCGCCACACTGGGGCATGTCCAGAGGGGAATGCAGGGAACCACCTGGAGCTCATCAGGGAGCGTATAAAAGGGGCCATCTCCCTTCATTCAAGGCTGGAGTCGGGTGGAAGAAGGACGAGACACGAGAGGAGTGTGGAGGGGGCCCGAAGAGAAGGCATTTGTGTGGCCAGGACTGTGTGTTGAGGTATTTGTGCACGGACTGAGTCTGAGTGACTATAAATTGTAAATATTATTGTAAATAAATATGTGTGGTGGTGATTAACAACCTGTCTGTGTCCGGGTCAGCTCCACAATATATATATATATATGTATATATATTGTGTCAAAGGCGCTATATCACTGCCGGACCCGACACAGACTGAGGCACACTTATAAAAATAAATAAACTTTTATTTTCTTCGCTTGCTCCGCAGGCACAACACAGTCCCACAAGCTCAAACGGCACAACACAAAATAAATTCTTCTTATTTCCTCATCTGATTTCAAAATAGGCACTTTCATTTTTGGAGTTGCAACCTTAGAAATTTTGACTAAAAAAGGGGTCTGACCCCCATCTCACCCCTTTCAAAATGGCATGCATTTGTAAACCATCATTTTTGTCTTTTTTTCTGCACATAACTTCTGCAAATGCAAAGATGCCTCGCTTCCCGGGTCATCCCTGCGCGGAGTTTGCATGTTCTCCCCGTGTCTGTGTAGGTTTCCTCAGGGTGCTCCGGTTTCCTTCCAAAGACATGCAGGTTAGGTGGACTGGTGATTCTAAATTGGCCCTAGTGTGTGCTTGGTGTGTTTGTGTGTGTCCTGCGGTGGGTTGGAACCCTGCCCGGGATTGGTTCCTGCCTTGTGCCCTGTGTTGGCTGGGATTGGCTCTAGCAGATCCCCGTGACCCTGTGTTTGGATTCAGCGGGTTGGAAAATGGATGGATGGAATCTTAGAGGCACATAGCCAGACACCCGCTGAATCAATTAAAGGTAAGTCCCTAGCCTTTGCAGGGCCATAGATATTATTTTTTTTACATCAGAACCATAAAGGGGTCTGTCCCACATATATTCTTAAGAATTTTTTTTTTTCCAACAAAAACATGATTTTACTTAATATTTCCCTGTTTTTCCATCTTTATTTGCCAATATCTTTCTTAATATAGAAACAAATACAGACAAAAAGATTAGATTACTATTTATCAAACTACCAAAAACATTTTATGGTACGGATATTAAGTACTTATAATAATTCACTTATACCGAAGATGAAACCTTTTGTCACTTAGCTCACATATGATAAAAGTTGAAGTGACCCAATTTTTTGCCAGTGAGTGTATATAAATCTAATAAAAACGGTGAGTGTATATAAATCTGATAAAAAATACATTATTTACATACTTTAAAAATTTTGATAAATGAATATATTAAACTTGCCATTGTTTAAGAAAAAGAATTATTTGCATTTAGTCCCAGAATAAAAATGCCACCAAACTTCCAAGTAGATCTGTAGATACAACACGTGGATAATCAAAGTCCAGATATTCCTAAACAACTTAAACAACAACAATTTCCAATGAGTCGCATTTGCTATGACAATTAACAAGTCACAGGGACAAACTCTTCAAACAGTTGGAATTTTCTTACCTAATCCTGTCTTTTCACATGGGCAACTTTATGTTACTTTCTCAAGACCAACTTCATGTGAAAATGTTCAAATTGAGAAAACTGTGATTCAAGGAAAACTAAATTCAAGGAGCTCCAAAGTTTTGACTCAGAATGTTGGTTATCCTGAAGTTTTATAAGTTTTGAAATTCAATATAAAGAAATATATACCTAATTTCCTTATTTTCTTAAAAGTTATTTCCTTATTTCTTATGAGGACAAGTGGCTGGTTTTGGGACATATCTCTGAGGATTAAAATAATAAAAAATTTCTGAGTATTATGTGGGCTAAATACTATATATACTATATATGAATATATATATATAAATAAATATACTCTCTCATATTGTGAGACGAGCCACGGACGCAGACAGATGGACAACGTTTTCTCACCCAACACACACATTTATTTACAATATTTAGTTATTCACAGTGCACAACCCAGTGCTTCCAGCACAAATCCCCCAAAGTCCAGGTCTCTCTTTCCAGTGCCTTTCTTCAGGCCGCCTCCACTCCTCTCTCATATGACTCCCGTCCACGTCCACCCGACTTTAGTCATTCTATGAAGGGAATCAGCTCCTTTTATACAAGCCCGGATGGGCTCCAGGTGCTTCCCGACACTCCCCTGTGTGGTGGAAGTGCCGGCTGCGCACCCGGAAGCCCCAGTCTTCTCCCCCCCAGCACTTCCTGGTGTGTTGGAAGTACTGACGTCCACGGCTCTCCAGGCACCGGGGCACCCCCTGGCCATGACCACGGGCCCCTACAGGGTTGAGCTTCAAAGCTCTGTACTCGTGGTCCCCAAAGCAACCAGGGTGGCTGCCCCCACGTGGTCTGAGATGGGCGCACGCCCTCTTCCAGTCCTCCAAGGCGTCCCGGCCAGGTCATCGCCCCAGGCATCTGCCACAATATATATACAGTGGATATAGAAAAGAGGAGGCATGGTGGTGCAGTGGTAGAGCAGCTGCCTCGCAGTTAGGAGACCCGGGTTTGCTTCCTTGGTCCTCCCTGTGTGGAGTTTGCATGCTTTCTCCGTGTCTGCATGGGTTTCCTCCGGTTGCTTTCCTCCCACAGTCCAAAGACATTATCCCTGGTGTGTGTGTGTGTCTTGCAGTGGGCTGGAACCCTGCCCAGGATTTCTTCCTGCCTTGCGCTCTGTGTTGGCTGGGATTGGCTCCAGGAGACCCCCGTGACCCTATGTTAGGATATAGCGGGTTGGGCAATGAATGATTGACTGATATAGAAAAGAATCACCCCCTTTGAAATATTCCCTTTTTTTTGCTTTATAGCTTTAAATGAAAACACACAAACCAATATTTTTTCCAGCTTTACTTGCTCAATGCAATCTATAACATCCAAGTGAAATATATCTCAGCTACAGTTCAGAAGAATTAAAAAAAAAAAAAAGAAATACGAGATTAATAAAGGATCACCCTCCTCCTAAACATTATTTGTAAACTCAATCAGGTGTAAGTGTCCACCATTTCCATTGCAGACCATGGCTACTGGCTTCCTCCCACCTGTGATCAATTGTAATCAGTGTGGTTAGTGAAGCATAAAAACAGCTGTTCCTGGAGCATTCCTTTGCTTGATACTACAACTGACAACAAACAACTGACTATGGGTGGCAAGACACTTTCAAAACATCTCAGGAATAGAGTTGTGGACAGACATAAGGCAAGCCAATCCCAAGGAGCACAGTAAAGTCCATAATAAAGAAGTGGCAAGTGTTTGATACTACTAGGACCCTCCCTGGATCCAGCCATCCCTCCAAACTGGATGGAAGAGCAAGGAAGAAACTGGTAAGAGATGCTACCAATAGGCCAATGGCCACTTTGAAGGAGTTACAGGATTTTATGGCAAATAGTGGTCATTGTGTGCATGTAACAACAATTTCACAAGCGCTCCACAATTGTGGCTTGTTCGGGAGAGTCCCAAGGAAAAAGCCACTTCTCAAGAAAGGCCACATTAAGGCTCATTTGAGCTTTGCCAGAATGCACCTTGAAAGGTCTTATGGTTAGATGAGACCAAAATCAAACTATTTGGCCTCAATACCAAACGGTACATCTGGCAGAAATCCAATGCACCTCACCATCAACAACACACCATACCTACAGAAAAGCATGGAGGTGGCAGCATCCTGTTGTGGGGGTGTTTCTCTGCCACAGGGCCTGGGGCTGTCATTAGGGTAGAAGGAAAAATGGATGGGACAAAATAGCGTCCAAATTCTTGAGGAAAACCTGCTACCCTCTGCCAGAAAGTTGAAGATGAGCAGAATGTTCACCTTTCAACATGACAACGACCCAAAGCACACTGCAATGTCCTTGTGTGGCCCAGTCAGAGCCCAGACCTAAATCCCATTGAAAACCTGTGGAAAGATTTGAAGATAGCAGTCTACCAACGCTCACCATCCAATTTGACCAAACTTGAACAGTTCTGTAAAGAAGAGTGGGCAAATATTGCTCAATTTAGATGTGCAAAGCTGATAGAGAAGTATCCCAACAGACTCAAGGCTGTCATTAAAGCAAACGGTGGTTCAACAAAATTTTGACATTGGGGGGCGATCCTTTATTAATCTCAATATATCAGCCCGTAACCATGGTCTGCAATGGAAATGGTGGGCACTTAACCTGATTGTTTACAAATAATGTTTAGGAGGGGGGTGACGCTTTATTAACCTCTGTATTTCTTGTTTTTGATTTTTTTTAATTCTTTTGAACTGTAGCTGAGATATATTTCACTTGAATGTTATAGATTGCATTGAGCAAGTAAAACTGGAAAAAATATTGGTTTCTGTGTTTTCATTTAAAGCTGTAAAGCAAAAAAAAGGGAATATTTCAAAGGGGGTTATTCTTTTCTATATCAGTCAGTCATTCATTGCCCAACCCGTTATATCCTAACATAGGGTCACGGGGGTCTCCTGGAGCCAATCCCAGCCAACACATGGCACAAGGCAGGAAACAAGCCCCAGGCAGGGAGCCAGCCCACTGCAAACCACTATAATATATATATATACTAGACATTAAGCCCATTACAATAACGGGCGCTAGAACAGTATTGCATAAACATTAGTAGGAACAGTCTATAATAATTGGCAAGGGACCTTGACCTCATTCTGTTTGTTGTCTTAATTTTTTTGTTAAAAATATTTTTGCAAGAAGCCTAAAGTAAAATAATATTAAAAATAAAATAGAAATGTATATGACAATACAGTAAGTATAATTAATATTGCCTTAGTGTAAAACTTTATAACAATCTGTAATACACAATATCTGAAGAAGATATTTAGGAAATTTTATTTTTTTACCTCAGGAAATATTTCAATAAAATTTCATTATAGACATTTTTTGTAAACACTCTTGTTCAGGACCATCTACAACGTTGACAACAACATCTGTAAAACTTCTAACTCTTGATAATGTAACATATAACTGACCGTGGCTGAATACTGGTTCTGGCAAGTAAATGGCAATTTTTTCTAAGGTTTGCCCTTGAGCTTTATTAATTGTTATGGCAAAGGCTAATGTAACTGGAAATTGGTCGCCTTCTTATGGTAAAGGGTAAATTAGTAGAGGATAGAGCCAAATCAATACGGGGAATATTCTGATGCTCATTTTCTTTTTTACAATCAATCTATTTGCTCGTATTTTTCTTTGTCTTTCAGCCTTTCTTTTGTTGATGTTTACTTGCTG